>NC_038043.1:45877502-46197650 GCF_002211085.1 Panicum hallii | reverse complement strand
ATTACTTGCTTGTCCTGGAGACATATTATTTGTACCAGGTTCTCTTATTGGGTTGTTAGAGCATTTTCAAATTTGCTTGCAAGATGGAAATCTTGCTCAGCTGTCTGGTTCATGATTTGAGTTGCTGTCCCGTCGCTTGCTTTATGATGTGAACATCTGCGTATAAGTATGCAGTCAGGACCAAAGGATTTAGAACTTACCATCATGCTACAGGAAATGTTTAATGTAAACTGAACTTTTTTTTTTTACTTTGCAGAGGATTGATCTCTGAGCAATAGTGTTTTATAATAGATGTCTTATTGGAATCCACATTTCTTTATTTACCATGAGAACATCTGTTTCTTAGTAAGATCGTCAGGATTCTGGAATTGACCATTATGCTCTATAGTAGATTTCTTACCGGGCGTTGTGCTTTTTTACTTGGGGCGCAAAGGACTTTTTAACCTGTCAGCTCTGAACTTGCGGTTCACCATTTCAATATTTTTTTCAAGTACAAGGAGCAAGTTATGTGCTAGTTATTTTTTATTTGCATTTTGCCATGGCATGTACTATAGAGCTTTGATCGGTTGCTGATTTTGTTGATTGTCTGTGCAGGTATTAAATTTCTAGAACATCGAAAGGGATACTGAAATGGGTGCCAAAGAGAAAGGGGAAGAGAGAGATGATCATTCAACCGATGTGGAAAGAGATGGTAAACAAGGGAAAGAAGCTGAATCAGACTATGAGCCAGGTAGAGATTCCCTTTCATCTCAAGGTGAAGCTACCAGTAATGAAGATACTAAAGCAAAGAGAGTTTCAAGGGTTCCAAAGAAGCTAGCGAAGAAAGAGTCGAAAGAAAACAGCCCACGCTCGGCAAGGAGTATTTCCAGTCGTCAAATCCACACTAAGCTGCAATATATATCGTCAAATAATCCTCAGAACAAATCTCCAAAAACAAACAAAATGGCTAATGGTGCTAGAACAGTAGAGGTGAAGAAGACAGAAGCTGTGAAAGTTCCTTCTTGTTCGTCATCTGAGGTGTCTGAGGAAACAGAGGAAAAAGCTATTGAGGATAGACCTACAGATGATAAAACAGTTGATGGAGGAGCCAAGGATGGTAAAGCCATTGAAGGCAGAGCCGCAGATGAAGTCATTGAGGGCAGAAACAAGGACGATAAGGCCATTGACGCAATGAAGGATGATAAGGCCATTGAGGATGGAACCAAGGATGATAAAGCCATTGAGGACGAAACCAAGGAAGATAAGGCCGTTGAGGATGGAACGGAGGATGATAAAGCTGTTGAGGATGGAACGAAGGATGATATGGATATTGAAGATGGAAAGGATGGTAAGGCCATTGAAGGCAAAGTAACTGATGATAATGTCATCGATGGCAGAGAGGCGGATGGTAAAGCTACTGAAGAGGCAAAGGAGATCGATATATTGGATGAAGCTCCAAAATGTGATCAGAGTACTAGTACTGATGATGAAATTGCTGATACTGAAGAAAACATAGTTCATAATGGTCAATCAGTTTCTTATGAAAAGAATGAGGAATTAGATTCAAAAATTGAGAAGTTAGAGCAGGAGCTGCGTGAAGTTGCTGCACTTGAGGTTTCTCTCTATTCTGTGGTGCCAGAGCATGGTTGTTCATCACATAAGTTGCACACACCAGCTCGCTGTCTGTCTAGGTTCTATATTCATGCATCAAAATTTTGGTCCTCAGATAAGAAAGCTTCGGTTGCAAAAAATTCTGTTTCTGGGCTTGTGCTTGTTGCAAAGTCTTGTGGCAATGATGTTTCAAGGTAAACTAGAATTGCATTCTACCTTTTAATTTCTTGTTATGATCATTAGCATCAACTCCTTCAGGTTTAGATTTAAGTAGTAAGAATCATTTTGATGTAGGTTGACATTCTGGCTATCAAACACAGCTGTGCTAAGAGAAATCATTGCACAGACCTTTGGTACTTCACGACAATCAGGTCCAATTATGAAGTCTTTTAGCACAAATGGTAATGCAAAGAAGCCTGACGGGAATTTCGCTCCTATGCGATGGAAAAGTAGCTCCAATGGCAAGCATGCTAGACCCAATATTATGCAGCTGCCAGATGATTGGCGGGAAACTGGCACACTCTTGTCAGCATTGGAGAAGATTGAAACTTGGATCTTTTCTCGGATTGTTGAGTCTGTGTGGTGGCAGGTAAAAGTTTACCCATCTTGTCATTCTAGAAAGCTCAACATGATTTTGCTTCTTTGAAACACTGATATGGAAAACTCATTGCCAATTTGTTCATGTTGTCAATTTTCTGAAGGATTTTTGTTTCTCCAGGCAATGACACCCCACATGCAAACCCCAGTGGAAGATTTGTCGACTCCGAAGATCGGCAGGTTGTTAGGGCCTTCTTTGGGTGATCAGCAACATGGAAATTTTTCTATTGATCTCTGGAAAACTGCATTTCGTGATGCCTTCAGCAGAATCTGTCCTCTTCGTGCTAGTGGACATGAGTGCGGCTGTTTACCAGTACTGGCAAAATTGGTATGCTTTCAGATGTTCCTTTTTTGTTATTTGAAAATAATGAAGTTTTCTGTGACCTATATTCCTTAATTGTTCTGATATTATCAGGTGATGGAGCATTGCGTAGCCCGTTTAGATGTTGCTATGTTCAACGCCATCCTTCGTGAATCAGCGAACGAAATACCGTCTGATCCTATATCTGACCCAATCGTGGACTCAAGAGTTCTGCCTATTCCAGCTGGGGACTTAAGCTTTGGATCAGGCGCTCAGCTGAAGAACTCTGTATGTACTTAAATTGCAAAGAACTACTTACATCTTTAGATTAAATCCACTTTGGAATTATGCCTGCAATTGCATGCCAAACAAACAACAAAGCTCCCTCTTCCTTTCAAACAATACTGATTGCTAAGTCATGAAACGCTTTTGTAGGTTGGGAATTGGTCCAGATGGTTGACAGACACATTTGGCATGGATGGAACTGGAGCTGAAAAGGATGGTCAAGATGCGGAACATAATGGTGATGACCGAAGAGATGCAGCTGAAACAAATTGCTTTAAGCTACTCAGTGAGCTAAGTGATCTTCTGATGCTTCCTAAGGACATGCTTCTTGAGAAATCCATCAGGAAAGAGGTAGGTTTTCATTTATAATTCCTTTCTCATTCCCGAGTCCTATCATAGTAGCATGTGCCTATTTCAAGCTGTTTTGTTTTTTAGTAATAGTTGAAGTTTTGATCTTCCTGTTTTGTTTTAGGTCTGCCCTTCCATTGGCCTTCCACTGGTAACAAGAATACTGTGCAACTTCACTCCTGACGAGTTCTGCCCCGATCCTGTCCCTGGCATGGTTCTGGAGGAGCTGAATTCCGAGGTATAGTTTCTGTTTGCCAAAACGGATTTCCTTCGATTTAGCACAGTAAAATATACGAAACCATCTTGCTACTGCATGCAAATTTTTTTATGAAGATCTGAAGATTCTTGTATACTGATGTCAATCAACTGATGCTGCAACTGATGCCCCGCAGAGCCTGATGGAGCGGTTCACGGAGAGAGAGGTGATCAGCACATTCCCAGTCGCCGCTGCTCCTGTGGTGTACCGCCCCCCTTCGCTGGAGGACGTCGCGGAGAAAGTGGCGGACACCGGCCGCGGCGACCCGGAACTGCTGGACCGGAGGGGCTCGATGGTGCAGAGGAGAGGGTACACCAGCGACGACGACGACCTGGACGACCTCGACTCCCCCCTGGCGTCCCTGTACGACAGGAGCGCCCCACCCTCGCCGTGCAGCGACGGCGCCGCGCATTTCAGCACCCGGCGGCAGGGAGCCTCCATGGCCAATGCCAGATACGAGCTCCTCCGAGAAGTGTGGTCGGAGCGGCGGTGATCAAGGACAGCCCGTGGAGCCGCTTTGGTATCTGCGTTGTAGAAATGGCGTAAAGAACAAACAGCTTATTGAAAAGCGATGACAAAATGCTATTCATTTGTTCTTGTATATTCGTTCTTGTGTGAGCCCGTTCACTGTTTTTTTCTTTGTGTACCTAGCATACATGAAATTCGTTCATTATTTCCCGTTGTATGATGTAGTGCATTTGTATTCTGCAGCCTCTCTGAATGCGATGGAATCATGAAAGGTTGAGGGAAGTATCATGCTGGAACACGTTGCCCGTCCTCCCAGTCCCTTTCTGAAAAGGAATATTCTGTCAGCGCTTGTGCCGATCGATGCCGAGTGATTTCTCTCTCTTCACCGACGCCTTGGTCAGCAGGCCACTTGTGCCGCGTGCGTGAGCTGTCTCCACTTGTCGTGGTCTATGATTGGCCCTGGTGGGGTGCCAGCGAGAACCAAATAGCCATCCAGCCTAGGCGCCGACCCGCTACTGACGTTCCGCCGCCGTCCCACGGGAGACCCGCTCGCTTGATCCCGCGGGCCTCTCTCAGTCCGGCCAGCCCAAGGGAAACTGCAGGCGCGTGCGGACGCCCAACTCCCCTGAATCCGCCGCGCGCGCGCCCCGAGCTGGTGGTTGGCTTCCACTGTGCCACGGCCCATTATCCCAGGCCCACCGGGCCGGCAGGGAGGCTCAGATTGAGGGATGGGAGGATATCGATGATGATGTTAAGCATAAAGCAGCTCCGAGCCTCCGATCCGATCTGCGAGCGCCCGTGCACGTCGCCGTCGGCTCCCCGTCGCTCTGCCCGCCCCCTCGCCGGCAGACTCCCACATCAACCGGGCCCTGCACAGCTCCGCCATGCCTACCCTCTCCAGCTGTTACGCAGAGCACGCCGGTCAACCACCTCCCATCTGATCTATCATCAGATCGATACCACCCATCGTCGTGCTTGTCCCTGGCCGCACGCACAGATCGATCCGTCTGTCCCTGTCCGGCCGCCGGTTAATCCACTGCTTAACGTGCAGATCCTAGCTAGCAGCTGCATGCCTGCATCTATCCCGGCTGCTTGCACTGTCATTGTCGAAGCCTTCTACCTTGTTTTCGCATGTACATGCTTGTTGCCTGCTGCTGTTGATCGTTGGCAGCTTTTCGATCGTCAGAAAAAAGAAAGATAGTTACTCAGCTATCGAGCCTGGGGTAGATGCGAGTTGTGACTTGTGTTGATGGTGATTGATCGCCGTTGACCGCCCATTAGTGCGCGCCAAGGTAGCTAGCTGCATCCGCATGCATGCCTTCCACCGAATCCGGTGTTGTTATCGCGCCGGACAAGGCCCTCCCGGCATGTGCGAGGGATCATCGCGTACGTACAGGTTGCCAGTACCGTTGCCTGCCATCTCCATGCATGCATGGAGTGTGGATGCTAGTGGGCTAGTGGTAGTGTCTGTCTACTGTAACGACCCTGCAGCATCAAGTCGATATCCGTGTGTGAGTGAGAAATGTCTTTGCAATCTGAAGGGCATCGCAGGAAATTAAAGGCAGAACCTATGTATGATTATAGATTTAACATGTTTTCACTGGTGAACGAGGGGGTCAAGGAGTTCCCCGCCCCACGCTTGAGCCATTCAGATCAGAAAAGAAACAAAACGGTCCTGTCTGGATCCTCTAGCCAGTGGTTAGCTAGCTAAATTTAGCTATCAGGGATCCAAACAGGATAGCTAATGATATTCCATTTGATTAAAATAGTAGTATCTCAACCCAGCTAATCCCGGTTAAAATGGCCAAAAGATCGTATTACCCCTAATCCTTCTGTTAAATTTTCCAACACAGGGATAGCTTGGTCTATTAATAGTAATAATTAGCAATTAGTTGGTGGATCCAAACGCACCCAACTAATTGCTAGCTAGCTAATCTTTAGTAGCTAAAAGAGACTATTATCAATTAGCTAAATAATTATTAGTTGGGGATGATCCAAACAGCGCCGAAATGCCGAATGGAGGTATTGTAGGCTTGTAGCCTTTAGCCCCCTATATATATGCATATGGAAAAGAAACAAAACGGAAAAAAAAAAGTAGACCAACTTAGGACTAGGAGGTACAAGTGACTTCTATATTAAGAAGAAAATAGACACCAAAATTCGCCTCAACGAATATTTAATGTTGGGTGGTTTTGTTGTATATCCATACCCATGACCTTAAAGAAAATGGAAAAGGATATTTATGTCGTCCTCGAATTATTAGGAAGGGTTCAGAGATATAGTGAGCATATACAAAAGCACCTATGCAACGCGTGGGCCATGATTGATCATAAAGCTTTAGTTGTTAGCGTAGGTCTGCATCAGTCTGCTTACGCCGCATGCTGCGAAACAAAGATATCTATATCGGCCAAAGTTTATTAATTACAGAATATGATATAATCTGATCTACCTGCTGCAAATATGCAAAATTAAGCTGCGCATCAAGTTCGGCACACATGAAAGCAAGCAAGCTCTGCTCCAGTGTCTCCTGATCCTCGAACACTCCCCATCAAACCCTCCCCATCGCGTGCGACTTGCAGATTACGTGGCTAACAGTGACGTTCTCATAGGTTTAACCTGTCTTGTCGCCTCTGATGGCGAACCGGCTGATATAACTAGCCGGCTTTGCTATCACTTTGTGAGTGCCCAGTCATTACAATAAAAACCTTCTCTGAAGTGCCGGTCGGTCGCTAAGCGCCAGCGCTAAGCATCAATTTAGTAGAGTAGACGACCTTCGTCAACGGTGCAGATTAAGTCAAGCTCAAAGTAGATCACCTAATCTATCCCTAGTGTCTGAAGCGACCGATCTATATACTACTAGCAGATAGCATTTCTTTTCTGATCAGATAAGCTCTGCACGCGCGCTCAGCAGTGGACAGTGGACTGAATCAATTGCCAGAAACCATATATCATTCAGCTATCAGTTGTTCGAGTCAAACATCTATTTTTCACGACTACAAACACATCTTCAGGACAACAAACGAGCCATAAACTTGTGTTGAAGTACAGCGACACTTCTTTACGATAAACACTAACCGAACAACATGTGGAGTTTTTGACAGGAATGAAGAACTGTCGAGACTTACTTACTGAAGGTCTGATGAAACAGCCATCAGTTATGTTCGCCAACGCATCAACCTGCACTGCGCGCGAACACCCGGCCATTAAAAGCGTGGAACCAGCCGGCAGCTGAACATTGACAGATCAATTGCGCACGTACACGAATGTAGAGTAGCGGTACAATACAGAGCCATGGACGGAATCGACATACGTGCGTGCGTCCGTACATGGTCCAGCGTTCAGAGATGGGAATGAATTCTCATGGTCCAACGAAGTTTTTACCATTACCAACCAACTCCGTCAATGATGCTCCTCTCTCTGAAGATGTAACCGTACTAGCAGTCTAGCACCAGTAACTGTAAGTCAGTAATTGATCTGCGGGATAATTCATCCGACCTAGTTGAATTTTCGAAACGAAATCGTATGCATAAATTCATAATCACGCATGACATTTGCCATCAGTAGTTCAGTTTCAGACTTACAGCAGTAAACTGACGAAAAACTCGAAAGCCCAAATCTTTGTCGACTGTATCCTTCTCAATTTCATCGAGCTGACCCCTTACTATCACGGGTTCACAAAGTCATCTCGTTCTATGTACACATATAACTGACATCCCTCGTTACATGATATAGCAATCTTCTAGGGTGCAAAACGGGAAAACAGGGAGCTCGAAGCTCGAGCGGAAACAACCGATGTCAGAATTCCGGCGCAAGCTCTTCCTCTGGCGAATGCTCCGCCGGCGACGGTGGAGGCTGGTGAAGCTTATCGAAGTACTCCACCACACTGAAGCCCTCGCAGGCGGCAGTGTCATCGGCCGGCGGGGGAATGTAAGGCGGCCGGGACACCTCTCCGAGCAGGTCCCACGCCACCCCGGCGAAGAACGGATGCGCTCGGACCTCGTCGGCGCCTCCGGCAAACCCCAGACGCCTGGAGGGATCCTTCTCCAGAAGCCTGGTGATGAGGTCCGTGAGCTCCGGCCACCGCCGCCGCGCGTCCGCTGAGAACTCGGGCTCCCGGAGCAGCACGTTCCGGAACGTCTCCTTCCGGTTACGGCCTCTGAACGGCGTCCGCCCGTGGGACATCTCGTAGACGAGGACGCCGAGCGCCCACCAGTCGACGGCGAAGTCGTGCCCATCGCCGCGCACCACCTCCGGCGCCACGTACTCCTCCGTGCCCACGAACGAGAAGGACCGCTCGCCCACCGCGGCCGAGCAGAGGGTTGCGAGCTTCTTGCCGCGGTCCATCGGCGACACCCTCGCCGACTTGGCCTTCTTGACCTGATCGCCGCCGCCGTCGACGCTTCTGTTGAGGTACCAGGCGAGGTTGCGCGGTTCTTCCTCCTGCCCGGAAGTTGACGCGGTCACCGCGGACTCGCTCCTCTTGAAGATGCGCTTCAGGTGGTGGTGGTACTGGGCCCGTCCGTGGCTCGGTGCCTGAGGCGGCGGCGAGGACGTCGCGGAGCACGACGAGGAGGTGGACGTGGACGCGGAGGGCGACCTGGGCGGGAGCTGCCGCGAGAGGTCAAAGTCGGTCAGCGTGACGTGGCCGTCGGCGCGCAGGAGCACGTTCTCGGGCTTGAGGTCGCGGTACGCGATCCCGGCAGCGTGGAGCTCGGCGATCGCGGACACCACCTCGGCGACGTAGAACCTGATGGCCGCGGGCGAGAACACGCGGTCGGGCTGCGCGTGGCGGAGCTCGTTGAGGTCACCGCCGGGGCAGTAGGGCAGCGCCCACGCCAGCAGGCCCGGCGTCTCGGCGCAGCCGAGCAGGGACGGCAGGTGCGGGTGCGCCAGGCGCGACAGCACGGACACCTCCCACCGCGCGCGCCGCGCGGCGTCCCCGGCCGCGGCCGGCCTCGACGCCGCGGGTGAGCGCTTGTCGAAGACCTTGAGCGCGTAGGCCTCCCCGCCGCCGTCCCCGACGAGGAACACCGTGCCCATGGCGCCGCGCCCCAGCACGCGCGCCGCGCGCACAGCGTCCAGGTCGATCTCCATGGGTGGCGTCGTCAGCGGCATGAGCACGGGGGCGGGGGGGGGGGGGGGGCGCTCTCGCGCGCGCGAGGCGTCGGGCTGCGCCGTGTCGTGGCGTGGCGTGTCGCGCTTGTTGCCAAGGGCGAGGGCGTGGCGATATAAGGGAGGGGGGCGGAGGCGGGTAGGGGCCGGCTCATGCTCATCATAAGGTGGCTGCTTAACTGGTTCGCTTGTCTTATCTCGTCTCCCCCTGCAGAAGAAAACAAATCAAGTGGTGTTGCCACAATGCCAGTCTGAGGAGAATTCTATTGTTGCCTCCGGCATGGATTTGGCGTTTCTTCCTTCCTTCCTTCTCTCCATCAGCTCATCCTCAGTTCTATCCAAAATGAAGCTACATATTTTCATATATAATCACAGAAAGTACTTCACAAATAAAACTGCCTGCCTAATCCGCTGTGTGGATGAAAACTATGAGTCCAAGACTACCCTTGGACGACAAACCTCACAACAAGAGTGCTGTAGATTGGTTTAAAGCCGTGGAGTCTGAAAGGCACCTCACCAGGACAATTTCACCAGCTGGTCAGTAAACAATGCAGGCTCTCTGAAGTTCCATTGGAACGGGCCGGGATAAATCAAATGCAAATCGCTGAAACGATCATTTCAGCTGGTGGTTGGACGACCTAACAATGATTCTTGCACCGGTTATTCGGTTGCTTTGGTACTACTAGTATAGTACTAGTATATCTTTTTTAATCGAACAAGAGAGAGGAGGGACGGAGATCATTGGGCGTGGAGCTCAAGGCGAGAAAGCGCAAGCTGGGCTCTACACGTGTGGACAGTAGCAGCAGGGCTCACGAGGAAATTCTTTCCCATGGACGGCTCGATTCAAACGAGTGAGTATTCAAATGCAAAAGAAAAAAAATGATCAGTCACCAATCATGCGGACGCAACGGGACGGGCATATTCCGATTTGGATGTCGACGGTACGGGCTAATCGAGGGGCTAAAAGTAAATCACTTGTTCTTGAATTGAATCCCTCTGAATCCTGATGAAATGGAGCGAACGAGCCGACAAACATGAAACTGCACAAGAAGATCGTCCTTCAACTAGAGTTCAGTGAATGTAAAAGGGCCGACCAGGGTGATCGAAATCGAGATTCCAAAATGGGAAGGTTCTAAGGAAGATCTTAAACGTAAAAAATAGAAGTATAAACTGTAATGGCTAATTAGAAAATCAGGTCCCCTTAATCGAGATCACATACGGTCTTTCGAAAAAAAATATTAAGATCACGCATGTGTAAATGTGTATCGTAGAGTCATGATTTCGACTACTGTTACGTGCAACAAGAACCTAATCCTTCAGTGGAATGAAGCCCTTGTTGAGAATAGCATGACTTAAGTCAAAATCTTTTCTTCAAGAACGCGCAAAAGCTTTTCATGCAAGTGAAAATTTATGAGCTATTTCCTGACCTTGCAACGGCAGCTCCACCATGAAAGCCTCTCCCACTTAAAAAAAGATCTATGGTATAGATGGGGATTGATGCATAACACCTTATTGAGAGACCGAGAAAGAAAAGTTGTGGACTTACTCTGCGTGGATGGTTTGCTTTTCTCTGACCAGGCATCTTTTTCAGATGAGACTTGAGCATGTAGCGAGGACAAGAGCCACGCATGTGGCCAAAATCAGAGCTGAAGTTGACACCATGCTTAGTGCCACCTAATTACAGTGTTGATGGGCTTCTATATTATATCACTGCCTATTGTTCTTGCACGATTTAATTAGGAAATGTTTCTGGTGCCTATCTTATGCTACCCATTTAGTGATGTGGTTGCAACTTTCAACCATATATACTAGACCGTGTTGGCCTTTTGCTTCAAATATGTGAAATGGAATTCCAACTTAAGTTGCTACTTCGCTCCTAGCTAGTGTGTGTTTTAGTGCCTGTGCTTGTTTGTGTATTCGTTAGTTGGATCCATACCATTACAATTGTCTACTGCTATTACAATTTGTCATATTGAAACCATATTATTACCATACCATTACAATTCTACAGCTCTTCAAAACACACCACTACTTAATCCTTCAATGTATTTTAAAAAGTTTTGGACCAAAATGCCCTCATCTTCTTCCTCCGACTCCTATCTCATTTCTCCCCCTTCCTCTCTCTCCAAGTGGAAAACGACATCATGTCCGCCGCCCATCCTCTGGCCCGGCCCCGCGCTTCCACGGCTCGCCCTCCTCCTGGCCTACCGCGCGCGTGCCACGCTTCGACACGGCTCCCGCGCGGAGACGCGCCGGCTCGGCGACCAGTCTTCTCGCGCGGGCGGCGCTCCAGCCGGCTCCGCGACCCGCGGTCCAGCTCGGCCGCCGACCTCTCGCCAAGGTGGCGCTCTGGCTCGGATGTGGACGTGGGCGTGGCGCGGATGGTGGTGAGGTTGGGCAGGGCGGCCGTGGCACCCGTGGCGAGGTGGGAGGGACGGGGGAAGGGTGTGTCACGGACATCGACCACGGCGGACCACTCGCGCGCCAGCAGGAAGACGAGCGCGTAGTCGGAGCCGCCGCGCTGCGGGGCCACATCGCCCTGGGCGCTCGGGAGCAGGAGCCACGGCACGTCGCGGGCAGCGGCGCGACACACCCGGCAAACCAGTGGAACAGGGTGACGACGGCGGTCACGTCGTCATGGGTCTTTAGGGCGAGGCGGAGAGTGGAGGTGGTCACGCTCGAGGGGAGTGGGAGACACCACTGGGAACGCGAAGAGGAGGCTGCAGCACGTGCGGCCAGGGGGTGGGGATCGGGGATGCGCGCGGGGCATGAAGGAGTGCGGCCGCGAGAGGGCAGCAACAGTCAGGCGGGAGGGGGGACCAGCACGGCGGCCGCGCGAGAGCGGGACCTCGCCTTCACGAGAGCTAGCAATCGGGAGGCCATCGAAGAGCCGGACGCTATGGAGAGAGATGAAGGGGAGGGGGATTAGAGGAAGAAAAAGACTGAGGGAATTTTGATCCAATTTTTTTCAGAAATATATCGAAGGGGTAAGCAGTGGTGTGTTTCGAAGAGTCGTAGAATTGTAATAGCACAGTTCCAATATGACAAATTGTAATGGCGGATCAGTGAATTCAGACAGGACAATTGTAATAGTATGGATGGAATTAACCCTTCTTTTTATGCTACGAGCTGTGTCACTGTACATTGCAAAGAATCTCCAATAAGAAATTATTTAATTTTAAATTCATCCTTTACAAATATTTAGATTTGAATGTGAAAATTGCATGCAAGGTTTCATCATACCCGTGCTAAGCTAAGGAAACTACATGAGTAATCGTGCGTAGAAAATCCTTTGACACACTTACATTTATGTATAAATCAGATCCCTAAGTAGCAAAGAAATTTAAGTATCCTTCATTGGTAGTCATCATTTTACAGTGTGGCATCATATTGTGCGCATTTGGCTTTTGAATCATATCGTCTTGAATCATGTGGATGTGAACCTTGTCTGAAAAAAATAAAACCTATTGAATGTGCTACATGATACTTAAAATTGTATAAACTTGTCTGATCAAGATACAGCAGTATAAATTTCTTCTTACATGACCTTCTTTGCATCTGTTGAACACTCTTTCTTTTTTTTTTTGTGGCTCTACTATATACTTGTTTTCTTTGAATAACATTATAATATCCCCTATATATGGACCTAGTATACACAGGCACCTAATGGAACAAAGAGTCAGGTTGCCTTATTAAGAAATATTGTGACATCAAGCGTCTATTATATGCTCTATCCTGTCAATTTTCATTTCATCAGGTGTTAGTTCATGATTTATGCAAGCGTTTTTTAAGGGATGACCAGGATGCTCCACCAACTGTTGCAACAAGCACCAACCGTCAGAGCATGTTGGTTTTAACTTGATACTCCTCTCATGGATCGTTTGCGCGCGCGTTAATTGTGCACGAACCTTTTCCCTCCTTTCTTGTATCAGTATGACACCGTTCAGTCTGATCACTTGTTGCAGATCGATGGGGCCTAGATCAATGATTCAGGTCTGTGCTGTGAGTCGTGACTACGGACTAACTACTCTTGGCTGCCATGCCAGGGTGCCTGTGCATCCTAGCTAGGTCCACCACAGTAGTGCCACGGTCTACCAGCAACAGTGTGCATACATGTATTAAGCCCTGAATCTATCATGTGCCAAGTCGCACTCCTTTTAATCATTCAGAAGAACCCAAGCATGAAGACACCTATCTACTCATCAGGAACTAGGAGCGATCTAAAAATGCCTTGAAATCCCGGGTCAGTTTTTGTAGTAAAATGGCCAGAGTTGGAAGATCATAGGCCAATTTCTAGTCAAGGTACTACTTGCTTTTAAAAAGCCGTACGTGGAGTTATCTTGAAGTTAAGGGTCATCTATTCTACTCGACTCGGCTGCTTTCGTTCTCTTGAGAGAGGACGTTTGATTGCTAATGAGTGCTGAGTTTGATGGGGAGAATATTATCCCATTTCTGTCTCTTGTAGAGACTTATAATTATATTGTTGGTGGAGCCCTCCCATCCTGAATTCAAGGGCACTGGGGCACCGTACCCTTAGCTACACATGCATATAATAGTACCCATTAGAAACCAAGAAAACTGTACTAAGTTCCCTAGCTGCATCCTGACATTTCAACCTACAACCATGCTTCGTCGCTATTCGAGTATTAATAGTTTTATAAGTCACGACAAGACTATTTAGGATGACAAAATCACATGCTTTTTTTTTGTAAAAAAACAGTTTCTTTCTTATCTCTAGTGACTGAACTTCAAGTCGATTTGGATTTGTGTCAGATATACGGTTCCTTATCCTTTCGCATCACTACAAGTCTTGCCACTCTTGACGTGTCTAGCGATTCCTATGCTCACAGAGCGAGCACTTGTGCCTCTCTAAGTAAGAGGGGCCATTAGCAGGTGCAGTGCATAGGACGAGGCCCCGTCCTGTTTGGTCAAGGCTTAAGACCTCGTTAGGTACGGTGGTCGCGCGCCATTATCCCCTGATGATGAGCCGAAACCCTGTTTGTTCCGTTGCTGAAACGGCAATGATTGCGCGAACAGACATGGTCGGCGGCCGTGGTTAAGCGTGGCGTGTTCGTGCGTGTCACGCAGCAGCAGCAGCAGCCTGCAGGGCTCCCGGGTCACGCTGTTGCTCTTCCTTGGCGCTTAATCCGGCCTGTTCTTGCCTTTTTTGTCGAGGAGCCCGCTTGTTAGCGAGCACTGATCAATGGAGAGGAAGGTAGTAGCTAGCTTAGCCCCCTGCTGGTCATTAACAATTCGCAAGTGGAAGACGATCGACGCTGAGGTCGTAAAGGGCGATGGCGAGTTGCCAACGTGCTAGCCCACCACACCAAATGCAGCGCAGGCAGCTAGAGAGAGGAGGAATAATCGAAGAGGAACTCGTCGTCCTTTTTTCTATTGCCGGCCTGGTCGGCCATTACGCCGCGCTCTGCAGCAGCCGCAAGCGTTGTAGGTCGGAGGAGCTAGCGCATGCCACTAGCACTTGACTCTGAGCATGGTCTCAGCAACAGTGAAGTGGTTCCTGGCGGCCGTGCAAAGGAGGGACAGCCATAGGGGTGGTAGGAAAGGCGTCGGGTGCAGGATGGAAAGCTTTTGAACTCCCTTCAGTTGGTGCAGGACTGCGGACCTTTTGTCTTCTCTTATGCCTAATCGGTGATGAGCTGATTATTGATTAGAAGGAGGCATAACAATCAGTAACCAAAATGATCTGCTAGGCTAGCTCCTCTGACCTTTGGCTCCCCGAGAAAAAGGAGCGGTTACAGGCAACTGAACTGGTGATTCCTTCCATCCCTTCTCGGGGAAATCCTTGCTGCATCATTGTTAGGTTTTTTGGGACTCCCTTTGGTTATTTGTGAGTTGCTGCTGACTGATCTGAGGTGCAGTCACATCGATTAGCAAGGAGAAGTCATGTCACGTAGGTTGCTGTTCGGTAAAGCAAGCACAAAAGGCAGTCAAAGCTGGTGCTGTTCAGGCTTCAGAGTGCCGGAAACTGAACCTCAACAACCGTGGCTACTAGAAAACCCTAGGCGCGGTGTTGCCGCACCATCTTTGAGCTAGCCATATACGGAACAATTGTAGACTGTAAAAGCATGTATGTTCACTAAAATTATGATGGATTTACGTACCATGACAATGGTTGCAATATGTAGCATAATTTTATATAGAGGTACCTATCTCAAAAGGATTCAGGTCTCCATATTATTCTTGAATTGAATATGTAGATTGAACTCTCTTTTCATCATCTTTTTTATCCTTTAAAATGGCGGTGCTTTAATGCCTAGGTCTAAGCCACATTGTTCATATAGGAGGTCAAAAGCATAGCTTGTCATTTCTGTACCGCTCTTCAGTTTCATTCTACTCAAACACATAATCAGAGAAGTTAATGGCTATAGTTAAAATAAATGAAATACATTTGAACTGTAACCATTACATATGGATGAAATAAGATGAATGCAGAACCTCTAAAGTACTTCTGAATGTCTAGTATTTGTGAGTATATCGTCAGTTTATTCTGTCAGAAATCTGAATGGTGTCACACAATACAACTTATAAAGTACTATTTCATCTTTGTTCTCTATCCTAGTGATAGTAGGAGGGCTTGACAATAAAGTACCTCTAAAGTACTATTTCATATCAGCGTTCGATAATAAAGGCATGAACTCTTGTTACTAACAAGTGCATCAGAAATGGATTTTGCACATAATAAAAGGGTAATGTAATTACACAACATTTGTTTTGGATGAGCATTGAAGATGCAGTACCATGTTAAGCTCGACAGGCAATATTTCTCACTAGTTACCATATGATTCTGCCTTTTCTAACATCAAACGTATTATATTATCGCACACAATTAGGAATATGCATTCGAGCCTACAACTGACTCAACACCTATATAGCTGATATACATGTTCTTTGGCTTTTACCTACAAGAATCGTCATCGGCCTCCTCATTGATCTCCCTGCAAGCTGGGACTCCAGGACAACATTGTTCTACTTTCGCCGTGATCATCATCAAGTATTTATTAGACAACCCAAGCAAGACAAATAGTCAAGCTTTTTAATGTTTCATTTGCAATCAAAGAAAAAGCAGTGCATTCACTATTTATAATATTAAGCTGCGTCAACAATCTCCATGTGTAGTTATAGGAAGCATAATATAGCGACAACATGGATCTTGTAAATTATTAGAATTGGCTATTTATAAATATGTAGTTCAACCTGAAAAGTTACACAGCTCCAATAAGAGTTGTCTGCACTACTAAATTGCATCCCTTGCAATTTAATTTAATCTCACTAGTCTGACAACCAATTTGTACATTTATTGTTCAGATAATTTAATCAAACAATCTAATTTTGTCTTATTTTTTGTCAACTTCAAAATTGATATCATACATGTTTCAGATTTTTTTTCTCCCTAATATTCAATCAGAACACATGTTACTCAATAAATATTTACTGGATTACAAACATATAAAGATCAGAAGACATGCCACTTAGTAAATACTTTATTTAGCATTGTATGAATAGAACTACAATTCAATACTTCACACATGGCAGATACATTTCACCCTTGATCTAATAACTATAAAAATGTAAATGCTTCTATCAAACCATAAATACTGAAACCTCACATTTCAACAGTCGACACTGTAAAGGGCACATCAAAATTTCAGAGATCAAAATGTTTCATCAGTTTTGGCTGAGAGGCCGGAGAGTGTCCAGATGTGAGAGACATACCATAATTAAGGTTTTCATGAACCATGGGCAAGGCATTTGGTCGAGCAACTTATGGGTCCACAACGGGTATCGTCCCTACAGCCTGCACGAGGAGCTACAACATGTGTGACGCTGCCTGCCTGCTCGTTTTAGTATCTGCTGTCCGCGTTGATACACACGCCGATCATGGCGATGCAACTTGTGCGGCCGTACCCGTACATCGTTGTTGCCGGCGCTCGCGTCCACACTCCGGTGAGTGTGCGACCGTTCAGGTTGAGAGGAGACACTGGTAAATCGCTAGAGCCATGTCAGGACTCACGGTCCTCATCACTGTCGTGGATGCCAAGATCGTGGACTCGGCCGGAACAAGATCGTGGACTCGGCCGGAACAGGAAGCCGGAGCTCTTTGTCACATAGGGTCTGCCCAGCTGTGCTCTCTTCTCAAGCCCATGGTCCCTTCCTCCGGCTACACGGTTACTATTGAGCTAGTTCTCATCGCCGCCGCCGCCGCATTCGCCGATACAATGCAGCGAGCTTGACGATTTGTGCCATCCCCGGGCAGGCGCAGCGGTGGTCTCTCCTTCAGCCCCAGCAGCCGGATGAGGCATAGGTGAGTGACACAATATGTCGCGACTCGCGAGGGGAGGAGGGGCGGTGGGGGGAAGAATGACCTCGCGCAGCTACGTGCTGGCCGCCCACGACGGGAACGCGAAGCGTCGAGAGGGCGCGAGGTCACGCGACTCTTTGTCTTCACTGTAGATGGAAGATCAAACAGTCAAGAATTTCACGCGACGTGGCCCAATCCCTGGCCAGGGTTTGGACCCAGGTTTCGTGTTAAGGAGATTCTGGCCCTGATGTGCTATGCTAGTGGGCTAGTGGCTATGCCTAATTGCCTTTTTTTTCCTTTTTTGAGAGGTATGCCTAATTGCCTATGGAGTGCTGTTCGTGTCGGCTCATCAGGCCGTCTTGACGGCCACACAGCCCAAATCCGGCTCGATGGGCTAAAGGTGCGGCGAGGGAGAGAGTATTTTTTTAAAAAAGGATAAAAAAATTAAATTCGAAAAAGGGGTGCCGATTCGCAAATTTTCGGAAAATGGGTACCTCCCGCCTGATCAACAGGCGGGAGGCGTGGGGCCGGGAACCTCCCGCCCATCCAACGGGCGGGAGGTTCCAAAACTTTTTCCAGGCCCCTCCTGAGGGTCTCTTCGCGAATAAAAAACTTTTCTTATTTGTGAAGAGGCCCCTAATGCGGCTGCGGGGGCGTCCCGCCCGTTGGATGGGCGGGAGGTTCGGCCCTACAGTGCGGAGGGGCATCCCGCCTGTTGGGCGGGCGGGAGGTCCCCCCCCCGCGCGCGCGCTATATAAGCCCGCAGTGGCCCCTAAATTCTCATTTTATTCAGCAAAATCAGGAAAAAAAGAAAGGGAGGAGAGGAAGAGAGAAGAGGAAGCGGCGAAGCTCTGTTCACACGTCGGTTTGGAGGTATATTCTTATTCTAGACGTATACTTATTTGAAAATAACTATAATTTAGGAAATATTTCTTAGGGTAGTTATATTTTCAATTGTTTTTAGTATAATTTGTATTCTGAATAGTTTAGAATGTGAAAAATATAATCTGGGAATTGCTGAAACTTAGGATCGTTGTGTATTAATATGTAATATAACTAGTTTATTAATGATTGACAGGAGCTCAAGTTTGAGGTAGCTCCCAAAGACAGAGCACGACGTGGCATGAGACGTCACACTCCTGTAAAGGAGTGCATCCTCAAGTTTGATGGTAATTGTTGTTGCTCATGCATGAGGCCAAAGTTGCTGCACATACCTTGTTCTCATGTAATGGCTGCTTGTGCGGATATTGGACATTCTGTCGATATATATGTTTCTCATTACTTCAGAAAGGAGACAATTGTCAGCACCTGGCAGTATGAGATCTATGGGTTCCGTATAGTTGGATCGTTCACTGAGACAACGAATCCTGTGATCTATATTCCAGACCCGACAACAGCTCGGGTTAAGAGAGGACGCCGTCAGACACGGCATATTCGTAATGACATGGATAAGTCAGAGCTCCGTCCGAGGATACAGCACTGCAGTGCATGTAACCAGAGTGGACACACGTATAAACGTTGCCCAAACAATGATGCTGGGTCTAGTTCTGCTGAAGCTGACCCTATAGGTGATGTTACAGATGGAAGACCTCCGGTTGCATCAAGGAGTAGGAGACGTCGCCGATCGTGTGCTACTGCGACATCAGGCATCGTTTAGTTGTAATTTTATTTGAACGTTGTTTACTCATGTGTAATATTTGCCGCGTTGAGTTTGTATCAGATCTGGATGTGTATTTGTAATTTTAACAGACCATTATGTGTATTTGTAATATTTGCCGCATTGACTTTTAACATATCATTATGTGTGTTTGTAATTGTAGCTGTGACTTGGCATTTGTATATTTAAACTATTTTTTATCATACTATTTTATTTTTAATGGCTCGATGTATCGTACTATCGTAATATTTGGATTCTACGTTGCAAAACGTTATCGCTTAACCATCTTCATACGAATTTTAGATACCGTAACCTTCTTCGTAAAATTGAACTAAATTTTTTTATGTATACAAAAGAGTATGGCGAATAAATCTTGTATTTGAAAAAATATGAATTTTAAATAGTTTGTAAAACATAAATTCCAACAAAAAATAAGAAGGTGGGCACCTCCAACCCGTTGGGCGGGCGGCATGCCTCCTCAGGGGTCTCTTCGCAAATAAGAAACTTTTCTTATTCGCAAATAAGAGACCCTCGGGAGGGGGCTGGAAAAAGTTTTGGAACCCCCGCCCGTTGGATGGGCGGGAGGTCCCCGGCTCCACGCCTCCCGCCCGTTGATCGGGCGGAAGGTACTCATTTTCCGAAAATTTGCGAATCGGTACTTTTTTTCGAATTTAATTTTTTATTTTTTAAAAAAAAAGTCGTGAGGGAGGCAGGCGGAGTCATGGGCTTCATTCTCCGCGGAGGTAATTCGTGGGTTCCCTCAAATTCATGGGCTCCAAACTTTTTCTGGGCTGCTGACCGAAGCGCATTTTGACTTTTTTCCCTGGGTTCCGCAGCTTCGGCAGTGTCGGCCCTTGCCACCTGGAGAAGTGTCAACGACACACACAGTATATCGAACGAGCAGGTTCGCTCGTCGGAACCTTCTAGAAACATGACCGCGTGTCCTTCTTCTATCCGAAGTGTACGTGTCGACCCACGCTCGGCTCTGCTCTTCGGGAAGGCGCACACATCACCATACGGCGATTGGCGAAGCTGTCCATGTCAAATCCGGAACCGGGAGCAGAATGATTCACGAGGCACTACCTGAAATCTGATGCTTCTTATGGCAAAGGCGCCCTCGAATAACCTTTGACGAATTACCCGATAAATTACAAACAAGACAGCTCAGGAAAATGTGAACTTGCAAAAAAATTTT
The DNA here is from genome assembly GCF_002211085.1 of Panicum hallii. NCBI lineage: Eukaryota > Viridiplantae > Streptophyta > Magnoliopsida > Poales > Poaceae > Panicum > Panicum hallii. The sequence continues at coordinate 46,177,521 of NC_038043.1, read as the reverse complement.
TTTGGTGCCGGTACGCACCCCACGAAAAACATGAGCGACTGGGCACCGGTTCAACGAACGCGCCGCGCTGACCGCTGCCGTTTATCGAGCAGCCGGAATTAGCAAGCCTCTCGACGCATCGACGAGGAGCGCAACTCGCCAACCATCACCAATTAAGTAATCTACCAATCAATCAGGGTCGATTCACGACGGGCGATCGGTCACCGGAGAACAGGTCAGCGGCCCCGCCGGAGCCGGTCAGGGGCCGCGATGGCAACCGCGCGGAAAAGGACGAGCGGCCGGCCGCCCGGCCGGCCGATGCCGCGGGTCACGAGCGGAGGGGGAAGGAAGGCGGGTGCCGCGCGTCTCCACCGCGGTCGGACCATGTGGCGCCTCGCCGTCTCCACGACAGCGACCGCCGGCGCGTGACACGGCGCCAGGCGAGCGGGCGGGGCCCCGGCCGACCGCGGCGCGGTGATGCGACTCCATCATCGAGCGGGTGGGGCCCGCCGGGCGCATGATTCCGCGGCGAAGAGAGGGCCTGATTGCTTCTCGACCTCCTCCGGGGGGAAGTTTAACGAGGAAGAAGAAGAAATACGGGATCGGGGCTGAGAAAATTATGAGCTTGAATGATTGAGGCAATCATGATGCTGGCGTTTTGTTTTTCTGTACGAAAATCGGAGAGAGAAATGTATAATAGTTTTGCACAAAGTTTGCGTGTGACAGGTACATACACCCAATCCATTTTGTTCATCGCTTTGCTCTCAACCACCACTGCGGCATCACCACCCCCATTATTACACTATTCTTTGTCCACCTCTTTTCCTCCATTTTTCTTCCATTGAAAATCGTAAAAAAAAGGAGATTAAAAATCAAACGCTTTGAAGAACAGCATAATAATAACACCAAAGGCCTTCCATTTCCGTGGAATCGTGGATGTGTGTTTCCTCTTCTTCCCCTTTGTTTTTCTTGCTTGCTTGCTTTGTCCTCTGGATGGAGGAATTTTGACTCCGTCGTCGATCAGAACCTAACGATCTTGGCGGCGCGAACCACCGGGTTCTCCCGGGCGATGGCGTCCCTGGCGGCGCCCTTGTAGTCGTAGCTGCAGCCGTGCCGGTCCGAGTACCGGTGCGCGCCGCAGAACAGCTCGCCGCACCGGCACCGGAACCCCGTCAGCCCCACCCGCTTCCGGCAGCTCGAGCACCGGTTCGCCGACGTCCTCGCCGACGCCTTCGCCGCCTCCGGAGCCGGGGCCGCGTCGGCCGGAGAGGCCAGCTCCACCGGCGCCGCGTCCGCCGGCGCCGGTCTCGGCTGAGGCGCCGCGGCCGGCGCGGGAGCCGAGGAGGACGAGGAGGTCGGCGACGACATCGACGCCGTGGCCGCCGAGAAGCAGCTCTGGCAGAGGTTCTGCGTGGCCGGGTTCCCCGGGAAGCCGCAGTTGTTGGCGCAGAGCGTGATCTCCGGCGCCCGGAGCTCCGTGGGTTCCTCCTTCTTGTCGCGCTGCGCCATGCCGCCGCCCGTGCACCTGGTGGAAGGAACCGCGCCTGCTGCCCTCGGTGCCTGCGCCGTGGCGCGACCCGGAGGCTTTGCTTCTCGGAGGGAGGGTGGGGGTGAGGAGAGGCAGGGAGGCGGGGATGAGCTCGCGAATCGGGATCGGGGAGGGCGCGGTTGTGATCGGCGAGGAGCGAGGAATGGACGAGAGGCGCCCCGGCCTTTTTATCGGGGGAGGGGAGGGAGGGGAGACGGGGACGCGTCGTCGTCCCCTTCCGCGGACGCGCAAGCGCAGCGGGCAAAGGCAACAGCGACCCCTCGCCCCGCCCGCCCGTGTTATTTCCGGCCGCGGCCTCGCTGGCGCGGCGGCGAATTACCGGCGCTGCCCCCGCCACCCGCCTGCCCCCGTTCCGGGCTCGGCCACCTGGCGGGACCCAGGCCGCTGGGCTCGCGCCCGCCCGGGAACGGCAAGGGAACGTGAACAACATGGCCGCACGCGGGCGTGGCGCGCCGCGGGCCACGGCTGGGTTCGGGGGCGGTAGGCTTGCTGGAGCCGGGCGGCCGGCGCACGGGTGGGAGCCGAGAGGGGTAGGATGGTCCCAGTTGCGCGCGAGTTTTTTTTAGGACGCGGTCGCACGGACGGACGGGGCGTGTGCTTGTTGGTTTGGTCCGTCCCGACGAACCCGGCCGTGTGCGGGCGGGGTGGGGGTGCGAGCTGGGACCGGACCGCGGGGCAAGTAGCCGCCCGGGCTGACCGATCAAGGGAGACGCGGACGCGGACGCGCAACCGAGGGGAACGAAAGCGAAACAGGCCAGACCCAACCCTCGGCGCGCGCGCGGCTGGCTGTCGCAGGATTGGCGTACGGCGGACGGCCGCGGGAGCTTGGAAGCCGTCGGCGGCGTCTCGCGTCGACCGGGCCGCACGTTCGGCTCAACTCAATCCTCCCCGACGAATCGATAAAACTAATCCAGCCCAAACTAGCCGCGCGTGGCGTCGCTTTCGGGCGCTGAGCTGTCCGGATTAGCATGGGCATTCCTCTCTCTCTTTTTTTTTTCTCCTCCCCTGATCTCTCGCCCTGTCCACATCGTGCGCGTCTACATGCCTGCCGCCCCTCTGACGGACTGACACTAGCGCCAAGGCCAAGTTGCTGAGGGATGGGCGAGGGAGAGTACTACGAGCGAGGGATGATGACCAGATTTGCATGTCGACATGGGGAACTCGTGGCCCCGCCCGGCCTGCGGCAATTTTCTCTCCTGCGCCGTGCACGACGCCATGATGTGCAGCTCCCACCTCCCAGAGCGTGGGCGCCAATTCGAACGGAAAACAAAAAGATCGCGGTTCCATCAGCGCGAGCAAGGCGCGGGTTCCATCGGACTATCGGAAGTGAACTAGGATGGCCAATCGGGGACGGGCACGCGCGCCCGAGAGCGACCGCCGATTGGGATAGGCGGATTCGCCGTCTCGCCGGGGAGACGACGCCACGGCGCGAAGGATAGCGCGCAGCTTTCCCCCAGCTCCCGTCGCTGGCTCCCTGCTGCAGTGACCCAGTCACACAACTGGCCACTCCCCACCAGCACCATCCCTGAAGAACAGAAGGCCTGAACTGAACACAGGGTGCCCCAACTTTGTTTATTACGCGAGGAAAGCATGGCCGTAATCGGAAGCACGCGCGAGGCGGCCCAGCTGCTAACCAGCGGAGATTGGAGGAATCGCGATCGCACGGCTAATAACCTCGTGCGCTGCCGGCTTCGGACCCGTCGGCCGGCGGCGTGCAGGGTCCAGCAGCCCGCTTTCCGAGCTGCGAAGGCGCACCAGAAAACGCATGGCCCCGGCGGTCCACGGCTCGAAAGGGCGGGGGCCCGAGCACGGCAGCTCCGGTGGCCTAGGGAGCTAGCTGGATAGGCTGCCTTTCCCGAGGGCCGTCCCTATCGGCGAACAATCCTCAGCTCGGGAGGAGGATGAGGAGAGCCAAGAAGGCCATATCCGGCGAGATATTATCCGGATCGGGGGCGGTGCACGCATCGGCAAGTTGCGCTTGCGCATGCCAACAGCAGCAGATCAGGCGGATCCACTCAAAGGAAACGCATCGGGCAGATGGTTTTGGGCCGGCGGATAGCGGAGAGCTATCTCGGATGCCTGGAATCACGAACTGCAGTGCCGACGGCGACAGCTAGTGCTGATTTTCTTTCACGCAGATGCTCGGCGCGCCCGCGTTACTTTTGGGTACGGGGTGTAGATCAGGCCCGGAGCCCATGGCACAGGAAGTGGCTGGATCGTCGCCGCTGGCCACGTAATTTTGCTTCGGGCCAGCAGGGCCGCAGTTCGGATCGTTTTTCCCAGGTGCTGAATAGTAATAGTACTTCTACTTTTGCCATCCTTTACGCTTACAATTTTTGTATTGAAGTTCGTATTTCTGCTACACAAATCGTGCAGGCAATTACTGCTGGAGACTTCAGCTTGACTGCTTCCGCAAGGGATATTGCCGACACAAACTTTTGACGTACAGCGAGCGCCGTATGCAAGACATACCGCTGAAGGATTTGGAGCACAGAGCACTGAAGAATGACGCATCCAGAAAGGAACCACGTCAGGGTGAGATGCTAGTGGAGTATACTAGGCTTGGCAGTTCAACTAAGATATTGCAGATCGCTGTCAAGATGAAGAATGAACAACAACTAGGGTTGTAAAAGAGAAGATCAGAAGCAGAAAGTAATTGTGTTGGATATATTTTGATTGGGTTGATTCAATCGACCTATACACCTCAGGTGTATATAAGGCGGTTCTATTGCAGCAAAAGCTCTTCTGGTATGACTACGACTTTATAGGAAGATGAACATGATCTTCCCAGCCTGTATGGCGGTACCTGCAAGCACTATCTTGGAGTCAAGCTGGTTCTCAAGTACCTAAAATTCCTTGCTGATTCCCCCCCAAATTCCCGTCCCCAACCTTGCTGGTTCCTGACACAAATATTTCGAACAGCGAATTTGGCCATTTCCATTTCTTTACGGTACTGTACATATCACGAAGCCTGCACGCGATGGCAACAACCGCCCTAGATCCCTGCCCATTGCTGCCCTTTCACCTTGGCTCGTGAGTCGCGTCCTGCTCCGCCGCAAGGTCCGCGCATATCCTCTCCACGACCTCCCTCCCCCTGTCCGCGTTCCTCGTGAACCTCTCCGCGCAGCGCCGCTCCACGAGCTCGGCCACCCGGGCCGCCACGGCGGCCAGCGGCGCGCAGCGGATGGTCGTCTCCTGCCGGAACAGCGTCCACTCGTCGGGCCGCTCCGGGTGGGGCGCGTAGCTGCAGCGCTCCTCGACGTCCACGAGGCCCCGGAGCGTGGCGTTGCGGGACGCCACCCGCATGTCCCGCGCGGGCGCGTCGACGTCCGTGCGCTCGACGCAGAGCACCACCACGTCGCCGCCGGCTCCGGCGGACGGCGCCGGCGCGAGGAGGCCGCGGAGGAGGAGCGGGAGCGGCGGGGTCCGGCCCGCGATGGCGCGCACGGCGCGGAGGCGGCCGGAGCGGCGGTCCACGTCGCGGGACAGCGTGTGGACGTCGAGGATGTGGGCGAGCGCCCCGGAGGCGGCGCGCGCGGCCGGGTCCGTGAACTTGCGCCACGCCGCCGCAGTGACGCGGTGCCAGGGGTGGCGGTACACGTGCTCCTGCGTGTAGGAGACCACCATGGCGCCCGTACGTGCGTGTCCACGCGCGCCGCGGCCAGACCGGAGGGGGGAGGGAAGGCGCGGACGTGCGGTTCTCGGTGAGCCAGCGAGAGCGGTGGCGTAGAGACTAGAGAGCCGTGGAGGAGGCCAGGAGGTGGGAGCGATAGCTGCTGCGATAAATGGAAGCGAAGACCTTGGAGTTGGAGTGAGGTAGCGTCAGCGAGGGCGTGTGTCCGGACTCCGGAAGCGGAGAAGAGGACAGGAATATTCGCGTCGCGCGGGGAATTAAAAACCTGACTCGCCGCGCTTGTGTTTTTTTTTTAAAAAAAGTGCTTTGCTGTCGATCCCCCTGGTGATCTAAACAAAAAAAAAGTAACTGAACATCAAAGAAGTTCGTGATCTTATTCGTATAGTGCAATGTTACTGCCGTCGAGACGGAGCAGTGGCTTGACAAGATTTTTTACTGACATCAAAGAAGAGCGAGGGCTAGAAGAGGGTGTGGCCGTCGTCGTAGGAGACGTGGCACCCGCGCTGGCACGGCGGCGCGTCCTCGTCGCGCTCCTGGCAGCAGCTCCAGCGCTTCTTCCAGTTGGCGCGGCCGGTGTTGGGGCGGCTCTCCTCGTCGTTCCAGCGGTAGACGATGACCCCGCTCCTGTCGCTCCATTCGCCGTCGATCCCCTGGTGCGGCGGCGACAGCGAGAACAGCCCCTTCTCGCCTGCGATGGAGCAGGAGTGATACGTACGATTACTCGACGCAGTTATATTTTTTAAAACCGCACCACTGTATTTCTTGCGATAAAATTATTAAAATAAGATCACACCTGAATAACTTTTTTATGAAATATTTTTTACGCGAAATAACAAAATAATCTTGTATGATAGTTATGTGATGGTTTGAGCGCCAGTAAAGTCATAATATTTCTGTTGCATTGCCATGGCAGCGCACGGCACGCTCGGACAAATGAACGACGGGCCCACGACACTGAGGCGGCATGGTATGGCTTTGCGTGGGTCTCCACCACACTAGCCCAAGAAGATATTTTGCAAGCCCGGCAAAATGTGGCAACAGTGTAATAAAAGAAAAGAAGCAAAATGTAGCAACAAGTACGGCGGAGGAGCCTACGGGGTACCTGTGACGTGGCCGTGGAAGGCGCAGGCGGTCGGGTGGTTCTCCTCGTCCCGGTACAGGCCGCCGCACCTCAGGCACCGCTTGGTGTGCTCCTCCGTCGGCATCGCCGCGGGGGCCGGGCCGACGCCGGAAGAAGTCGCTCGGACTCGCGCGCGCACTGGCCGTCGTGCGGCCGCAGCTGTGCGAGTGCGATGAGGAGGGCGGGCACACGGCGGCGGCGGCGGCAGCTTGGGCGCTAGCGGCGAGTAGGTCCGGGCCGGTGCGAGCGGAGAGGAAGCCATGGTGTCGTGGGAGGAGGAGGATGGACGACGAATGAATGGCCGGCCGTCGTCCGCCGACTCCGCCGCATCTTCCAGAGAGTGGTTGCCGAGGCCACATCTCGAAGATATTGGAAACGTTATATATGGGCTCCTGGGCCTGTTAATTAGCATCTAGCACGCCAAGAATAAAGGCCTGAATGCTAGCCCAGCAAGGTCGGTCCACAAAATAATGAAGCTGGATGTGCGTTATTAGCCCAGGAAGGCCGAAATAGGCATTTGGAAGGCCCAGATCTTCCTTTCCAGCCTTTTCTGTTGAGTAAATTTCAACGGACATGACTTCCGGAATCCCGTTTGCTTTAGATAGGCAGCCCCCAAGGCGCTTCCAGTTACTTCCCTTTCATTCCCTCGCTACAGGATAGAGCGGTGGTGGAAGGTGAAAGCTCGGCTCCGGCCTGATTCCGGCGCTTCCCCCTCGCCTCCGGTGGCCTCGTCGGCGCCGGAGGATCTACCGGATATTTGTATATATTTAGCTCTAGATATCTAGTTTAGGATCCAAATAATCCCTTCTATGAAGGTTCGGCATGGTGAGGTAGGGTTCTTCCTCGTCGGCGTTGGCGTCTGCTGCGACGACGGCGAGGTAAAGCTTTTGTTCCTCCTTTTTATCTCTGGTAATTGTGCGGAAGGTTGCGTCGTCTTGGCGGCTGGCGAGTACCTTTCAAGCGATACGGACGGCGGCGATGGAAGGTGTGTTTTCTACCAACGTGTGAAATCGGGTTGGTTTCTTCTTCCCACCTCTTCTGGTAGTTTACTTCCCCTCGGGGTAACTCGACGTTTGGCGAGCCGGAGTCGTCGGTGCTCGAGGCGCTAGATCTCTTGCTCTCCGGCGATATGATGGCCACCGGCCATCTTGCTCAGCCTGTTCGTTCAATGGCTACAAGGCGAGTTGGCTTCATGCGATGGCTCCAATCGTCGGCCACGAGGATGACCAGGAGAATCTTGCAACAACCTGGATGTAATTTGTTTCTTTTTCAGAGTTGTCTTTGTAAGATGGGATGTAAACTATCAGCTTTTTACGTGAATGATAAACCCGGTTTCTAAAAAAAAAAAGAGAGTAAATTTCACCGGCGGTCCTTAAACTTGTCATGAGTTCTCGTTCCAATCTTAGCCGGTACTCTTAAAATGCATATAATAGTCCTTATCCCGCACTCTCATCCGATCCTGATACTTTTAAAATGCACGTAACGGTTCTTAAATTTATTCCACGCTCTTATCCCTATCCTTAAACTTTTATACATTCTCATCTAGCTTAGGTCCATATGCTTCTAAAACGCATTATTTATTTAGAATTTTATTATTATTTCAATCTTGTTTGAATTTCAAATAAAGTTCGATTCCCCCTCAAGTGGATCCAATTTTATGGATAATTTTTTTGTGATTTTCTTAGGAGTTTTTAGAGAAAAAGATAAATGATTTAAGCATTCTTTTTAATTCCTAAAATAAAATTAACTATTAAATAAATGTGTTAAAATAACTACTCTAAAAATCAATAAATATTGTATCAAGGTGATTGCCTCATTAATTTTTTATGGATTTTAAGTGAGATTAGAACTTGATTTGAAATCCTAAATGTTTGAAATAATCCAAAAATTATATTTTGAGAGTACAGGATCGGGATAAGAACTCGGAACCAGTTTAAGGACGGGGATGAGAACACGTAATAAGTCTAAAGATTTATTATGTATATTTTACGAGTACTGGAACTGGATTGAGAACTCGGGACAAGTTTAAAGATCGCCGGTGAAATTTACTCTTTTGTGTTCTTATCTTGGTCTCCCTTCTCCAGTTCTCCTGTTATTGTACAGTCACCTCTCACCTGGTCTCAACATTTACGGCCATACATCCAAGGGACCTTTACGTAACCCTTCTTTCGCTTCTATAGTCTCGACCGTTCCGCGCGCAGCTCGGTAAATCGGGGGAACTGACAGTGCTATGCAATCGCTGCACTTTTAAGTTTTAACAAAGACGGTGTCTGGATGGGCAGCGTAGATAACTGAATTCTGTTCTGCGCCAAACTAAGTGCTACACTAACTGGATTACCTGTCAGTTGAACTGGTACTTTGTTTGATTACTTTTGAGAAGGAAAATTACTTTCAACAAAGCTTCAATATAGTCCGCGCTGATATTTTTCTTCTATATAAAAATAAAAAGAAGTGAGATTTGGGATTTGCTGGCCTGCAGCTAGAGTGTACTTTGGGCGCACCGGCGTATCCATCTTTCCACGGCAAAGGCTGAAGAAAGACCTGAAGTTGCGTGGGCAGTGACGGGACGTTACATAGCAGGCCGGGCAAAGTAACTTGCATTCAGGTAAACAGATATCTGACGGGCTGAAAAAGGATGCAAGGCCGCGAGCTGCGCTACGGCCGGCTCCGCGGAGCGGACGACTGGCCTGGCCGAGAGACGGGCCAGAGCAGGAGCTGGGTGGAGGAAACTGGAAAGAGTGCAGCCTCCGGCACGCTGCCGGCCTGACTCGCTCTCCTGTCTGTCCGCCCGGCGTTCCCAGATGAACTCGCTTCAGGTCGGGCATTACGAGTTCGCTCCAATGTTCTTCTCCCCTGAAATGGTTGTGCCCACTCAGCAGGTACTCAACTCTGCACCTCCTGGAGTGCACGCAAGAAGCAAGGCGTCCTTGAGTCCTCCTCGCAGGGAAACCAACAGTGATCCACGGCCCCTAGCAGCAGCAGCAACAGCACGATCAGAGGCCCCCCCGTTTGACTCCCTCCGGAGCGGGGGGGCGCGGGGGGGCGCGGGGGAGCAGCCTTCCCTTTCGGCCCAGGAGGCGCAAGCGAAGCTCATCATTTGACGCCAACGTCTCATGGTATGTGCGCATCCGAATCTGACGTCCCATCCATCAGGGCTTGCCTATACATATTTCTGTCGGCCATTCAGGTGCGCCCAAAAAGTTGATCCTCTCCGCCGATCGATCCAAGATCCTCCTCCTTGATCTCGTGTAAAAAGAGGATCGATCCGATCCATCCAGCGTTGGGGTCGCTAGCTTTTGTTTCTATCAAAAGCAAAGTTGTTTGTGTGATAGGCTTGGCCATGGCCCATGGCCTGGTGGAAGTCTCCGTGTTCTTGGAAGTATTATCTATCTTCGCCGGCTACAGCCTACAGGCCCCTGTGCCTTTTCCTTTTTCTGGGGCATGCAAAGAAACGCAGGGACATGTCTCGCAGCCTTTCTGCGGGCAGGCCTGGGATGCTTGCACAGGAAAGAGCACGCAGGAACTGTTTCGCGTGTAGATGAAGACGTAACAGTGAGGCAGTAGCGGAGGATGGCTAAAGACTGAGGTGTGGCGGAGTCAACTGATTCTCAAACAATAAAACTCGCTACATGTTGTGCGGCATAGCAGAAGTGAAGAACAGACGGGAATTTAGAGCAGTGGGCTACAGTGGAAAAAACATGCTAGTTCTTTTTAGGATACATGCATAGTTAAAAATGGATACAAGCACTGAGTCGATCCTCTACTACATTCCTAGGAGAAAAAAATCAATAGGAAATGATATTATAAAATGTGAAAATCCATTTTACTACCTTGGCATTGTACTTTGCCCCCATTGACTCCCTTAGAAAATTTCTACTTCCATTAAATACTTAGATTGGGTCAATTAAACCCTACTAAAAAAATGTCCTTCTTGTTTTGTTGGGATTTGACTTTTGCATTATGAGGGTGATACATGAATCGTACTAATCTAATTTATAAAAAAACAATTCAGGATTTTTATAATTATCTCCATGCAGTTCCATATCTTGATTTTAAAACCGGTATTAGCTGCATTTAACCAATAAAAATGATCACGAAAAATCTAGTCCTTTTTGGGGTGCGGTTGTGAGAGATTTCTAGATTTGTTCAAATCTTATATAGGAGTTTAAGTGGGCAACTAGAATAGTTGGGTAGTAAAATGGACTTCTAAAATGTAGCATATACACAAATAATAACTATTTGATTAAACATGAAGGAAAGTTGTCTATAAGTAGTGGGTATTGTGCACCAGCTGATGTGTTAGCAACTAGATTATTTTGTTTGTACACTCGAAACTAATTGGAAAAAGAATAAAAGTTCCAATTCAAATTTTTTCTAAAGAAAGATACGCGGAAGAAACTAGGCTACAACTGGGCTGGGAGCACTGCAGTACTTCGCTAGCGTGAAAACTTTTTTTGAATCTATTCTTTTAGTACTTTGGTACCAGTTCTCTAAAGTTTCATGGGAATATGTCCGGTGAAAATTAAGTAAGATTCTGAAAAGTAGAAAATTGTTCTTGAAAGCAATACACATCTGTTGTCACGGGAAAAAAACCGATGTGCCATTATTGTTGCAATAACATATTCATGCAGTGCAGCGCTTGCAACAAATATAAAACAATTTACCTAAAACAATATGAATAATGTGCTTTGGAAAAATAAGTTCCCTATTCGCCCTTTTTTTCACCGCAAAATGTCCCAAGCATATCAAAGCCACATGGACCGTACTAATTGTAAGTGTCCGCGCTCAACAAGGAATTATTGTAGAACATTTGCAGCTCTTGAACTGGATGAAATGCACGCAAGACGGCAGCACAGGCTGCTAGTTGGTGACACATGCTCGTGATCGACCAAGATGTACTAGCCAGTTCCCTGTAGTCGAGCCCTCGTACTATCACTAGGATAGAGAACTAGAATACTACTAAGATCATGATGACCACACATGCATGGGCCGTGCCGTACTTATGCCCTAACAATGCAAGTTCATCCTCCAACCAATTAACCCAACGTACCTAATAATTATAAGGTGATAAAGAGGACATGGCAGCAGCGCGGCAGCGGCAACGAAATAAAAGAACAGCTCGATCATCTCTTATAGCACACAGCACATTGTCTTTTTTTGCAAGTACACGCACCGGTGGGCTCATCGATCATACAGTGTCTTTGTATGTATAAGATCGATCTGCCGCCGGACGGCTAGGATCGGAGCTCACCGATCGACAGATCGGTGATGGTCACATCGACCTGGCCGCCGCGCCGCCACCGCCGTCGTGGTCGACATCGGAGACCGCGCCGTCGTCGTCGTCGTCTCCGCACCCGGCGCTGGCGCCGGCGCCGCCGACGAAGCCGTGGCCGTGCCCGAAGGCGCGGGCGTGGTCCTTGAGCGAGCGCTTGTGCTTGAACTCGGAGCCGCAGAGGCAGTACCAGAGCCTGCCGCAGTTCTTCTCGTGCGTGCGCCAGTCGCCCTTGACGGCGAAGGCCTTGCCGCAGCGGCGGCAGAGGAAGGGCTTGAGCCCGTGCTTGCGCTTGTAGTGGGTCTGCAGCGTGCGGAAGTCCTTGAGCGGCTTGGCGCGCAGGTGGTCGATGTTGTTGCGGCACCCCGGCGCGCAGCAGTAGCACGGCAGCCGCAGCATCGCCGTCGGCTGGATGCCGCGCAGCGACTCCGGGCCCTTGCGGTACTGCGACCCGTGGCCCCACATGTGCATCTGCATAGCTAGCTGCTTGATCAGTACTCACACACGCACGGTCTACACGAGGACGTACGCAAGATCAAAAGGCACAAAGAAACAAATTAGTGCAGTGTTATAGGCAAGCTAAGCACCATCATCTCCTGATCGATCATCATCAGCTTGTTAATCATCAGTTATAACCGAAGACTGACGTACATGATGAAGTTAATTTATCGCGTGCAAGCTAGCTACTGTGTGGCATAGCTTACATCACATGCTGCAACGCTTATCAGGTAGGGCATAGCTAGCAATATACAGATAGTGCTCATGTGATCATGCATGGATGAGGTGAAATCAACTACAACTGTTGCTATACGCTAGCACAGTTCATATTGCCCTACATCTATCATAGATACAGGACTACAATGCAAGGTTTGAATGCGTGTTGTTGTTTATTTCGAGAGGCATATGCTTTGACATCGGTTGCTTATGATCAGAGAAGACTGCAGGCTCACTCTCAAACGTCAAACAGTGTTCTCCAACTAGCTCCAAGACATTTTTTTTTCTTTCCTTGCAGCGGCCAGCATGCCGGTCAGTGGTGAAACCGGAGAAGCCGCATGAGCCAGAGGCCTGGCACACCAAGCGCGCTTTTGAAAGCGAGGCCTGTAGTGTGGTAGCTAGCTTCCAGAGACTAGCTATAGCTATAGACCATCGCTTGTGTGTTTGTGTTGTTTCTTTCGGAAGAGAGAGTGGGTGTACCGTGTACGAGCCTGATTGCGTCTGCTGCACACAGTGAGCGTGGCAGGGACGGCATAGCTAAGCTACAGCAAAGAGCACTGCACATCTCTTGCAGTTCTTGGGAGACGTGAAGGAGGCAGCCAGCGAATCTATCCCAAGTCAATGCTAATTTTAGATTGCAGTGAAAAAGAATGCAACCGAGAAAAATACAAGTGTGTGTGTGTGTGTTGTCTGTCCTCAAGTACTTTCCTGATCGATCGACCATCCTATCTCTGAAGAAAGAAAGCTCATATGTGCTACATGATCGAAGATAGATCAGTGGTGGAAATAGTAGTGGTCTGGGAGATCAGGCATCGGCCATGGAGTGCCCGCTGCAGCAGCGACTTTCGCAGATCAGACACACGCTCCATCCGTGTGAGACCAAGCTCCATCCGTGCCACATACCCAGTGTGAGACCAGAGAAGGCAGAGAGAGAGAGAGAGAGAGATCGATCTTCGCTGGGATGATCTCCACGCAGCGCCGCTCGCCTCTGCTGCGTGCCGCATGCATTCCCATAGGAAAGAAACACGAACTCCCGGGGAAAAGCTAATAAGGCCCTCCCGGAAAAGCACAAAAGTTGCATGCATGCTTCATGGCTTCTCCTGGCCATGCCCGTCTTGTTCAATCACACGAAAAGGCGGCCGGCCTGGCCTCGCCTCCTGAGCTTCATCGAGGTCAGGGGCCGGCCGGCCGGCCAGAGCAGACATGAGCACGTGCACATGTAATCTGGCGGGCTACTACACTTGAATTTTTCCCACCTCCTGCTCTTTCACATGAGCAGCTATCTACTCCATGGAAGAACAGTTTTCTGCTTCAGCAGTATTATTGCTTTGATTTGTCCAAAGGAAACACAAACAGGATGTGGATCTACGCTACTTCGAACAAACAAACAAACAAAGAGAAGATTTGTGCCGCCACCTTCAATTTGGATCACATTATTCCAAGATCAGATCATAGTTATAATCATCCTTGAACTCACTGATGGTTGCAGTAGTTTCAGAGATTCGTTGGCACAACAGTTAGTAGAACTTAAGGGAAGATCAGACGTTTGCTCCACTTTGTCCCGACAAAGGAACCGCGGCTATTTACAGCACCAAGCTGTCACAGGGTTTGTTCGATCGATCGTGCTCTTCTCAACCGGCTTCCCACTGTAGAAACTCTATTTAACCTACTGCCGCATCATTTAATGTTAGGTAATTCCAATTATTGGGATCGACGACATCTATATCTTTGTTCAGGTTGCCGAAGAAACTAGCAACCCCAGAATTATTTCGTCCTAAACAGACCAAAGAAAATGTCTGAAAAGTGCAATCAAGCATAATTTATGATCACCAACGAGATGAATTAATGCGCCAAGAGAAAAAAAAAATCCAGCTTGTGAATCGTAATTGCCTTTGAGAAAATCGCTTGGATTTGTTGGTGGCTCAATTTAAAATCCAGCAAAAATATAGAGGAGAAATGCATGGCGCATGCGTGCTGGATGAATGGATCAGGCAAGAGAGAGCTACTGATAAAGTGAGCGCAGAATCGGCGAGCGCGCGTCTCGATCGGCTCACCTGCATGTTGTTGTATCGGTTGAAGGTCTTGAAGCAGACGGGGCAGGAGAACTGCGTCGGGCCGATCAGGATCTGCGACGGCGTCGGGATCCAGTACTGCCCCTTGTTCAGGCGCCCGATCGGCGCCGACGGGAACCCTAGCGGGGCCGCCACGGCCTCCCCTTCCTCTTCCTCCTCCTCCCCTCCGCCGCCGTTCTCCCCGTTGTTCCTCCCTTCGTCGTCGTCCTCCTCCTCGGCGCCGCCGTCCTGATGACGCCTGCGGGCGCCGATGAGGTCGGCCGACCCGGCGCTGGTCGTCGGCAGGCCGATGCGCAGCGCCACGGTCACGTCGCCCGCCGCGGAGCTGGAACCAGCGCCGGACTCCACGTCCATCGGGTCGCCCGCCGCCTTGGCGTTCAGGTCGGCGAAGAGCCCTCCCACGCGCTGCTGCTGTCCGTGGTGGCGGTTGTTACTGCTCGCGGCGGGGCCGCCCTCCTCCTCCTCTTCCTCCTCGTCCCCGTCCTCGTCAGAATCCGCCGCTGCCCGGCCGCGCCGCCCCGGTTCGCGCGTGATACCACGCGATGATGCGGCCGGGGCGAGCGAGAGGAGCGGCAGGGCTTCCCGGAGCGGGGGCGAGGGCGGGGCGGCCGGCGTGTGGGTTGGTGGCTGCAGATGCGCGGCGAAGAAGGGCAGGGACGAAGAGTAGGCGGGGGGCGTCACCGCGGGCGCCGGCGGCGCGGCGGGGTGGTAGTAGTAGCGGTGGTGGTGCTGGTGGCTTTTGAAGAAGCTCGTGTAGAGGTTCTCCATGGCGGCAGCGGCACAGCAGCTGCTGCTGCCTGCTGGTAGTAGCTCGACTGCTCGAGGTTGGAGTTTAGCTTGCGCCTAGCTCCTCGATCGGTTGCTAGCTACTAGCTCCCGCTACAGTAGTAGACACGCTTGTGTGGTGGTGCGCGCGGCGAGGTGGTTGGCGAGGGGTTATTATAGGGTGGGTGGGGGCGCGCTCGCGCGCATGGAGTATTCACCGTGCAACCTCCCTCCATGTCGAGCGCATGCCTGGGCTGGAAGAGGGAAGCTGTGACTCTGAATGTTCTTGTTTCTTCTGGGAGGACTGTCGTGTGTGTTCCATTCAGACATGGCGCGATCTGTGTGCAGTATGCACATTCACTCATCATGCCTGTGGGGATGAGGGCTGCTGGGGTTGTTTCTGGTCGATCTACTGGAAACTCCAAATTCCTTGAAATTTCCCGGCTCTTACAGGAAACCCGTTCAAGAATTCAGCTGTTCCGCGTTGAATTCCTGTGCAGAGAATTGTTTTCAAATTCAGTATTCCAAATACGTTTGTAAAAGTGAGGCACTGCAGTTTCATAAAAAACTGACACACTTTTATATATGTTGCGCTTGTTATAATCTTGACAGCATATGCGGAGCATTTGGGCAGTGAAAAATAATTGGAATTTCAATAAGAAAACACTCCTCAGGGTTGGAGGCCTGGAAATCGTGATTCATCCATGAATTTTTCTTAGTTGTCCATAGAAAAAAACAATTATTTGAACACTATAGTCTCGCAAGGTCGTTTCCGAAACATGCGGATGGAAGCGACCTTTCGGAACATTATTATAGTTTCGAGGAATTTCCTCGCATGCAAACTTGTGAAACAAGGATAAGTGATGGATGATATGTGTGTGGTACTCCAGAGAAACACGCAATTTTTCAGGAAAATAAATTCAGTACCTATTTGAGATGAAAAAAAACCATCTATATGTCCAGGTACAATATGTGGTACACATATGTACTGTCAATATTTGGTCCAGTTGTTAAAAAGATTGACGGTGAAGCTAGGGTTCTGTCTACTCAATTTCTTCGATTGTCTGAGCTGCAGGTCATCACGGCGCAGCTGATCCATGTACACATCAGCGTGTACTGCTACGTGCCACCTCGTTTTCTCAGGTCAGGGGTCCACCAGTCACGGATTAATGAGAGCGGTGCTATTTTCCGAGTTGTAATCAGGACACCGACAACTAAAGCACTGTGTGTCCAATGACCAATGAGGACGAAAATACCACAGATAAGCTAGGAGCCAAGAGAAGTGTGGCATTCACATGATACACATTACAAGTCCTGAAGTCCACGTATATGTGGCCTAACAACTTGTACTACAGCTAGCTGATGCTGATCTGGACCTTGGGTATGTCCCTGCGGCACTAGTTTCTCTGTTTTCATGGACAAAATGTTCGTATGAGATTCCTGGTTATCCCGTTTTAGCTTTGTGTGCAAGCACCTCTTTAGATATTTGTCATGTTATAACACAACACTAAGATATATAACTATTAATTTTTTTGGGGGGCACAACATAAAATTGCTTATTTTGTGCACACTTTCTCTCTGTCATTCATTAATATTTTAACATAATAATCATAATATGGATATTTTCTTATCTTTTATCTTATTGTGATGCACATTGCTACCATAACCTATATGCATAGTCTTTCCTTCATGCCACACCTCCATGTGTTGATGTGTGTTGTTGACATGCATGTGTCTAGTTCAAACCTTAGCTTGAGCTACATGCATGTTTAACATGGAAATATATATGATGAACCTATTCGCCTATACATATATATATCAAATGCGTGGTCTACATGGTGACATGCATCATGAATGTACTAGAATACAAATTACACACTCGCACTTGTTTATCTGAAAAAAAAGAGCTCAAAAAAAGGAGCAATGCTACAGCAACACCTATCTTTGCGAGTCTGGCAAGGGGCCTATCCAGGCCACATGGAGACATTGAGTACGAATCAATAAGGCCAACGTGCGGTGACTCGAAGCGAACTGTAAAAAGAAAAACAGACAAAGAGAGCTGCGTGCGGCCCTAGTTGTTGTTTGTGCCTAGCTAGCTAGAACATCATCCGATCGATCCACGCAAATGAAAGCTAGGAAGCCTAGGAGTGATAGTCCCCGGCCCGTGCGGCCGTGCCTGATGTTTTGCTCCGGCAGATCGCTTGGGATGGGGCACAGGTGACTACAGAAGCCAGCAGGTTGGTGTGGCTTGGTGTTTGGAACGGCATGCCCGCACCTGCGTGTTCGTGTGTCAAGTCGGATCAGGTACTACGCATGGTTGGGCCTTCAGGTTTCTACTACCCAAGCCAACCAGGCAGGTGCGTGCCCCAGTCGTCCCCATCAATCTCGGCGCGCGATGCGACTGATGCCGGCCGGCGGCTGCGCGTGGAAGGAGGAGAAGGACACCCGACCGGACCAGGAACTCCACCGTGTAGAGACTAGAGGCCGACAGCAACCGGCCGGGTTATTAGCTACGAAAAGCAGCGGAGAAGTAATTCATGACAGCAAATAAACGTGGACCATGGCACCATGCATCGTGATCGTAGTAAATGACGGATGTGGTCACGTACTCGCATGACAGTGTAGAGAGGACGTACGGTGGTTCCGCGCTGGCTAGATACTGAAATAATTAAGCACGATTGCCCTCGAAGAAACATATATGGAGTTATTACATAACTTAAGAAGCATGAATTTTCTAGGCTATACCTATATGGGTACATGTACGTAAGTTTTGCTCTGTGTTAAATTTTATCTAACTATGATCAAGTTTATAGATAAAAGCACCAACATTTAGAATATCAAATTAATTTCATTAAATCCGCCATGAATCAACCGCATTTTTTTTTCTCGTATTGGTTGAGCATGGAGTTGCAGTTACACGCTCGTGAATCAACTGCCCATTTGCACCGCGCGCTGTACTAAACTTTCTTTCTATCTTAATGCAAAGAAACACAATCCACATGCGTATTCGATAAACAAAAATCCGCCATGAATTATATTTTGAGAGTGCATTTTTTGGTCTTGTGAAAGTTTTTATATATCTTACTACAAACTTGCCAAAGTTATATTTGATTTAGAACAAAACTAAGCGACCAATACTCCACGGAAGCTCTTTGGAGTAGTTGAAAGAGGGGAGTAGCTATTAGTTGAGTAATATACAGCACGGAAGCTCTTCGTCGTACCCTTCTTTTCTGACGTGAAGTATTGACTCAAAACATCTTTTTTTACGTGCTACTAAGTACATATGTGAACAAGTGTTAAGATTTGGAGCTTCTAGTACACAGTTTACTTTTGTACTTAGTACTTACCAGCTGCAACTTGGAAGCTGCTGAAGCATCCACAAATACCATTGCCCTGAGCAAAAAATGAGCATATGCATTATTAATACCTGAGAGCTAGAACAATGGGGCCAATAATTGTATGTATTAATTCAAACTCGGCATTCAAAGCGTGCACAGTACCTGCAGAGGCGGCCTTTACCAGCTGCAAGCCACTGTTTTGATTTAATTAGATGGTCCATGCAATTCCTGTAGGCTGATGGTGATTAGGCCTGGGGAATCTTTGAACAAGCAGCCATCCATTTGGTCTGCATGTAGATGTAGGAAGGGCACTTGGTAGTACAGTTCTGTTCTTTAAATAATTCTACATTCATTAATTCCCAATTAGAAGTGTCTTAATATTGGAGTACATAGGCTGGAGTTATTAGTTATTTTTCTTAAGAGTTCCAGGGACAGCGGCAGGAAGTAGTTATTCAATTCATTCATGCTTGCGTGCGACTTGCTGATGACTGCGCAATTAAGTGTCGAACATTTCAGGTTTAGAGCGAGGTATCGTAGTACGCTTTTACACCTTAACTGCGTTTCTAAGGAAGCAGTAGTGTAGTGTAGTGTTTCAATATTTTTTTTTCTTTTTTGCTGCGATGATTTAAGAAATTGTTTTTAGCAAAGTGTTTTTTTTCTTAGTTTCAAATACTCCATGTTTGAATTGAACTCAAAAGTTTGTTTTAGATTTGCCCTGACTCAAACTTTCGAGACAAACTTGCACATCGAACTCGATGACATGCTCCATCAATGTTGGAGCTGAGGAGCAAATTAAAGAACCAGTAATCAAAATGTTTCGAGTAAAGCAATGGAACAGTAGGTCTCGATGGATCGAGGCAGGAGGGCGAAGGTGGAGTAGAGCGCGAAGGTGCTGGGCAGCCATCCAATCGTCCGCGGCTCCAATTAATCAGAGCAGTTGGCGCGATGTGATCACTGCACCCCATCCGGCGGGGATTTAAGGGGTAATTGAGCCGGGTGGAGGGCAGAGGCGGCAGCGGATCGATCGACGACATGGATCGACCCCCAGCTCGGTCCTAACCCTAGCCGACGTGTCCGGGGGCGCGGGCGGGCCCACCGCCCCCAACCAAAAGAAGGTCGCGTGATCAATCGAGCATTCATGGCTCAGCTCAGCTCAGCTCAGCCCGCCGCCGGCCAGATCTTCACCCTGCGATCGCGATGCGCATGCGCTTCATCTCTCTTCTCCGATCCTTCCGGCGTCTATCTAGTCTGCAGAAACTTGGCGCAACATTCAGCTCAAAAGCTCATCCACCATCTAGATAGCCACGTGTTTGACGGGAGCGTGGCAGCCGGCGGCCAGAGCTGCTGGTTCCGCGCAGCCGTCCAGCCCCGCCGCCGGCGAGCACCTATCCTAATGCAGTGCTCCTAATTTCTTCTCGGGTATTAATGTCGCCTCGACCAAGCATGGATAGATTAAACATGCATGTACTCCTAGTATGATCTTTTGGTTCGTTCCTGAGGAAAATTTTATTCGAGACGTATCATATGCATGCATGTGGCAACGCAAGCTTGGGGGTAGAGGATCCGAGGCCGACAGAGCGGGTTCAAGGTATAAGCAATAACTCCCCAGCAGTGCGGGCATTGAATGGGAAATAGTGGCCAGAGAACAAGGCGTGGTGGTGTGATGCGGACAACAGTGATGTGGTTGGCCTTGGCCTGCCTGCCTGGCTGGCTGCCTTCGCACGGAAGGACGACGACGCAGCGACGCAATGCATTTAATTGCGGACACATGGAGAAGAGGCGCTGTCCCGTCGTCGGGCCACAGGCCCGGCCGATCGGTCCCATCCGCCACCTCCAACCTAGAGGACAGGGCGCCGCTCTGTCTCTCTCACGCGCGCGCGCGTCGCAGTCCAGGCGTCCAGCCACGTTCCCTCCCAGGCGCCCCGGCACCAGTGGCGAGGTAGCATGCTGGTGCGAAGCGGTTGCTCATGTGAATTGAATCGATTTGCACGGCTGCTTTGCCTGATTGGGTTATTGGGTTTCTCCGAGTGGGTAGGATATGTGCTCTCTCCGATTTGAGATGCGGGTGCAAAGTATTAAAAAGGGCAAAAAGCATGGCGAGGGTGCTAAACCAGTGCCGAGGCATAAAATTACAGGAGCCAAAATTATTACTACTGATTATTCGGAAAAAAAATATTACTACTGCTACTACGGTCCAAAATCGACACCGTTTCAGCAAGGAGCAAGGTTTGGCCTCTGAATGGCGGCAGGTGACCATTCAGATTCTCAAACTTGCTAATCGTATCACGTGAAGTTTAAATCATCATTTTTAAATTATAAGTGGAAGTGTTCAACTTATGTGGAGCTTACATGCGGGTCCAAATTTTATTTTGAAATTTTCTGCTCAACTCATATATTTTCTATTTTTTCCAAAATATTGTTTCAAAACTTTATGCTGAATAATTTCTTTTCCAATATTTCCTCCAAAATTTATCCTTTTTATTTTCTATTTCTTTTACAAATCTTACCATATGAGTTTCTTGTTTTACAATTATTTTTATAGATCATTTGTATTTAAATATATTTGTACAAGTAAATTGGTATGAATTTTTTATATGTATATAATTTTTTATTTAAACAAGTTACATAACTTTCGATTTAGCTTAAACAACTATAATTTTGGACCTCCCATGATATGATTAGCAAGTTTAAGAATCTGATGGGTATTTTGAAAGTTTAGGGTTCGAGATGACACCTCGAGCTAAGTTCGAGAACTGGCGGTGCATTTTACTCACTAGAAAGCATTAGCATTAGAGCAGCTAGTTCTAAACCTGGCTACTAGCTTATTAGCGAGGTAGACGTACGAATAAACCTTCGTCGTGGGAACTGGTCTTGCTCTCGGCCACATGTCGGAAACCATAAGATTTGCAGGCAGGACACGGAGAAGGTAGCTGTAGCCGCCCCCATCGCAGTCATGCGAGTCGTCCTTCTTCCACGAGCATTCCGTTTGCAGTAGCACCGGGAGTCTCTGGTGGTACTAGTACACTGCAGATAGATAGATGGATGCCCGTGCAGGCCGGAGCGCTCTTCTTTATTTCCTTTCCTCGGAAGGTGAAGGGTCAAACGGGCGGCAAAAAGTTGACCAGAACATCTCACTCCCACGGTCCCACCAGATTCAACGGCCGGAGGTCCATGACGGCTTAAGTAGCAGATCAGAAGAATGAGTTCAGAAGTACGCGATCATCAGGTTCTTCTTCAACACGATAGAGAAAGAAAAGGGCGTTCCCATCCGGATTGAGGCCGTACGTGGCGACGGCATCCGCGGCAGGACAGCATGCTCTATCTTGTGTTGTGCTAGCTCCTCCTCGATCGATCGCAGTCTCTACTACTACAATACTACACTCGACGTATTATTTGCCCACCATCGTGGTCAGGCATCGTCCCACCCGGCCTTTTCCTCCGCCTCAGCTCATCCATCGTCCCGCGCTCCCCCTCCTATTCCCGTTCGAAGTCGGAGTAGGTGCGTGCATGTCCAAGACGCGCCATCAATACGAGTCCCCATCATCGATCGAGCCCCCGAGCGAGCACGCCGGCCGCGGCGAGGATCGTCGGAGGCCGTGCGCATGTACACAGCTGCTATAGCTTCCATCGCCCCGCATGCATGCATGGCCCGCCCCCACTGTACGCGCGCGTCGATCAGATCAATGACGCATGGGCTGTCAGTGTACTAGTCGGCAGACAAAAGGAACAAAACCCACGTACGCCTGTGGGCGTAGCTGCAGCCGCTCGATCCATTCGCCGCCGGCCGGTTGATGGATGAGGACAGATGACCCCCCACACGCGCGCATCAACCAGCAATTATGCCGTGCACGCCTTCCTTGTCCCGTACGTCCATGGCGAATGGCCCCGGCCGGACCCTCCACCCAACAAGTGCTGTATTGTAACATCCTAATTTCGCAAAGTACAAAAGTAATTTGGACGGCATGGTAGGTTAAAGGGTTGCATGATTCTTGATAAGCAATTTTCTTAAAAAAATATATAAAATGAATGTAAGGGAAAATATATGTCATGCGCATTCATGCTCTTTGCATTGTTTCTTTGGTTGCAGTTCATTTGGATTTAAGTTTGAATTCAATTCCTTGTTTCAAATTCAAAAGCATTTGCTCTTTCTCTTTTTCCCCCTCTTTTCTCCCCTTTGGGCCCAGCCCAGCCCGGCTGGCCACCCCCCTCCCTCTCCTTTCTTTCCTCTGCAGCCCGGCCCACAGTCCCCCTCTCCTTCTCTCTCTCTCCCCTCGCGCAATCCGGCCTTTTTCCTTTTCTCTCTTCTCTCCGCTCGGTTCGGTCCACCCCGCGCGGCCCAAGGCCCGCGCTTCCCCCCTCCTTCCTTTCCCCGCGCGCTCCCTCTCTTCTCTGGGCCGCAGCTCGCCCGACGGCCCAGCCCCGCGCGCGCACCCCGTTCTCTCCCTTCTCTCCCTCTCTCTGGCGCTGACAGGCGGGGCCCGCCTGTCAGGCCCTTCCCCTGCCCCGCGCCCGAGCCGGACCCGAGCTCGAGTCCGAGCTCGGTCCGCCCCTCCGCGCCGTCCCCGCCTCGGGCCCGCACGCCCAGGCGCCCCTCGGCCGCCCTATAAAAGCCGCCGCACCCCTGCGCCTTGTCCCCCAAGCCGCAGCCGCCCTACGCCCTACCCTAGCCGCCGCATCCGCCGCCGCCGTCCTCGCCTCGGGCCGCCGTCGTCTCGCCGGTCCGCCGCCGCTTCCCGGCAATCAAGTGCCCCCGGAGCACCGCAAGGTGGTGAGGGTGCACGGTCGCCCGCCTTTTCCCTCTCCCCCGCTTCTCCCGTGGTCGCTCGACGCGCACCGAGCCGCCGCCGCCGCTCCTCGCCGCCGGCCGCCGTCTACGGCCGCCGCCTCCCCATCTCTTCACCCTAATCAAGTTCCCCGCGTCGCCCTCTTTCTCCCCGTCTAAACCCGGGCCAAAACCGAGCCGGTAACGCGAAATCGCGTGTTTCCGGCGAAGCGCCGCCGTCCTCGCCTCGCCGCCGGCGTCCCGCCGCCGCACCCGCGCCACCCCGCGTCGCCCCGAGCCGGCCGGCCGTTGGATCTAAATCCAACGGCCCAGAACAGATCTAGCCGCGAGTCAAAACAGATCGCGTACCGGTCAACCGTGCCGTTTTGCAAAATAGCCCTTTGAGTTTTCCGAAATCAACCCGCGCTCCGTCTCAGTTCAAAACTATTTGCGTTATAGTCCTGATTCTTCCGTTTAGACCCCTGAGGATTTTCAAAATCGAACCCGCCGTCCAATACCCCTCAGTTTTGCGTGCTAGCCCCTCTGTCTAGGGTTTATTTGCGATCTAGCCCCTGGTTTCTCTGTTTTAGGTCCTTTTAGATCTAAATCTTCACAGATAAGCCCCTGGAACCCCGTTTTAGCCCTAACTTCTCCGTTTTAACTCTGATTTCATCGATTCTTGCGCTCACGCGATCCTTACGACTTGTACAACGTTTTTAAAATATTATTTTGTTCTGTTTTCATTGATTGGTGTACTGTTCTTATTTTATTTCATTTGCTTGTTTGTATGTGCTCGTGTGCGACGTTAGACGGTGCGCAGTTCGAGGATCCGTAGGGACAAGACTTTGAAGAATTTCCTGAGCAGCAGCAGTTTGCTAACGAAGGCAAGTGGCCCTTGATCATGCTTTCAGTCCTATTAATGTCACAATTACACCTTTACTTTTATGCATGCATGTGTCTAGAATATGATGGAACCCAATTAAGGATATGACTAGATTTTATTGAACTTCCTTGTTTAAACCTGGGTTGTTTTATTTATGTTATAGCTACGCTAGTTGCTTAATGATAGTTTTTGGATGTTTGGAAATCATGTTGCTTCCTATATCTCTCATGTCCTTTGGAATATTGTTATGGCAATCAAACAAGCTTATTGAATGAATTGGAACATGGAGAACCACCCAGGAAAACAGTACAACCACAGTACTATATGGCTCTGGTCTTGGCTAATTAATTAGAAACCTTAGCTTGTGATGATCTTACCGAAAGGGCAAGAGGGGTTGCATTGACGGGGTATAGCTCGGTCCTTTGAGGCACATAGCTATGTGAACCTTGGCTAAGGTATTTTCCTCAATAGGGAGGGTTATGACCGCTTTGACTTGAAACCTTAGCGGATTATCATGAGTTAGGGAATCTTTGTAAAGGCCTCGTAGTGAATCCCTGCCACTCACCTCGGAAGTGTTTAAGGGCCTTGCAAACCCGGGCATAAAGGGAAACACGAGCTGTGGGTAAAGTGTACAACCTCTGCAGAGTGAAAACTGATATATCAGCCGTGCTCACGGTTAAGAGCGGCTTGGACCCTCACATGATAATTGAACTTGAAGATGATTTAAGCTGTTGTTCTTTATGGTTGATGTTGTTTATTTAATCAGTTTTTTTTATAAGGGTTGGTATAAACTTAAACCTAGTTAATGCTTGCTAAATAAAATTTGACCAACTAAAATGCTTATCGCAGTCAAACCATGTCAGCTTATCCTTGAATTGGCCTTGCATGTCATATAATTTACTCCACTTGCTGAGTACCAACCATAAGTGTACTCACGCTTGCTTTATTAAAACCAATGCTGCTCAGAACAAGACAACTTTCCGGAGTTTTCCGAAGATATTGGAGATTTCTAGGCGTGTGTCTTCCAGTCAACTGCCTGTGAAGTTGAAGTCCGCTGCTATTTATCGACGTTTATCTATTCGATTAAGGTTAAGACTGTCGGTCATGTAATAAAGTACTATTATACTCTTACTCGTTAATGCAATGTTCGGATATTCGCTTGTGACGTCTACTGTATGTGCGGAATTTGATCCTGGCGCACATATGGGATGCATTCGGTTACCTTTACTAAACCGGGTGTGACATGTATGTGCCGCGTACGTACTGCGAGCCCGGCCGTAAGAAGAAGAATAACTACCAAGAATTCTTGGAGTTATTCCCTGGGGACTCTAGACTCAAAATCTCGTGCAAAAGAGCGTGGAGGTTCGAGACTCCACAGGGCCACCGCGGCACGCACGTATGCGTGCGCTTCACGAGACGAGCGATCCAGCACGGACCGGTCGGTTTCGCTTTATCAGGTGCGGCTGGCTGGCCTGCCTGAACCGTACCGAAGCCACGCACAGCGTGCCAGTGCTGGCGACGGCAGCGGATGGCCATCCTTCACGCACGCGGGCTAGCTAGCTCTCGGCCGCCGGCCGGGAACACCGCCGGGCTGTGCAGGGACGACGCCCGGAACGGAGAGCTCCGCGCCGCGCCGCGCCGCCCGCGCGGCCGGCGGTGGGGCGGGGAGCCGGGACTACTACCGTGCGGGCCGGTTCCCTTCCGTGCTGTTCGGTACAGGAAAAGTCAATCAGTCCCATGCAGCGTCCGGTCCAGGAGACTGTAGGGTAGACGGCAGCACGGTACTCCAGCAGAGCACACGCACACATTCCCCAGCAATACGGAACGGGAAACTGCAAGAGTGGAAACGGCCCAGAGGCCCAATATTATGCTACAAAATCTTGCACAGGCTGGATGGGCCTAATGGCTACTGTCAAACGGTTGATGGGTTGGACTTCCTCCGGAGAGCACCGAGCCGCCTACCTGGGCCTTTCTCTTCGGGTCCCTTCATCCTGTTTACCTTTTTTTGAGAGAGAAATCCTGTTTACCGAGTACGCGCCTGCTCTATCCACACATCACACTCCAATCTCAGTCAGCTACTATGTTTTGACGTACGGATCGGATAAGATTAGTCTGATCGGATAAGCTCCATGCCATTTCTGGCATCGGTAGGCTGACACGGAAAGGTTCCAATTTTTTAACGGGAAATAAAGGTTCCAATTGAAAAAGGTATCCTCGGATCATCCTGCGATTTCCCAACGATCCTTTAATTTATTTATTCTTTTGATTTAGAGATTAGATGGCAATCGTTAGGTTCGGGAGGCATCACCTCTATCATTCCTTTGTGACATGGGGTCCCAGTTATTCTCCACATGGTTTCAAAAACAAAATGCAATCTTCCCAGGATCAAAGGACAAAAGGGTTCTACGTGATACAAATCCCATAGGTGCATTGATGCATTCACTGCAAACATCTATCCTAACTCTTTTCTTTTGAAAAGATAAATATCTGTCCTAACTCGTGGACAATGAACAACGAATACGAGCCCGTCTTCATGGGGCAACGCATGCCGTAACGGCACTGATGCACTGTACAGCTTGGGGAGGCTACTAAGACCGACTGTCCTCGTCCTGAAAACGTTCCAAAACATCTGATTGCATCCTGTGCAAATTCCTACAGCTTCTAAGCCATGCCAAAAACCAGAGAACCTGCACCACACCAAGAGACACGAAGGAGTGAGTTCATACATAATCTGATGTTATACCGTCTGAAACCATCATCGTGCAATGCGCGAGAGTTCCGATGATTACCCAGTGTTGGCAGAAGGATCGTCAGAGCCGCGACGCCGACGACTTTCAGCGGCATCCCGGTGACCACCATGTCCTTGATGGTGATGTACCCGGTGCCGAAGCCGACGACGTTCCCGGGCGACCCGGTGGGCAGCAGGAACGACAGCTGCGCGCCGATCGCGCCGGGGACCATGAGCAGCAGCGGGTGCACGCCGATGGACTTGCCCAGCTCGGCCAGCAGCGGCAGCACCAGCGTGGTGGTGGCGTCGTCCGATGTGAACTCGGTGATGAGGCCGCTGAAGAGGCAGGCCACGGGCGCGATGGCCAGCGCCGGCGCGCCGCGCAGGAAGCCGAGGCCCTGGGAGAGGATGTCGGTCAGGCCGCTCGCCTTGAACCCGTCGGCGATGGCGAAGCCCGCGCCGAGGAGCAGGATGATGTTCCACTGCAGCTTCCGGCACTTGCCCCAGTCCATGAGCTTCTCGCCGTCGTTCTTGCCGCTCGGGATGATGAACAGCAGTGTAGCCATCATGATCTGCTCACATGCATTGTTTTGCCAGTTGCTGCCTGGTGAGCTCACCCTGCAAACTGCTTCTGAAAAAAAAATCAAAAGGAGTGGGTCTTTTGTGCTACTTACAGTTACCGTTCCATCCCCAACTTTGCCGTCGAATAAGACTGCCCACCCAGGGATGCCGTCCGTCAGACTCCTGGTCATCCATAGAACAATGAGACCCTGCAAGAATCAACCATTGATCCTTTGAGTTCTCTTGCAGAAACCAATATTAGATTTACAGGTTCAGAAAGAAATTGGCCACAACAGAATGGGGACAGAAACGTTAAACACGGCTTACCCCAAACACCGCCAAAACCATCTTCTCTGCAAATGCCATCGGACCTGTCATAAATCAATCAACATGCAGACCCCGTCAGAAAATCTGAAGGCAATCATCAGTAGTACAATAATGCTTCTGTAACTGTCAACGAAATACTCAAAAGTAAAACGTGTCTAATTTCAGAATATTCTAGCCTTCACTGGAAAATTGGCTGGCAAATACGGAGTACTATTAGGAGCGCTGACCATTGGGCATTGACCAGATCGTTAATGAACATGCTAGCCATTGAGGAAGCCAACACCAACACCTACCCAGCAAGCTGAGCTCCCTTCTGAGGTGGCTCCTGTCGAGGTAGGCGGAGAGCGCCCTCCCGGTGTTCTTGGAGCAGTACATGAGGCAGAGCGCGGCCCAGAGCGCCACGAACAGGACCAGTGAGATGGGCAGCCCGAAGGACATCCATGAGCTGAAGGTGATGGGGTGCTGCTCGGGGAAGTAGGTCGACCACATCCCCACCAGGATGATGTTCACGCCCGTGCCGGTCAGCGTGGCCATCCCGCCGATCGCCGACGCGTACACGACGCCGAGCACCACCGCCTTGGAGAACCGCTGGACCTCGCGGACATCCGAGCCGGAGCCACCCTCCAGCTCGTCGCGCGGGAGCCGCTGCAGGATCCCCGTCGCCACCGGCATCATCATGACGGTGCACGGCGTGTTGTGGATCCACATGCTGATGAACATGGTCGTGCCGCAGATGCCCAGCAGCAGCAGGTGCGGCTTCACCGGGTCCCCGCAGAACAGCGCCGTGATCTGCTTTGTCGGAACGAAACAGAGTTAGTTTCTTTTTTTTTTGTTGGTCTGGATGCAGAGAGAGTTGCAGGCATGGTGATAATCGGCGAAGGCGGCGTACGTTGAGGGCGAGGCGGCGGTGGATGCTGTAGTGCTCGATGGCGAGCGCGAGGATGAAGCTGCCGAGGACGAGGGAGATGACGTCGTCCATGTAGGCCTTGGCGACGGCATCGGAGGAGGAGATGCCGAACGCGGGGAAGAGGAACAGCGGCGCCATGGACGCGACGGCGAGCGGCACGGCGTCCGTGATCCACCACAGGAACACCCAGGCGAGGACGCCGAGCATGTTTCGCGCCGCGGGGTGGCCGCCGAGGTCCACCAGCGCGCAGATCAGCGCGCACGCCGCCGGCCCCGACGCGGCGGCCAGGTACTTGCTGGCGAGCACCGCCCTGAGCCCCGAGCAGGACCGGCCCCTCGTCGGCCTGTCCTCGTGCACCGGCAGCAGCGCCCTCGTGACGTCCTCCGACGAGCTCTCCCAGCAGGCGCGCCGCGGATCCATGGTCCAACCGTCCAAGGAATGCAGCAGACAAAATCGAGCCTGTGCTTGAGGTGTGGCGCCCGGAAAGTTTGTCTGGTTTTATAGGCTGGGGAACACAAAGAAAACAGAAAACGTGTTACGGCTGTGAGCTCATCCGGCCATTTACACGTAGGCCAATTGGCTACAAATTTTTTTAGAAAAAGAACAATGATTCGAGTCGTTGAGTGAGAGAGATGGTCTAGGAAGAACGTGCTCCACGACGTGCCACGTCAGATAATGCTTAGCTGGGGGAGGCTTATTCAAAAGCTGGTACTGGTAGCAGCAGTTTTCCTCTGGCTCCCACGCTGCCACCAACCTGACTATAGCACCGTGGCGCCGATTTGGCGTCCAGATAAGCGCGGCCCCACATGAGAACCGGATAAGACTCCTGCCGTCGACGCCGACGTGTCCGGCGGCCACTCGCCTCCGCCCCGCTCGCTCGCGCGCCTGCGTCCTCAGCCCCTGACGGGCCGAAGAGCTGCCGCCTGGCCACCACCGGGAAGCTGTCATGTCGACATTCCCTGGACTTTTCCCCGCATCCTGCCGGTATCTCCACGCACGCCAGATATTCTGGACGTTGAGGTTTGAAGGGCCCGCCTGGGACGGCGAACGGCGGCCGCACCGGCCCGCCGGACGCCTCGCGGCCAATACCAATCTGGATCCGGCTCCGGCGGGCGGTCGGGCGACCGGCGGAGAAGGTCGGTTTGCTTTGGTAGTTGAGGCTCGCCGATGCGGCGCAGCGACGGCGGCTGGTGGGGCGCCTCGGCCGCGGTGCCTCCTCCCCTTGGGAGATGCAGCCGGCGTTTTGACGCGGTCCATGACGCCGCGCCTCCGGCCTGACCCGAGGCGAACAGGTGAATCTACGAAGTCCGAACTGCTCCCGGCCTCAACGCAAAGCCCTTTTCTCTGACCGACCGGTGTGGCAACGACCTCGTCGCTGCACCTTTGTTTGGTCGAAACGAAACCGTCCTGCCGTGTTCCTGGACGCTACGATCCTCGGTCGTTGGCAGGAAGCCTCGCGCAGTCCTGGGTCTCTTCGATCATCTCTTTGGGACGCCTATGTGTGCACTTGAGATGGTAATACTTCCTATTTGTGCACGCGTGCGTTGCGTAATGGCTCACGCGTGCTGAAGCGGAAATATCAAATGCCAAGTCTGATCCGTATCGGCAGTGTCGTGGTCGTATACTCGTATGATTGCCCCAATGCAAGACGTTACTAGCCTATTAAGCTGGCAATCCACGCACGGCAGATGCATCCCACACCGCAACAAGTTGCTGAGTCGACCCACGAGGCCCCGCCTCACGGGGCTCCCTATGCATCTCGTGGAAGATAAATAATTTATCCATCTTTAAAATTTATTTTGATCGAATTATCTTGTGCAGATAAATTAAACTGCTGCAAACAAGTTTAACATTTTGATGGGATTAACTCAACATTTTCTTTAAACAGGTTCAGCATTTGACTTTCAAAATATTAAAACCGTAAAGACGAAATGTTAAAATTGAAAGCACGAAATGCTGAAAACACTAAAATTGAAATGTTGAACAGGGCGCTTCTTCTCCGGCAAGCTGGGCGCGCGGCGGCACGAGGCAAGCGGCAGCGTGCGGGGCGGCGGCGGCGGGCGGCCGCGCGGAGGCGGCGGCAGCGCGGCGCGGTGGGCAGGCGGCGGCGGAAAGAGAGAGAAAGGTTAGGTAGAGAGGAAGCTAGGGTTTAGATGTGGAACTCTTGTCTCTCGCCACAAGCCCACAAGCTTAGGCTGAGGAGCAGGCACGTCCGCGTTCCACGGGGCGGCCGCGGGGGGCCTGTCACGTAGCGGCCGCGGGCGCAGGCCTTCTGCCGCGGGGCGCTCTGGTCTCCGCAGGAATCAAAACATCGACACGAACGTTCCATGCGTCGCAACTCGTGCGCTCGTAGATTCTTCTGCCGGAATTTCGTGCAAGCTACACACGACAGGTGGACTGACCCCTTTCTTCTCTCTCCGCTGAAACCCGAAGATGCGTTGCATGGTAGGGTAGGACCCTAGGGCAGCCCCGCACGAATGTCTGCACAGCGAGAAACACAAAACAATCTGGTGGACGTTGCGCGCCGAGGGCGACGCACGTGACAGCTCGACGCGACGGGGCGTGCGTCCCGGTTGGTTGCCGTCGACGTCGGCCGGTGCAATCATTCCAGGCGACGGGAGGGGAGGCCATCGATGCGGCCAGCCCCGGTCTCCACCGCGACAGCGAAGACGGGCGAGCAAGTTGGCGGCCGCTAGGAGTCGAAACAATCTGCTGCGACGTGTGCCGCGCACGGCAGCTGCTCGCGGGGTCGCCGTGGATGATCACCGGTTGGCCGCCACGCGGCCCCACGCCGGCCGCGGCGAAGCGCGGGCGCCCGCCACGGGCGTGCGTGGCTGGCGTTTTTACCCTTCGATTTTCTGAAGAACCGAAAGATTTGGGTCGGGCTAGGCGCTGGCGGAGTCAAGTCTGTTGCGTATGCAAAAAAGAAAAAAAAAACAGAGAGGCCGGTGCGCTGGGCTTAATTTTTTTTGGCCTTTTGGTGAAGGTTTCTCGCTCCTGGATTCCATGCAAGCGGGTCCGTCCACGAGCCTGTGAATAGTTTGTGTTTTTTTACAGTTTTCTGTGAAACCCGCAAAAGATGATCAATTTTGTGAATTCGTGGACGACCCATGCTTGCATCCAGCTCATTCCACCCTATATGCCAGTCACCTTTGTATGTTGACTTGGGGAATGGATAAAAGATAACTCTGCTGCTGACTGTTATGTAGGATGAGCTTCTTAGCCTCATGCCGTTTCCGGAATCGGCAAGCTGACATGGCGAAGTTCCCGTTGAAAAAGGAATCGTCTGGTGAGCGCTACGAGGCCTGAGGGCCTCGAACAACAGGACAGCACAAAATGCATCTACAGTAAGTAACGTTAAACAATCTGGTGGACGGTGGGCGCCGAGGGCTGCCGGCCTACGTGGCGGCGCGCAACGACGGGACGTCCTGGTTCGTTGCCGTCGACGTCGGACGGTGTACAATCATTCAGGCGGCGAGAGGGGCTCCCGATGCAGCCTGCCCCCAGGGCTCCACCGTGACAGCGAGACGCCGAGACGGTGGGCAGGTTGGCTACGAGGTCTAGGAATCTTCTGCGACCTGCGGTGGCGCGCACGGCAGCTGCTCGCGGCCGCCGTGTGTCCTTCGGTTCGCCGCCACGCGC
This sequence comes from Panicum hallii, assembly GCF_002211085.1. Classification (NCBI taxonomy): domain Eukaryota; kingdom Viridiplantae; phylum Streptophyta; class Magnoliopsida; order Poales; family Poaceae; genus Panicum; species Panicum hallii. The sequence goes on along the minus strand of NC_038043.1, from coordinate 46,145,268 downwards.
CGCGCGGGCCGCGGCGAAGCGCCGCCGCGCGCTTAGGCGGGGCGTACTGAGGAACGCCGGCAATCGTGCCGTGCAATTTGTATCTTCTGGGCAACTGCACTATTTGGGCCGTGCCGACGGTGTTGTTGGAAGTTTTTCTAAAAAGAGGATTAAAAAAAAAATCGAAAAAGGGGTGCCAGTTGGAGAAATTTAGAGAAATGGGTGCCTCCCGCCCGCTGAACGGGCGGAAAGGAGCCTCCCGCCCAACCATAGGGCGGGAGGCTCAAAAAAAATTTCCAGAGACCTCTTCGCGAATAAGAAAACATTTTTTATTCGCGAAGAGGTCCCTGAAGCAGGCCTCCCGTCCGGCCAGTAGGCGGGTGGCCTCCCGCCCGGCCACTGGGCGGGATGCTCCTGGTCCATTTTTGTTATATTTTTTCTTAGATTTTTTGTTTCAGAAACTATTTGAAATTCAGAGTTTTTTCAAATATAAGATTTATTTGCCATACTCTTATGTATGCATATAAAATTTTAATTCAATTTTACGAAGAAGATTACGGTATCTAAAAGTCGTACGAAGATAGTTAAACGATAACGTTTGCAACGTAGAATCTAAATATTACAATAGTACAATACATGAAGCCATTAAAAATAAAATAATATGATAATGAACATTACAAATATTACAAATACATGAATCCAAATATTGTGTCTTCAGTCAATGCGGCAAATATTACAAATACGTATCCAGATCTGATAGAATCTCAACGCAGCAAATATTACATATGAGCAAACAACGTTTAAATAAAATTACAACTAAATGATCTCTGATGATGTACTAGCACTCGATCGGCGACGTCTCCCACTTCTTGATGCAACCGGAGGTCTTCCATCTGTAGCATCACCTGTAGAGCCAGCTTCAGCACAACTGGGGCCAGCATCATTGGTTGGACAACGTTTATACGTGTGTCCTATCTGATTACATGCACTGCAGCGTTGTATCCTCGGACGGAGCTCTGACTCATCCATATCATTAAGAATACGCCGTGACTGACAGCGCCCTCTCTTAACCCGTGATGATCTTGGGTCTGAAATATATATAACAGGATTCGCTGTCTCAGTGAACGATCCAACCAAACGGAACCCACAGATCTCATACTGCCAGGTGCTAGCAATTGTCTCCTTTGTGAAGTAATGTGAAACATATATATCGACAGGATGTCCAATATCCGCACAAGCAGCCATTACATGAGAACAAGGTAAGTGCAGCAACTTGGGACTCATGCATGAGCAACAACAAGTTCCATCAAACTTGAGAATGCACTCCTTTACAGGAGTTTGACGTCTCATGCCATGTCGCGCCCTGTCTTTAGGAGATACCTCAAACTTGAGCTCCTGTGTTCCACAATGCCGTACATGGTGTAGCCGGGCGCTTTCTGCCTTCTTAGTCATATATTCTGTTACCTTGAATCCAAAATTTCTGTCTGGATCTCGCATGAATACCTGATTTTTAGTGAACCGCTCCCGAAAGTAATCAGTACACCCGCGGACAATGAATTCAACAATTGCAACCAGTGGAAGCCCACGAACACCTTGCAGCACCTAATTGTAAACTTCGGCGAAGTTGGTGGTCATTATACCGTACCTTGCACCATCGGTATCATAAAGTAACGCCCACTTCTCCTTAGGTTCATTCTCAATCCATTCAGAAAATTTTTTCACCGCTGACCCAGACCTTCTGCGAGTACGTGCAGTATCTGTTGGCAAAGGGCACAAAGCCTCTACTTCATCGTGTGCAGTTATGTTTTTTGATGCGTCCTCGGCTCTTTTCTTCCCGGTCAGTTCATCAAGTTTCTGCCACTGCTTGTTAAATTTTTGCTGATTCGTTTCCTTGCATAGCCTCTTGAACATATCCATAAGGTGCTTGTTCTTGAATTGCCTGAAAAAGTTTGCACCGATATGCCTCATGCACCACCTCAGTCAGACATCTTCCCTATCCCGAACGACTGCAAGCTTAACCCGTTTCAGAAACCAGTACCAACTTTCTGTGTTTCCACTCTCAACAAAAGCAAAAGCAACAGGCAGCAATTGATTGTTTCCATCCACTCCAATAGCTGTCAGCATTTGCAATCTATACTTTCCTGTTGGAAAGGTCCCGTCGATGCACAGGATAGGCCGGCAGTGATGGAACGCGTTAATGCATGGACCCAAGCTGAAAAAGACCCGCTGCAATGTGTGGGGCGGACCTTCTCCTCTGTCTAGAGTTTTTAGGTCATAGTAGCTTTCATGATTTCTCTGACATAGGACGGCCAGCATTCGAGGAACATTATCATATGCAGCCTCGAACGTACCAAACCTCATCTCCAACACCTTTTGTTTTGCACTCCACGCCTTACTGTATGAGATGGTATACTTGTACTTTTCCTGAATGTACCTGATAATAGACTTTGGTTCATATGACAAGTTCTCTACTATCGTACCGTACATCTCATTTGCGATGTATTGCGACGTGAGGTTGCGATGGCTCTTCTGCACCCCAGGCAAATGACAAGTGTGCTGAGTGACAATGGAGCATTCCCAATAATCTTTCCATTTACCCTTGTAGGCATGCACCCGCCATGGACAGCCATCCTTCACACATAGCACATCGTACTTACGAGATTTGCACTTGACTGTCTTAAACTCTCGCATAAGAGAGAGAGACCAGCACTTAACAGCTTCCTTCACCTCTTCAATTGAGTGGTACCTTGTACCCTGAATAATTTCATTCTCCCTGCAATCCGAAGGCCAGCTACATCCGTCATCTAAGACAAGATGACTGAAGTCGCTGCTTACTCAATCTTGAGGCACATCATCGTCATCATCAGACGAATCGGCATTCATTGCTTCATCCAATTCACGTTCTTCGTCTTGCAGCTGTTCAACAATAAAGGGTATGTTCTCCCCCTCATCAGCCACGCATTGAGGTGCTGCGGTGCCACCTGCCTCAATGTTTGCCTCCTCAACTTCTTCATCAATATTTTCATCCCCCGGAGCAGCTTCAATGTTTATCAAAGGGTTTTGGTGCACACTGACAAGGAGTACAAGTGGCCACTGCCAATGACTTGCATTTTGCAGATAAGTTAACCAGTTCTCGTTGCTAGCAAGTGGCATAAGCTCCCAGATCAAAGCGTGAGTGGTACGATCTATGACGCATTGAACACTCACAGTGTGTGTCTCCTGATTAATCCTTAATCCCCTCATTAACCAGTTGCATAGGGATTCAAATGTCCTCTCGTGCGGTCTGGTAATTCCTCTGACCGCACAGTTGAATTCACTTAAATCTACCCCATTCGGCCTATAAATCACATTTCCTTCTCCGTAATATATACTGAAAATACCCTTCTCGGAAGACATATCTGTCAATCATTAATAAACTAGTTATACTACATATTAATACAGAACGAACGACGATCCTAAATTTCAGCGACTCTCAGATTATATTTTACAGATTCTAAACTATTCAGATTATAAATTATACTAAAACTATTCAAAACATAACTATTCTAAGAAATATTTCCTAAATTATAGTTATTTTCAAGTACTTATATGGCTAGAATGAGAATATATCTCAAAATCGACGTGTGGACAGGGCTTCGCCGCTTCCTCTTCTCTCTTCCTCTCCTCTCTTTCTCTTTTTTCTAATTTTTGCTGGATAAAATGGCATTTTTGGGGCAGGTTGCGGCTTATATAGCCTGTGGGGTGACCTCCCGCCCTACCAATGGGCGGGATGCCCCTCAGCACAACATCCTGCCCTTTGGTTGGGCGGGATGCCCTCCCAGGGACCTCTTCGCGAAGAAATTGTTTGCGAAGAGGCCCTCGGGGGACATCCCGCGGGCGGGATGTCCCGAGCCCAAAGCGTCCCGCCCGTTCAGCGGGCGGGAGGCACCCATTTCTCTAAATTTTCCCAACTGGCACCCCTTTTTCGAATTTTAGTTTTTTTAAATCTCTTTTTTGAAAAAAAGTCGGTGTTGTTGTGGAGTAGAGGAAGAGACAAAAAAGTCAGAGCGCATTGTTGGGCCGAAAGTTTTGGGCCGTCTGCGAAGATTTCTTGGTCCTGACTGATTACCGCTAACATTTTTGCGAACCGAACGAATTTGCTCATTCCACTCGCTAGACCAGCAATGCCACCGCAACGATATTCTCTGTATGGCAGTAAGCTCTTTCATGGGAAGTGGATAAGATTACTCTACTGCTGACTGTTATTCAGGATAATCTTCATGCCATTTCTGGAACGGGCAAGCTGACACGGAATGACGGAAAAGTTCCAATTGAAAAAGGCAAGGCTTGGATTGTCCTGCAGGCTGCGCCCCGTCTTGCTAATATTATAGAGGGAGCAACCGGTAGAAAGATCAAAGGTTGTAGCAGCTTCAAATTACAGAAGAGATAAGCTAAAAATGTCATCTGCACATATGAAACCATATGCGTACACATGTCTCCTCTAACTTTCTAAGTCGGAGCTGAAGCAAAGAATACATCCCCATACTCTTCATGAGGCACCGGCACTGGCATACTGTACAGACCGAACGTCCTACTTGTACAGACTATGGACAAGTAGACAACCTATGGCCTCCGGACTGAAATGTTCCAAAATGAACACATGAATTGAATTTTGCAGGAATTTTGTAGGAATCAGACCGACTCCCGCAGGATTTGGAGAAAAGACCTGCGTTCCAAAATAGGCCTAGCTGTGACAACTGTATGCTGTTCACGTTCCTACAAGGCTACAGCTCCTGAATCCATGCCAAAAACCAGAGAACCTGCATCATCACAAATGAAAAGAGTAAGTACACAACACAATGTTTGTACCGTCCGAGCCCATGATGGAGCAATGCAGGTGCCACCAGTTTTTATAATTACCTAACGTTGGCAGCAGTATCGTGAGAGCTGCGATGCCGGCGAGTTTCATCGGGATTCCGGTGAGCACCATGTCCTTGATGGTGATGTACCCGGTGCCGAACCCGACGACGTTCCCCGGCGTCGCGGTGGGCAGCAGGTACGACAGCTGCGAGCCGACGGTGCCGGGGACCATGAGCAGCAGCGGGTGCACGCCGATGGACTTGCCCAGCTCGGCCAGCAGCGGCAGCACCAGCGTGGCGGTCGCGTCGTCGGAGGTGAACTCGGTGATGAGGCCGCTGAAGAGGCAGACCGCAGGCGCGATGGCCAGTGCCGGCGCGCCCTTCAGGAAGCCCAGTCCCGAGGAGAGGATGTCGGTCAGGCCGCTCGACTTGAACCCGTCGGCGATGGCGAAACCCGCGCCGAGGAGCAGGATGATGTGCCACTGCAGCTTCCGGCACTTGCCCCAGTCCATGAGCTTCTCGCCGTCGCTCTTGCCGCTCGGGATGATGAACAGCAGCGTCGTCATCAGGATCTAGGTAAAATTGTTGCAAGTTGCTGTCGTGTGAGCTCAGACGGCAAAATTGACACTAGAAAATGGTCAGGAAGATTTGGAATTTTTTTTTTGTGCACTCACCGTGACTGTCCCATCCCCAACTTTGCCGTCGAAGAGGACCGCCCACCCTGGGATGTCGTCCGTCAGGCTCCTGGTCATCCATAGGACAATGAGAGCCTGCAAGAATTGGCCATAGATGATTTGAGATTCATGCTGTCTAAAACCTCAATTCGCACAGAAACCAAAACACAAACGCGACTTACCCCAAAGACGGCCAAAACCATCTTCTCTGCAAATGCCATCGGACCTGTCACATATCAACATGGGGATCCCATTAGAAAATCTAAAAGAAAATCGTCAGCACCAGACTTGTGCTTCAGTAACTGTCAGAAACAATTCAAGCCAAAACGTACCCATCAAGCTGAGCTCCCTCCTGAGGTGGCTCCTGTCGAGGTAAGCGGATAGCACCCTCCCCGTGTTCTTGGTGCAGTACATGAGGCAGAGCGTGGCCCAGAGCGCCACGAACAGGATGAGCGCCATGGGGAGCCCGAAGGACATCCATGAGCTGAAGGTGATGGGGCGCTGCTCCGGGAAGTAGGTGGACCACATCCCCACCAGAATGATGTTGGCGCCCGTGCCCGTCAGCGTCGCCATCCCGCCGATGGTGGACGCGTACGTGATGCCGAGCACCAGCGCCTTGGAGAAGCGCTGGAGCTCCCGGGCGTCGGCGCCGCCCTCCAGCTGGTCGCGCGGGAACCGCTGCAGGATCCCCGTCGCCACCTGGATCATCATCACGGTGCACGGCGTGTTGTGGATCCACATGCTGATGAACACGGTCGTGCCGCAGATGCCGAGCAGCAGCAGGTGCGGCTTCACCGGGTCGCCGCAGAACAGCGACGTGATCTGCGGGTCGGAACGAGCTACACGATGTTAGTTGCTGCTGTTTTCTTTTCCTCCATGGTTTTTGGAGAAATTCCTAGTTCGAAACGTTTGGTCCTGCGCGCGCGTACGTTTAGGGCGAGGCGGCGGTGGATGCTGTAGTGCTCGATGGCGAGCGCGAGGATGAAGCTGCCTAGGACGAGGGAGATGACGTCGTCCATGTAGGCCTTGGCGACGGCGTCGGAGGAGGAGATGCCGAACGCCGGGAAGAGGAACAGCGGCGCCATGGACGCGACGGCGAGCGGCACGGCGTCCGTGATCCACCACAGGAACACCCAGGCCAGGACGCCGAGCATGTTGCGCGCCGCGGGGTGGCCGCCGAGGTCCCCCAGGGCGCAGATGAGCGCGCACGCCGCCGGCCCCGACGCGACGGCCAGGTACCTGTTCGCGAGCACGGAGCAGCAGGACCGCCCCGCGAGCCGGTCCTCGTGCACGGGCAGCAGCGGCCGCGTGACGTCCTCCGACGAGCTCTCCCAGCAGGCGCGCCGCGGATCCATGGCGGAGGAAGGGGGGAAGAAAAAAATCGCAAGAAGAATACCGTGCCGTCCCTGCTCTGCTTTGCAGCCGTCACGTTCGATCGCTTCTTGAAGCGTAGGAGTACGAAAAGGCCTGGCCGCTTTTTATAGGCGCGGGAAGCCGGGAACGCAGGACTGTTACAAAATCGAAAAGTATTACGGGGTTGTGTGCCGCCATTTGCACGTAAGCAAAACAGCCAGAAAAAGAAGTTTCTAAAAAACGACTGGAAGGTCCAAGGGTCTGAGTGGAACGTTCAACCGTGGCGCGTCACGTCGACGTGTAGTGCAGCCATGCCGGACGATATCCATCCGGGCCAGGCTCCATTTGCATGATCCGTGAGCGGAATTTTTTTTTCACGTTCCTGGCTTCGAATTGTCGTCAGGACCAGGCCTAGCCGCTGCCACTTGGCGTCCAGATAAGCACGGCCCCCCGGCCTGAAAGCGGATAAGTCCCGCCGCCGACGCCGACGTGTCCGGCGGCCTCTCGCCTCCGCGCTCCGGCGGGGTCGCCTCGCTCGCGCAGCCCTTGGCGGGCCGAAGAGGTGGCTGCGGTTGGTGCACGGGGCGACCTGCCCCCGCGCGGCCTGCGTCACGACGACAAGAGTCCGGCCTTATCCGGACTGGTCGATCGACATTACCCGGGCCCCGACACGGACTTTTCAAATCTCCGACGAGAGCGGCGAGGGGCCGAGGGCGATCAGGCGAGCGGCGGCAGGATGGTGGCTCGGTCCGTGATGAATGCGCCGCAGCGACGGCCGCCCGGACGCAGCAGGCGGCGCCTCCCCGAGATGCAGCCGCCGCGCGGCGGTGGGGGCGTGTGGAGCGCGATTTGGACTTGGCGTGGTCCGTCCATGTGCGCGGCCGGACCCGAGGCGAGGCGATGTGGCAAGGCCCAGCTGCTGCATGGGCCATGCCCTTGACGGGGCGAGCTCCTCGTGTCGTGCCCATGTTTCCTGGTCGTAGCAGGCAGTCTCATGTTGCTTTGCGAGCGTGTTTTGCCCAGTTGTGTGGCTCAGGTATTCTTGTTGCACATGTCAGGCGGCGCCGAGAACCGTGTTGCGTGACGGCTCACGGGCACTGACTTGTTGGAAGTATCAAACGATCCGTATCGACAGCTCGTACACGTTACTACAGGCCTGACCTGGTCGTGACACTGACTCAGTGGCTGGTTCGAGCCAGCCACCACACCGTCGCATTGCTTGCCTACTGCGTGACGTCAAATCGAGCCGCCGTCCGACGTGTCGCTCTTCGGACTGGACGGGACGCCTCCAGCCGCGGCCGGGGCGATGCTTCGTGCTCCCGACGGCGGGACGCCTCCTTGTCGCTGCTCGCTTGCTGTCCCGCCTTCGCGCCACACATGTAGAATCAGGGAGTCGGGGGGTCGCCGTCGCTGGACGCTGGGGCACCAGCTGCCTCGCCACGTCACGTTGCGGCGGCGCTGGGCAGGTGCAGGGCATTCTGTCTGTCCAGCCGTCTGCCGTGGGAGGTTCGGATTTGGGATTTCTAAGGGAAAGATCGGTGAGAACGTTCCATCCGGTGTCACACGGTCACACTACGTTCCATCCGCGCCCATCAGCAGCTTCGACCGCCGCCCTAACATGTGAGCCGCGAATGCCACGTAGACCTAGTGGCTCGAAATATCTCCTTCCCTTTCTAGTTTACTGCAGCTTCCGCAGTCAATGACACGGTATTCAGCGCGGAAAGGTCCGCGACTTAGGTAGCGTTTAGTTGGGGAGTGAAGTAAGTACGTAAGATTCCATTTCTAATTTTAGGGATTGAATAGTTAGAATGATGGAATGGTTTCATGAACTCTCCATTAACCACAGTTATGTGAGGCCCGCTTGTCAGTCACCCAATCCTCTTCTCCCTCTCCATCTCTTCCCGGTTTCCACGGTCATGGCTCCTCTCCCCATGCGCCGCTGGCCTCCCTCCCTCGCGCCGCCCGGCCTTGCCCTCCACGCGCCGCCTGCACTCCGCCCCCGCGCCGCGAGCGCTCCCGCCGGAGCTCCGTCCCCAAGCCGCGCTAGCTCCCGCCAGCATCTGCGCCGAGCACGCCCCGGCCCGAGCTCCGCCCCTGCGACGCCGCTGCTCCGCCTCCGCGCTGAGATCCGCCTGGACCGCGCTCCGCCTCCGCGTCGTGCTCCGCCCCGGCCCGAGGTCCGCCTCCGCCCCGGCCAGAGCTCCGCGCCATGCTCAGCCCCAACCCGACCTATGCCTCCACCCCGTGCTTCGCCCCGGCTAGAGCTCCGCCTCCGCGCCGTGCTCCACGGCGGCCGAGCTCCGCCTCCGCCTGCGTCGTCCATTCTAGCTTCCATGGGAGGCAGTGGCCGGTGGATCTTGGCCATCGGGGTCGAGCTCCGAGCAGGCAGCGGTCGCGCGGAGCAAAGTATCGCGAGGAGCAGAGGGGCGTCGAGAGGGAGCACGAGACGGAAGAGACGGCGTTGGAATGGAGCGAGCTCGTTGTCTTTTTTTCGGGAACCAGGTATGCTTGCAAGCGGGGCGGGTTGCGGCTGCCCGCCCCGCATCCGCGCGAGCCGCATGCTTCGATGCGGGTCAATGCGGCTGCCCGCGTGCCGCCGCAACATTGTGCGGGCTTTGCGGCAACCCGCGTTGGCCCGTAATATGCCGCGACACGGTGAAGTTCCTACTATATATTACTGAATAGGAAAAAGAATTAATATCTCACAGATTATGAAAAAAGAAAATGCAACTAAGGCTGCTACTGGCTTGCAATACTAAAGCTTGTCTTAAAGATTTCCGAGAGGTTTTCTGATAGAAACAAAGAGCTCCTCAAGATCATCGAAAAATATGTCTGTATAAAGGACACGTTATCATTCAGATAGAAAAGAAATGAGTTCGAGATCAAAATGCCTATCAAAATGATGCTGCCACTGCCAGACAAAGGAGTCTTAAACATCAAAAGATTTTCAGGACACTTACTGGCCATAGGCCCATAGGAGTTGCTTCAACTTCTGTGCTTTTAATAGCTCTAGTGATGTTCCTGTATATTCAGTAAGAACGAAACACAAGATAATAAGATTCAGTCTGGCTCAGAAACCAAACAGAGAGCTCTTTGAGGGAGAGTTAAATGAAGAAAGCAGAGGTGCTAAGGGCATGTACAACGCACATAAATGCGCCGTCTCTTGAGCCGTCTCTAGGGTGGTATTTGCAAATTTTCCTTCCAACGGGCTCTCCACGAAGAGCCGGTCTCGGGCTCGTCGACCGATGGCGAAGAGACGACGGAGGCTCGGACTGTACGCCCGAGGTCGTCTCCTCCCGATCCGGTGCGAACAGCGGCAAGATTCCCTCCAAATCCCTCCCTACGCGCGGGTTCTTTTTCCATTTCACGCTCGAAGCAGTGCGTCGATGCAGCGGAGGACGGGCGCTGCCGGAGCCACCAGCTTCCGCCGGCCGACCGTGGCCATGGCGAGCCGCCCGTGGATCCCGCCTTCCCCCGCCGTGGTGCCTTCGCCTGCGGCCGCCCCGTCCACCGCGGCTGCCTCGGCCGCCACCCAAGGCGGCGCGCCGTCCGTCAGCCATGCAGCCGCGCTGTCCGCCGCACAGGCCGGCTCCCCGTCCGCCCGACAGGGCGCCGCGCCGTCCATTGCCCAGGCCTGCACCCCGTCCGGCCCGTCCTCATCTTCAGGCAGCGCGCGGCCCTCCACCGCTAGCGCGCAGATCCCCTCCACCATTTAAGTTGAAAATCATTATATTATGGATTTTGTTTCCTCTAAATTGTATCCGATTAATTATTATGAGTTGAAAAATATTATATTATGGATTTTCAATTATTTATATTAATTATTATTATGAATTAAAACTATGAAAATTCTTTTATCTATTATGAGTTTACAAACAATATACATGTGTCTACTAAACTATCATGCACAATTGATCCAATAAGATTTATTTCACCTACACTTGAAGCATTTATTAAGAGACAACATATAGAGACCCTCCATTGTACTGCGCAGTCTCTTGAGTGTCTCTTACGCGTGGAAAACCGTTCAAGGGGCTCTACATTGTACATGCCCTAACTGGTCCAAGGAAAGAAGACAAAAGTTGATTAGAACTGCAGAGGTACTAAGCGCCTGTTCAGTTCCCGACGAAAAACCGCAAAAAAACCTTAAACGTAAAGATGCTAAAGGAATCTTGCTAATTTGAAGTACTAAATGAAATCTATTTACAAAACTTTTTACATGGATGGGTTGTAAATCGCGAGACGAATCTAATGAGCCTACTTAATCCATGTTTGCAACAGTGATGCTACAGTAACCATCCGCTAATTATTGCTTAATCATGGATTAATTAGCATCATTAGATTCGTCTCGCGATTTACAATCCATCTGTGCAAAAAGTTTTGTAAATAGACTTCATTTAGTACTTCAAATTGACAAGATTCTTTTGAAAAAACTTTTTTGCCTTTTTGCGCCCTGATCTAAACAGGCCCTAACTGAATATGACACTAAGAGCAGGTACAATAAGGCCTAGTCAGCTGGCTATAAGCCTTATTTTATTATATTTATGCTGAGGTGGAGGAGAGAAGAGAGAAGAGAGAGAAGGGGTGGCTGTAGGATAGTAGCCAGCTCATAACTGGCTATAGCACAAATTCCCAGACTGAGGTGAGAGAATGAGAGTATGCAAGTGGGTCTAATATTAATTACGCAACACTCTTTTAGCCAACATAATAGCCAATCTATTATATTTGTTGACTACAATATTAACTTTAGATGACATAGCAAACTCTTGTAGTCAGCAGCGGGCTAAACTATTATTCTTGCTCTAAGGGCATGTACAGCCCGTTGATTTAGGTGTCTCTACAGCCGTCTTCAAGGTCTCTTTTGCAAAAATTCCTGGCACCGAGCTCTTGACGGAGAGACGTGCTCTGGCTCGCGCGTCGAGGCAAGAGATGGAGGAAAGACTCTACGCTGTACACCGTTGCCCGGCTCTTCCTGATCCCGTGCGGAAGGCGGGAGTTTCCGCTCGATCCGGCCCCAAATCCCGCGCGCGCCCTTCTTCCTCGCGCTCCAAATCCCGCGCGCGCCCTTCTTCCTCCAGGTGTCGGGGCGAACGGGGAGCCCTTGCGGCGCGGCGAAGAGGAGGGCGGACGGCCCTAGCGCACCGATGGAGCTGTGGCGCGCGGATACGGCGGCTCAGCTCGCTCGCGGCGGCGCGCGGAGGCTCGTGGAGGAGCGCGCGTCTTCCTCGCCGGAGATCCAGTGCTCGCCGGAGACGCCGCCGAGCCTGCCGTCGCCGAGATCCAGTGCTCGCCGGAGACGCCGCCCAGATGCATCGGAGGAGAGGTGCCGCGGCAGGCACCGGGTTGCGCCGCCCAAGCTCCGCTGCCGCCGGTCACGGGTGGGTGCCCCCATCCACTGCGGCCGTCCCTTCCACAGCGGCTGCCTCGTCCGCCGCCGGTCGCCCTCCTCGGCGGGTGGATGCCCCGTCACCCGCGGCAGCCCTATCCACTGCGGCCGCCCCATTCGGTGGATCCCCTTCGGCCGCCGCTCAAATGGCCGCCAGCGCCCCATCCGTCGGCCAGTACTCATCTTCGGCCGGCACCCCATCACCCGGCGCACGGTTCTGCTCCAGCACCGACAGCTTCCATGGGTCGTCCACTGCAGCTACGACCTTCGGTCCTACTTCAATAGGCGGCTTTGCACCCGGTTCAACCTCCTTCGGTGATCTGCTTCAAAGGTATCCTCTGAAGCTATGTTGAGTTCTACTTGATTGTCAATGTCCCTCTGCTGGAGAGGATTGATTGCGAATGTCCCTCTGATGTTTAGTCCTTGATTACCAATGTATAGCAATGTACAACTCAGGTAATAGAGAGCAGGTGTATCCGATTAAGCTATATTGTTGAGTCCTTTGTCACATTCTTGGTAGTGATGGAGTGCAGATGTTCTATATATTTGATAGCAGTAGTACTCTGATGTTCACAATCAATTCATACTGTTTAGTGACAGATAGCAGCATTACATTTTGAAATACTAATATGCTGACCTATGTTCAGTCCATACGCATCTATGTTCAGTCCATACTCACCTATGTTCAGTCAAGATTGGGTTTTTATTTCAGTAGTTGTATACTTTTGCAGCTCCGAAGGATTCATGAGTTACATGATGGATTAGCCACAAAACGTACCCGAAAATCCTCATTTTGTTGGACATGTTGGACATACACATAGCAGCCTTATTGACATTGAGGGCGAAGAGGGTGATGATGAAGATGGGGATGGAGTTAGGACCGTGTCACATCTAATTTGGAAGCAAGAAGAAGATGAGAAAGTGGTAAGCATGCAATCTAGTGTTTTAAATCAACAGTACATGTTTTGTCTACAATTCTGAATGGCACTCTCTTTGTAGATGAGTGCTTGGCTAAAACACTCCATTGACTCAATCAAGGGAAACAACAAAAAGGGTGAACAGTAGTGGTCAGATGTGGCAGAAGAATACAACCTAACTGCGCCAAAGAATAGACATAGGATAAAAAAATAGGTTAAGGAGAGGTGGCACAAGATAAACAAGTGGGCAAATATGTTCAATGATTGCTATGTGAAGGTTAGGAGGATCTATACTAGTGGTTATTCTGAAGACATGTGGTTAGAGAAAGCACACAAGATGTATGTGGAAGATAGTCAGGGATCACATTTTGTTTTAATGAATGTGTGGAACATGGTTCGTAATCAGGCCAAATGGATTTGTTACAACAGTCCTGTTAAGGATACGGAGACGGCTAATATTGTAGAGGGAGGTGGAGTTGAAGATTTTGATCTCCCTAGGCCGATGGGACAGAAGAAGGCTAAAAAGGTTGTAGCTGCAAACAAGGGCAAATCAAAAGAGAGTGCTATAAATGTTGATGAGCTTGATAGATTTGAGAAGGTTCAAAATGGTGTCCATGCAAATCGGTTGAAGCTTCTTGAAATGCAAGAAAAGTTAAATAATGACAAGATGGAGGTATCAAAAATTGATCTAGAAAGAGCCAAGGAAGAGAAAGCTGCAAAATTGATCGAAAAGGAAACTCAGATGATGGAAACTTACTCTAGGCTCCTCACACAAGATACTTCGGGAATGTCGGATGATACGAAAGCCGAGCATGTCATAGCTATTAGATGTTTGAGGATGAAGTTGTTCCCAGGCTCATCTTGAATTTTTGTAATCTGACTTGAACTGTTATGGACTGTAATTAAACATGTTTCTATTGTGGACTGTTATTTATACGAACCTGTGAGTGTGAAAGTGCCTAAGTGATTGTGCGTGCGAAAGTGCATGTACTTGTGAATGCGGTCGTGTGAAAGTGCTAGTGTGATAATGCTAGTGTGATAGTGCTAGTGTGTGTGATTGTGCCTGTACGTGTGTCTGTATGTGGGACTCTTATTTAACTACTACGTGTGCGTGTGAAAGTGCTAGTGTTATTGTGCGTATGAATGTGCATATACGTGTGAATGTGCATATACGTGTGAATGTGCGTGTGAAAGAGCATATATGTGTGACTGTGCTTGTACGTGTTCGTGTGATAGTAGTAGTGGTACTATTATTTAAATGGATCAAAGGTTGCACTTTTCCTCATCCGCACCACTTCTCGAACATAAGTGAAAATTCAGAACCTTCTGATACGGAGGTTGACATGGAGGGTGGGCTTGATGATCCAGAAGACATGGAGATTGATGTGCTCACAGAAGATGACATCATCGCTGAAGACCAGTTCATGGACAACTACCTCAATCGGATTGTAGAAAACATCTTAGCGAAACAGCAAGAACAACCAAAAAAGCGGGCGTTCTACGGTAGAAGGTACATTCCAAGACCCCGTCAAGCTGTACATGAGGATCTAGTTGCTTGCTATTTTGCTGAGAAATCCATCTACACTGATGAGATGTTCCGTCGAAGGTTTAGGATGAATCATCCTTTATTTCTCCGAATTGTTGAAGCACTAGGGAAGTGGGATGATTATTTTACTACTAAGTACGATGCCATGGGAAGAGAGGGACTGTCGCCCCTTCAAAAATGTACTGCTGCCATTCGTATGCTAGCGTATGGCACTCCGGCAGATGAACTTGATGAGAATCTGAAGATCGCACAAAGCACAGCACTTGAGACCCTTGGTAAATTTGCTGAAGGAATTATTGCGGTTTTTGGAGAAGAGTACTTAAGGCCTCCAACTCAAGAAGAAGTGGAACACCTTCTACAAATTGGAGAATCCTGTGACTTTCCTGGTATGCTTGGAAGAATAGATTGTATGCATTGGCAATGGAAGAATTGTCCGGTAGGGTGGAGAGGATCCTTTACTCGTGGAGATAAAGGGGTACCAACCATGATCCTAGAGGTGGTAGCATCGCAAGATCTAAGGATATGGCATGCTTTTTTTAGAACTGCAGGATCGAACAATGATATCAACGTGTTAAATAAGTCACCATTGTTCATTCAAAAAATTGAGGGGGGAAGCTCCAAGAGTTCAATTCGATGTAGATGGAAATCGCTACTACACGGGATATTATCTTGCCGATGGAATATATCCCGAGTGGGCTGCGATCATGAAAACAATACCAAGACCTCAAAATGAGAAGGATCAATATTTTGCCGCGCGTCAAGAAAGTGTAAGAAAGTGTGTGGAGTGCGCATTCGGCGTCCTGCAATCCCGATTCAATATCATACATCGTCCGGCACGTTTGTGGAGGAGAAAAGACGTCGTGAACATAATGATATGTTGTATTATATTGCACAACATGATTATTGAAGATGAAAAAGAGAAGGCCAAAATCCATAACGATTTGAACACAAACCCGGGAGCATCCATTGCATTGCCAACCGAAGTGAGCACTCAAGTTAATCTATGCTTTGAGGACGTGCTACGAAGAAATTCAGAAATTCAAGACAACTTAAAGCATACCGCCCTCAAGAAGGATTTGGTGGAACATATATATGAGCGATATGGAAAAAAGTAATATTAATCTTATAATTTACTATATTGTATTCGATTGAATATTATGGATTTTTTATATATCTATATTGTATCCAATTAAGTACAAGATATTATTATTTATATATAATTGATATTATAAATTGAATGTTTAAAACTTATTTTATGTGTACGGGTTCAAAACTCAATATGCATGAGTCTACAATATTCTCTCATGCACAAAGGATCCAACTACATTAATTTCATATAAACTTGATGTATTTATTAAGAGATAGCTTGTAGAGAATTTGGGCTGCACTTAAGTGTCTCTTATGCCTTGAAAACCGCACAAGGGGTCTCTGTGCTGTACATGCCCTAACGTACACTCACTTCTATGAATATATATATTCAAATTTTACCTCTATAATCATTATCGAAGACTGAGTCGGTAAATTTTCGAGATTAACGAGTCAATGCTTAATAGACCGGTGCGCGTGATCGGTCAATGCTTAATAGGCAGTTTGCTGTAGAAATTCCATGGCAGCATATTCGTTTGGTAGGTTCGAGTCAGTTGGGTCGAATATCGACGGGCCCAATCTGGCGTAGCAGTTCTGTTGATGACTTGGGCTTTGAAAATAGAGCACTTTGTTTGGACCATAAATTTCCTTAGTTGAAGTTGAAGAGCCTGGTTTCCTTTCCTTTTATGCCCAACAGCGAAAAGTTTCGGCCCAAACTAACAAGGATCGAATTTCACAAGGGTAATATTGTTCGTTTCATTTTGTTATTGCTGATGATGAAATATAAAATTCTGTTCCTTTAAACATGATAATACTTCTTTTCTTCAACATTATGAACATTTAATAATTCCGTTATTGATAAAACTTAATTTATGCCAGATATGTACACAGAGAGACCCCGATGTTGGGGAAAAGGAAAAAATAATAAATCTAGCAACTATAGTACGAGAAATAGGGAAAAAACGAAAATAATGTGTTGACCTTTTCTTCTCTTGGCTGTGTACTATGCTCTTCGTTTCGCCCTACTCTACGCCCAGCGCTACCATGGCCTGCGATTTCCAGTGCCTGGCCTTCTCGAACCCGTTGGCGTAGCGCTCGAAGTCGTCGACGGTCATGTCGATCTCCTCCTCGGTGTTCATGACGAACGGGCCCAGCTGCGCCACGGGCTCCCCGATGGGCTCGCCGCCGATGAGCAGGAACCGGAGCGGCCTGTCCGACTTGTTCCACGCCTCGAGGCCGTCGCCCTGCCCGAGGAGGAGCAGGTGGTGCGCGCCGGCGGGCGCGCACCGCTCGGCCCCGAAGACGCCCTCGCCCTCGAGCACGTACACGAAGGCGTTCCACGACGGGGGCACGGGCTGCCGCACCGCGGCGCGCGGGCGCACCGTGAAGTCGAGGTACATGGTCGGCGTCCGCGTGCGCACCGGCGACCGGGCGCCCATGGCGTTCCCCGCGATCACGCGCACCGTGACGCCGTCGGCGGACGTGCACGCGATGTCCTTGCTCTGGATCTCCTGGTACCCGGGCTCGACCCTGCACGAACGTCGTTTTCGAGTGTCAGCCAGTCAGCCACCCACGTGTTAAGCAAGCTCTTGGGATCTAGTGGGCAACTCGTATCGGGTTGACACGAGCACGACGCAATTGACACATGACTAGTTGCTCAAGAGGAGAAAGGTGCTCACATTTTGTTGGCGGAGGAGAGGTTGACCCAGAGCTGCAGGCCCTTGGACGTGCCGGGGCCGGCGGGCATCTCGGAGTGCACGATGCCGCGGCCGGCCGTCATCCACTGCACGTCGCCGGCCTTGATCGTGCCACGGTGGCCCTCGAAGTCCTCGTGCGTCACCGCGCCCTGAAAGCGGCGTTCCATGCCCAAGGAGAAAAATCGCTAAATCAGAACTCAGCAACTCACAACTACTCCCCGACTCTGATCCTTTCTACACGAGTTCATTCATCCCATTCTGGTCAGGGCTACGGCTACCAACTGACCTATGATTCCTTTTACACTAATACCGGTTTAGCAGGGCAATGATATCGTGCTGTTTCCATGATGGTTTTCTTGTGTGGCGTCGATCCCTTAAGCGCGGAGGAAAAGTAGAGCGACGCGGGGCCGGTGGTTGACGGACGCAGGGTGGCCAGGCCACCGGAAGCGGGGCCCGTCGGGGACTGATTCTTCGAGTGCAGGGGAAGAAACTTTCAGAGCCGCGCGCTGCTATGCTATTGTCCGCTGGCGCCGTTGACAACTGGCGCCACGCGGTTCGTGGCCTCCAGCAGCCCTGTTTGGTCGTCAAGCTAGGCGCTGCTACCTTTCCTCTTTACTTTACTACTACAGCGCCATGGGAATTGGGCAGAAAGGAATGCTAGCTAGCTGCGGAGGATGCCGGGAACTCTCATGGCGGCTCGTCAGGTTTGCTCTGACGGAAACGGACGAACGAAATGGGCGACGAAATGGTGGAAATGGAATCATGTGCGTACCTCGAGCATGTAGGTGACGGTCTCGAATCCTCTGTGCGGGTGGTCGGGGAACCCCGCCGGAGCAGAGACTGCACGGGATTTGGACGAGGCGCGGATTAATTCGATGGGAATGGAGCATGCGATGCAAGCGAAGCCCATTCAGAAGAGGACGGAATCGAAAGCTCACCGGAGAACTCGTCGAGGACTAGGAACGGATCGAAGTACCTCAGCTCAAACCTGCACGCACAAGCAGCGAGTCCCACCCCAATCAGCAAAACGAAACCAGGAAACACAAGCATCTCTCACCGTCCTGCTAGCTCTCCCTGGACACGGATACACATGGCAGGCAAGGACGCGGCTCACCTGCCGACGCTGCGGCGGACGACGGCGCCGACGCCCTCGTGCTGCGGCCGCGCCAGAAACTTGCGCACCACCTGCCGGGGCTTCTCCATTGCCACCGCGCGCGCGCACCGATCCCCCCAGCTGCTGCTGCTGCTGCTCCAACCCCCTCGGCTCCTCCAACCGCCGGCCGCCGACCCGTGTTCCTTGCGGGCAAGTACGACGACGATGGCTCCGCCGTTGCCTTTGCCGCCTCTTCTTATATAGGGGAGCAGCAGCAGCAGCGCGCGAACCCGCCTCGATTCCGTTACGCCCCGAGGTCAAAAGCGACAGCTCGCCTCGCTCGTTTTCTCGGCCGCGCTCTCCTCCTCTCTGTGCGCGAGAATATATAAAACAGAAAAAAAACACGCCGTGGGCGCATCGCATCGCATCTCCCCCACATGTCCTTGCTCTGGACGGCTTCGGCGCCGTGCCGCCGGTCACGCTGACGCCACGCGCACGCAAGCCCGTTCCGTTTGACCCTTCCCCGTCCGTGCGCGACGCCGCGGGTGCATACGTGCGCATTGTGGCAGCGTCGCATCAGCAGGCGTGCGCGCGGTGGCGAGGCGACCGGTCAGGGTTAATTCCTCGCTGTTAAAGCGCCACGCCATGGTCTCGTATCTAACCTCTGCTCTATTACTTCTACTGATGCGGACTTTTACTGGAAGGTAAAAAAGTTCTATTTTTTTTTTATAAAAAACTGGGAATTCTGCTCTAGACTGTTCGTGTAGTAATGGAAACCGGGCAACCGTAACTTGGACGGGGCACCTGGCAGGCCGGCACCATGGCACCCATGGAGGTGGCGATCATTGCCCTGCCCGGGCATTTTGTTGTTGCAAGCAACGGTTCCATGAGCGAGCGAGCGAGCGAGCGAGCGGCTGCCTCATGGCTCCTCCGACTCTTGACTGACGGAGGGTTTTCACACGGCTTGACCTTGACAGATAGAACCGGCCCGGCTCCGGCTGGTGATACTACCATGACGTACAGGTGAGCTCACCCGCTGCGACCTCTTCAGCTGAGCCCCAATGCCGACCCGACTCTCAAAGTCCTCAGCTTCGCGGGGCTTTCCCGGGTGGATTCGCCAACCGCCATGTGCCCGATGGCGCCGGTCCCGTCCTCGTCACATGGAACAGCTGCTAAAATAATCTGCAGGTGAAGCATCTCATCTCGCCTGAATTCTTTATGGCCCGTTTCTCTTTTTCCTTCTTCCCCCCTCTCTGATTTCGTGGTCAGTTTCTTTTGGCAAAGCGTGTGATGTTCAAGTGGGGAGCAGAAACGGAATAGGCCGCCTGGATCCCCCCTCTTTCCCGGCCACCAGACGGCCCCGCCCACAGATCGATTAGTCTTGTCCGGGCCCTCCCGAAAACTTCTGATGAACTTATTCTATGGGAACAACAAAAGCTACTCTACAAAAAGGCACCGAAAATGAGATGTTTTGGTGGATTTTGTGGGCGAGGTGCGTAAAAATTTCACCGCATGGTCAGTGCGCACAATCTCTTTACGTTACAGGTCGTTTTGACTGACGGAGTTATCTTTCTTTCCCCTTCGTTGGTCCGGAGTCTCAGAGTTCAGATGCTACGGATTCAGCAGGGAAGAATTGATGAAGAGGAGGATGGCAGACATGCCTGGAGCTGAAAGCGATGCTGCAGTCACGGCGAGCGCGACAAGCAAATTGGCAAGCGGTTGGCAAACAGCGGGAGGCTAATTAAGCTTTTCTTCCGTCGAGGCGAAAACGAGACGGAATTCCGGGCCGGTGCTGGTACGTGTTCTTATCAGCTAAGCTCGAGCCCCAAGTTGGCGGCTCGGGGTCCGCCGTCAGCCTGACGTCCGCGTGAGTCACGACGATGTTGTCATGCTGCTGCTGCTGCTGGAGGCGATAAACAAGTTCTGCTTGAATGACATGGGGTGAGACGTCCGTGTCTCGCCCTCGCATTCCCAGCTTTCGAGTGTCCAGGCCTTCCCAGGCGCTTGGTTGCCAGCATGAGTCCTCGGCCAGGCTCTCCGCATGCGAGGACAGAGCTTTGTTTGGTTCGCGTATCTGTTCGTCCAGGCTCTGTGCATGCAGGAAGGCCTCCGCGGCCAGGCTCCGGAGGAACGTAGAGATTGGCCGTTTCTGCCGGGCCTGGCTCACCTGGTGTGCAAATGACCGTCCAATTTG
Organism: Panicum hallii; assembly: GCF_002211085.1. Classification (NCBI taxonomy): domain Eukaryota; kingdom Viridiplantae; phylum Streptophyta; class Magnoliopsida; order Poales; family Poaceae; genus Panicum; species Panicum hallii. Next base: position 46,124,505 of record NC_038043.1, on the reverse strand, counting down.
ACACCATTTTAAATAAACTGCTGATTATTATTTTTAAGATGAGAGCTAACACGCGCTCGTCCAAGAGCGTACCACATGTTAACCCACATTTAAATTATAAACAACCAACACGTCATTCGCAAAAAATGATATCAAATCCGATAGTCCCGGTATATGCTCCATCATATATCCAAGATCACGCATACACACATACCGTTTAAAATCACATTACCGATGAACCACCAAGAGCAACTTTAAACATTTCAAGGTTCGATAAATAAATATTACAAGTTCAAGATAACAGTATTCAAATATGAAATTAAAGGTTTACAACAAATTACAAGCTTTGGGCTCATAATTAGCATTTAAAAGGGACATAAAATATAAATTTTAGTATTTAACATGATATTCTAAAAGAATGATTGCGCAGTGGATAACTTGATAAACGCGATAAAAATAATGGAGTCTTGCTCAAGGACACCATCGAAGCCACATCAATCTACTCCCCCCCCCCCCGCACTGGGATCGGCGGGGTAGAAGTGGCCAAACACAACTTCCGACTCACCTGCAACTTAGTTTAGAAAGTAACATAAGTACGAAGGTACACGCAAGACTTACAATTTTAATAGCCAAGGAGTATGCAAATGAGAGCTCACAAGATAAGGTTTTAGAGTTAAGTAAGTTTGCATAAGCACGAGCTCTCTGATCCAACACCTAACTTTCTAGCCATTTAATTATCTCGCCCCATCCCACCTCACACTTTTTGTTGCTAGAACTACTCAATAAGTAAAGTAACATAAGGTGATATGAGTCAAAATCAAACATAAATATACTTCTATGAATACTTCTACGAAGAATTCATTGGATATTGAGCTTTCTCGTAATCGAGAGCGCGGCAATTCGAATTGATTATTTAACCTTACAAGGGTGTACTTCTTTACCCATACGACACAAGAACCATACGGCTCACCCAACCGATCATGTTGGGTAAGGGGATACTTGCGTCAACCTTTTCCAACAAGTCTCAACCGTTGAAAATCACACATAACTTGCTTGGAGAGTTATCTAGATCCACCGGGGACACCGCTAAGTCTCTCTATAAAGCTCTATGACCACGCATCTAGAACCGTGCCTCAAGGATTAAAATATATAAGGTATTTGGCTCATCCATACCATGATTGGATATATGGTAGTACGTCAAGTTGCTCAAAACCGAGATCATCCACGGATGGTTCTTAACCGATTTAAGCAGATATGCCTCCGAGACTCCTTTCTCTAGGCCTTACATTCCGTCCAAGCTACGAAACCACTATTCCAACTAGACCTTTCCGATTATTCCAACTAGACCTTTCCGATCCTTCCAACATTCCAACACCGGACAAGTGCGATTAAGGGTAAACAAGTTGCTAGTGAGTATAGCGGGATCCTATTCCCAAAATCTTCCTACAAGTTATAGACCAACCCTAAGCATAGCTTAGCATTTAATCAATTAATTAGTTACTAACTACAAGTGGCAAGGACATGGATATATAGAATAAGGAAGATAAAAACAAGAAGGTAGGATCAACGATGCAATAGATAAACATAGAGCATAACCACATATACCCAAGTGAGATAAATAAACTAAACCAATTTAAGTGGGTCAAGGAACATGCTTAGCTGCTTGCCTTGGTGTTCTTCCGGCTCGACAACGAACTCAACTTCGGGCTCGGATTCGATGGTCTTAGCGAGCTTAACGGGCTCGTTCTCCAGCGTTTCGGTCACTATAATGCATGAATGAGATGCATGCATTAGCATGATGCGGATGATATAAAAATGATATGATATGAAATGAGGAATCGATGGCATACATAAACAAGACAAGCATCACGAAAGCTAGCGATAAGATCTTGCTTATTATGCTCTTAAATAAAAGGATCTAAAGCGAGGATTGCTCAAAATAATTCATTCAACAAGCATAAATCAAGATTTAATTCTATCATATAGGGAACATCATAAGAAACTCATGAGAGTTGGATTTGCAGCAAAAATATTTTTTAGAATTACTTATGCATATCACAAGTTTCAGCTACTCTAGACAAGTTAAATCTTAAAAGACATGCAATTCACTTCCACAAGGATAACAGAATTGGTTTTACTATTTTATCACTTTTCCAACAAAAGTTATGAATTAAACAAGCCTGCAGGCAGAGAACAATTAAACACACTAAAACCCTATCAAATAGTAGAGATTTATTATAAAAAACTGCACCATTAGATAGCACATTTCACGAGGATTCTAACAAGATTTAGTTTGACATTTCGAGAGTATCCTACCATTTATTAAGCAATTAAATTACTTTCGTAAAAATAAAGCATTACTAAAATTACAGTACATTAACATGCAAAAAACCATTTTTTCTATGTAGATATACAACACAAGAACCCAACTAAATGAGTTTTATAAATTTTGGAGACCTACACAAATTTATATGGATTTTACAAGTTGACAGCTCTAAGAAAAATCATAAAAACACCTGGAAAAAGCTACGGACACCTGGATCCGACGCTCCCAGGCGCCGACAGGTGGGCCTAGGAGGGAAAGCGGACCCGGGCTGAGTCAAGGCCGGCCGCTGGCCTTGACTCGCGGCAGGGGCGCGGCCAGAGAGCGGCGCAGCGCGACGTCGCGGTGGCTGGCAGGGAAACGCGGTCGGGGAGGCGAGCGGAACAGGGGCGGCACGCGCACGGGGACCTGGGCGCGAGGGGATGCTCACCCGCGGCACCTACGGGCAGAACGGCACGTCGAGGGGTGGCATGGCGAGGGGCGGCGGCGGAGGGCAGACGCTGGCGCCGAGGGGGATCTGCAGAGGAGGAAGATGGCCAGTGAGGACCTAATTCGGACGAGGAGAGCGAGGTAGTGCTGTGCGTGCGGAGAATCGAGGGGAGGCTCACTGGAGGCGGCGAATCGCGGCGGCCGGCGGAGGGGAAGAATGAGGCGGCGCGGCAATGGAGGAGAGAGGCTAGGGTTTTGGTGGAGGGGAACGGCGTTTGAATGAATGAAGGAAGGCGAGCGGCCGACAGGGCGACTTGCCTTCCCGCGGCCACGCTGGCCCAGCCAGCGGCCGACGGCACGGCACTGCTGCCCGGGCTGGCCAACGGGCGAGCCAGGATGCGCGGGGAAGGCGGGGGCGGAGGGTGACGGGTGGGCCCGGGGTGGATGAAAAAAAAGAAAGCGATGGTTCAACATCTAAATTCAAACAATAGGACTTTCCACGCTCCAAAAATGACCAATAAATTACTGGAGCAAGATCAAACTACCAAGAACACAATTCAACAACAAGAACTCAAAAAGCTATTAAGGATTTCTCACAGAAATCCAAACAAAACAACAATTTCCAAACATTCCAAGAATTTTATGGCTTGGGCTAAACATCACAAAATTGAGAAAAAATATTTTAAATTCATCATTTGAAATCTAGTATTTGAATCGAATGTTTTAGGGCACAGTTACTTAACAAAAATTAGACTTGTTTCACAACTTTCACTCAAACAAGGCAAAGAATTAAATACAATCATTCCAATTTATGCATAAATGATGCTCCATTATGATTAGATGATGCTCATGATGCTACAAATTACATGTTAACATGGTTTTTAAACTTTGGGTTGTGACATGGTGCGAGCGAGCGTGGAGCAGTGCACGACGCGTGAGACAGAGATACGTGGACGCGGTGAACCAAACAGAAGCTCCATGTAGCCAGGCTGAAATGAATCGGTAAACCAAACAACAGCTTCTCTGCATGCGCTGGACCTGGCCCTAGGTAGCCTGGCTCTAGGATACGAGCCTGGCTCCGTCCACACGAGAACCAAACACGCCTAGGGACCGACGACTAGCTTACTGCAAGAGAGGGAGAAAAAACTACTTCCATGTTGCTGATTGAAGGAGCGAACGATGTGATTAAGGCTATTAATCACTTTATTAGTTCATTGATGAATTGACACTTAGCTTACCAGAAAACCTAATACTATGATCCAGGCCTATACTTGTCAGGTGAACCTAACTTGTTCGCAACTCGAAGCAGTAGCATGGGCCTGGCTCGTTTTCAAAGGATTTAGTAGTCACAGTTAGTAGGGATCCTTTCAAAAAAAAAACAGTTAGTAGGGGTAAACTAATTCATGGGTCGTGCTCAATCTAGTAGATGTAGATCGCTGCTACTGGTTGCTTGCCTGTGGTTGGGCCACCATCAGTTGTGGTTGTGGGCTTGTGGCATTTGGAGCAGACACGCACCGCGCCCAGCCTCCAGACGCCTCAGGGCCCGTCAACCGTTGAAAGTTGAAACGGTTAGCCCGGACGCCTGCTGATGGACGAACTAAACAGCACGCGTCCTAATCGCGCGACAAGCAAATTAATCCGGTGTCATTGTGCCATGCTCTGATGCTCACCCGGGCAGCGCCGCTCGCTCGTGGCAAGATCCGGAGCTGGCCCAGAGCGCGGTGAGGAACTGGGGGTGACGTCGGTGCCCGAGTGACGGCGAGGCTGCCAAGGCCGTGCCGCGCAGGGCTGGTAGAGTTAGGGCCTGTTCGGATCCAATGGAAAGAGAAAGAGAAAGTGCAAAACGTTTGCTCTTTTGTACTTTTTTTTGCACTTTTGGATTCAAACACCCCAAAGTGCAAAAGGGCAAATGCTACCGTAATTTTGCTAATTATGGATTAATTAGGCTTAATAGATTCGTCTCATCATTTAGTCCTCATCTATGTAATTAGTTTTTTAATTAAACTATATTTAATACTTCTAATTAGCGTCCAAACATCTGATATGACAGGAGTAAAAATTTTACCATTTACCCTTTTGCCATTTGCCCTTGGATCCGAACAGCACCTTGGAGCGGGTGATGGACGGCCAAACTAACAACCGCCAGACTAACAAGTAAGCATTCAGGAGAGGCCGTAGAGATGGGCTGCTGGCTGGCCTCACGGTCCGGGTCCTCGTCGAATTCTCCGAGGTCGATCCTCTGGTGGATGAAACCCCAACATAGTATCCAGCTGCAGCACACGTATAAAATTTGCAAATCTGCTGGTATGTGCTGGCAAATCCCGACAACCTAATGTAACCAAAGCCAGGAGGATCATAACATCCAGTGCAAGGAAACGATATATAGGGCAGAACGAGTGAACGGCCACTACAAGCAAAGCGCATCAACTTCCCAAGATGGTGCCAGAAAAACTTGACAGCTCTGACAACATATTTGAAATGTGTTCGACTCATATTAGTCTTACCAACATGTTCAAGGTGCCAAGAATGGAACAAGAAGGTGGCCATGTTTAGGGGCAGAACACCAGCGCTTGGTATAGTGCCTAGCAGCTAGCCACGTCATCTTCCAAAGGTACAAAATATTAACCCAACATCAACACAGCTTTCAGCCAGCCTTATAGAACCTCACAGAACTTAGTACCGAACAGCAGCTTGCAGCTGCTTACAAAGCAAAAGCGTAGTTGGTCAAGATCCACCTTTTCTGTACAATCGACGAAAGAAAGATGTCAACATGATCAACTCTGACAGGCTTTTTGGTTCCTGGTGCTGTTTCCACAAGCTGCACTTGTATTTGTAGCCAAGGTGTGGCTCCAAGTACTAGGTGTGCTAGTTCATGTCCGTGGACCACGCAAAAGGCAATGCAATCACCAATTTCGCCCTTGCAGATTGAAGCAAAGGATAAAAACCTTCTGTTGCCGCAAATGTACTTCCAAGAAAAATCTAACATGATTGGCACACCCAGCCAATATGAAGTATCATCGTGGATCAGCTCAAAAGCAGCAAGACCTTCATCTGAGCAGGTGCCTATGAAAACCTCTGCGAATATGCATCTTCCACTCAAGAAACAAAAAGATGGCCTGACGGGAAACCATTCCCAACTCTTCAAATCAAACAAGAAGAACTCATCTGTGTTAAAATCTGATATCATGAACGCATCGTCGATGAGGTCTACAAATCCAGAAACCTTGACCTTTCGTGACACATCAACAGACCTTGATGCCGTGTTCTGACGCCTCCACTGGAAATTGTTTCGAAGGATATAGACATACTGCAAAGTATCACCTAGAGCCACGACATACTCACCAGCTCGGAAAACCGCTGAAAACAAGAGCTTGGATCTTTTGCTCTTGTAGTATCTGGACTCGATGGGATAACATCAAGTGTCGATCCGCGATGTACAAAATACCATGCTGGAGGGTCATGTATTCCAACATCTCCAGGACCTTGCCAGTACATGTCAACGTACCTCCTGAAGTAGGTATTTGATACAAAAGGGAGCACTGTGTAAGGCCTCCAGGCGACTTGGAAGCGGAGATTGGAAGTACGTCTTCAGGAGCACGTGAGTGTGGTGGCCCACCTGTCGGGGTCTGTACCGTGAGGAGTTTAAGTAAAGGGGGTTCGAGAGAAGGAGACCTCCTCCTTTCTCCTACCTATCTGTATCTCGATCCGATTGCTTGTGCTCACGTCTTGACGATCGTCGGCGGCCAAAGGTATAACACACTGATCCACCTTGCAGATAAAATAGAAATCTGATCCGGTAGCAATTTTGCAGAAGTCAAGAAGTATTACACCTCGACCGGGCTCAGGTTTTCCACTTAGAAACTCCCTACAGATAAAAGTTGTAACTGTTCAGCACAAAAAAATGGCTCTTGGTTGAAGTACAGTAACTAAATTATTCAAAGGGAAAATTACAATAAGACCCTTGCACAGCTATGTTTTATTGCAGCAACCCACTATAGCTTTGTTGATTTCAAATGATCAGTTCTATTGTTCAACCTTACACAATCAAAACCTCAAGTTTGCTTTTGTTGACTTCAGCCCATCTCGTACCTGCTTGTCAAATTTAGTTTCCAATCCTTCAATAATATCATGTATGTACATTCCATACAAAAACTTCATGTCAACCATAAACATGTACGAGACAGTTCCAAGCAGACTCCAAACTTTTCAGAGATGACAAGGGTGAACTTAATCGCAAAAGCTCTGAGGCATTTTAGTGATAAGAAACAAACTCATATATTCTGGCCATTACAATACACATAATACATTCAACTACCATGTGTATTTATTCCCACCTTCAATAAACCACCTTTATTATGTCTACTACTCATATATCATTATTTTCGAACACCAGTGCCCCCCATATCCATCATAGTTGGGATGTCAGCTCCAATCCACATTTTTCAAAAGAAGTTTTTAGTATTTTATAATGAAATGTAAAGGTCTCTAAACCATTAGTGAGCAGGATTAGCTACACAAGCTAGTGAAGTAGAGGGCTGAAATCAATAAAACAAACTTGGACTACTCTCAAATGACTAATCAATAACCTATAATCAAACTGCTTGGTAAGAACCAATTAGTGCAGTTTCAAATAAAAAATTGTTAAGGAGCCGTTTGGATCCTCTCATTTTAAAGAAATTAAAATCTACTTAATAAATTGGGCTATTTGGCTCAGAATTTGATATCCCACCACTTTTCAAAGTTGAGATATAAGCCTATTCTAAATTCATAAGGTGAGATATGAAAATTGATTCTATACACCACCAATCTATATTTCTATTACGTAACTTATATCACGCTCTTTGGCTCACTCCTCTATAGCTCACTCATCTATAGTAGAAAATATCATATAATTATCTCCCTCATATGGTCAACAATAGTATACAAATATATTCCGTATATAATGATATTAGCTTAATAGATTTGTGTCTAAATTATTATTATTAGAATTGAATTCAATTCCAAGGTTCCAAACGGGGTCTAAGAGAAATTTGGTTACTAAAATGAAATCAAACCTGCAGCAAGCAAGCATTTCTGAGAACTTTACACCTTGGGGGCAGTAGAATCTTCCCATCTCTGAAAGGTCCGAGGGATGAAACTTGGCTCCACGAACCTGATACTTCCTGTCACACCAGTAAGATATTTTGAGTTTACTGACAGTAGGGTGATCTCTAAAGAACTTTAAGACACAGCATATGAGAACACCTTGAAATTACTGCAAAATGCTGAAATGCACTAGTATCTGTCCACTGAAGTTGTAATGCAACTAAGTTAGCTGACGTGCTAAAACAGATGGATGTACAAACTAACAAAGCAATGAATTAAGCATCAAGGAACTGATTTGAGCAAAACAAACCAAGATTACTTTCTGCAGGAAACAGGTGGTGTCACAGCATGTGTATCCAGGTGCATTGCTCCTGAGCATGTCTATTCGGCGGCAGGTGGAGTGCAGGATGTCAACACCATTGGGGATGAAGCAGCCAGATTCATCAACGGAGCCTCTGATGCTGAGCGTGATCAGGGCATGCCGTGTGGCACACCATATTGATCCAAGCAGCGCACATCATACGGCCACCTAGGTGCTCCATGAAGCCATACCCTTCCTCGTCGTAGGGCCAAATATTACCGATCACTATGGGAGCCGCAAACGGCTTGTCCCAATTTGGAGGGTTCTTGTATGCAAACAGTTTGGCGCCCCGTATGAAGTAGGTCATGCCATCGCGCTGGACATGCACTGCTTTACCAGTGATAGGAACATATTGACTTGTGCCATCAGTGCCAACTTGGGACAACTGGCCGCTGGTGCACTTGAATAAGAAGAAGATGGAGTTACTGAATGATGGTAGAATGAATCTACTATCGAGAACCACGTAGCCCTGGAGTAAGGTGCCACTGTATCCACGTTCCAACGAACGCTTGTAAAGGGAACTCGACACTGCTGACTTCAGCCAAACAGTCCCCAATCAGCTCGTAAACGACGAGGCGCAATGTCCCTCGATAGCAGCCTCTCTTTACCGAGACGAGCGGCACCCAGAGCTTGCCCCACGCTGTGATAGCTTCCCATGATCCGCCAGTGAACGGGAGGGGCGGCAGAGTAGACAGGCTCTTGTCTGCAGTGTTCAAAGAGAAGGCTTTGGGGTGAAAGACCCTCTCGCCGGCTTGTTGGCCGCTGGTGCTGCTCGAGCCGGGCGCCGGCCCATGTGCGCAGATGATGTAAAGATGGCGGTCGGCCGGGACTATCGCGGCCCTGGCGACGGGGAACATGGTGTGCTTGTCGTCGATCGGGGACACACCGCAGAAGAGCTCGAGCATGTCGGTGTTGCGGCCGATGACGCGGCCGGAGGCGGTGACCCGGAAGTAGTGGATGCGCAGATCGTGCGACGGATGGTCGGCGGAGGTGCAACCAACGAGGACCGACCAGGGCGGGCGGCCGTCAGTAGTGGCAGAGTCCTCCTTGTAGAGTAGTACATGCGCAGCTCTATTAATCTCAGAACTGAGTACATATACATGAGGCCAGGGGGCCGATCGTGAGCAACAGCTCTCCCTACAAGCTAGGATGGTTGACCAGAGAAATAGGAGTACATGGTTTATCCTTTGGATTATGCTAACAGCTAGCTAACCACCTGGATGTAGACTTGTTCTCCTACACCAACACCTCACCCCCCCCCCCCCCCCCCCCCCCCCCCCGCGTCGCAGTTTGAGCACTGGTTGAGCCAATGCACAAGCTGGTCTTGAACTCATTGAACAATGCACTCGGGAGACCCTTTGTCATGATGTCGGCGGATTGATGTGATGATGGAACCTGTAGAACTCGCAGTTGGCCGAGAGCCACTTTCTCACGCACAAAGTGAATGTCCAACTCCATATGTTTTGTTCGTCGATGATGCACTGGGTTTTCCGAGAGATATACTGCAGAGATGTTGTCACAGTAGATTACCGTGGGCTTGTCAATCGAGACATGGAGCTCCCGGAGAAGGTTGCGTAGCCAGCAACACTCGGCCGTGGCATTGGAGACAGCCAGGTATCCAGCTTCCGCGCTAGACCGCGACACCGTCGTTTGCCGTTTTGAGGACCAAGATACAAGATACAAGCGAGTCGCCGAGGAACACCGCATAGCCGGAGGTCGAGCGGCGTGTGTCGGGGCAGCCCGCCCAATCGGCGTCGGAGTAGGCGATGAGGTCGCAGCATGGCGAGGCGGAGATGCGAAGGCCGTGGTCGATCGTGCCGCGTAGATACCTGAGAATCCGTTTGACAAGCTTCCAGTGTGCATCTCGTGGAGCATGCATGAATAAACATGCCTGATTGACGGCGTACGCAATATCTGGACGTGTTAGTGTCAGACATTGTAGAGCGCCGGCGATGCTCCTATAGAACGAGGCGTTGGAGGCGAGAGCACCTTCATCAACAGACAGCTTTGGCTTGGTGTCCACCGGCGTGGCGGCCGGCTTGCAATTTGCCATGCCAGCGCGCTCGAGGATTTCTTCTGTGTACTAAGCCTGAGATAGGCTGAAGCCGTCGGCATCACGTTGCACTTGGACGCCAAGGAAGAACCGAAGGTCCCCGAGATCCTTGATAGCAAACTCTGCTCGGAGTTGATCGATGATCCGACCGAGGAGAGTGGAGCTTGTCGCAGTGAGGATGACGTCGTCGACGTAGACGAGCAGGTACGCCATCTCGCCGCCATGGTTGTACACAAACAGCGACGAGTCGGAGAAAGCTTGTTTGAACCCCATGGAGCGCAGATGTCCCCCGAGTCGATCGAACCAGGCCCTGGGCGCCTACTTGAGGCCATAGAGGGACTTGGCGAGGAGGCAAACATGATTAGGGTGCTCCTGATCAACGAACCCAGCCGGCTGATGGCAGTAGAGCTGTTCGGTGATCTCGCCGTGCAGGAACGCGTCCTTGACGTCGAGCTGGTGCACCGGTGAAAGGCCCTTATTTGGTTTTGGTAATTGTGTGACAACTTAGGTGGACTAATAAGTGTTTATGTTGAGATACACAGAAGATTAGTCCACATAAAGACACTAGTATGAGCAACATGTGCTATGGAGGAGAAATGGCTAAGGGTTGATGCTATGCTCATATAGTGTGATCGAGGAGCTCATTGCATATGAGACATAACATGGAGTTATGTGACCAAAATGGAGAAGATCAAGACAAGGCTTGACTTGATGGACCGGTTGCAATGGAGAAGGGCAAGCTAAGGCTTTGAAGCGAGGGACCGCGAGGCGGTGAAGCTTGGGCAAGATTTGGCGCCGATGGACCGAGGCAACGGTGAAGAGCGAGCAAGGTCAAGATCGATGGACCAAAGAGGTCATGTGATGATATGGAGTGGATCATATCATTCAAGGAAGATCAAGCCAAGTGTTGACTCATGAAGATGATCAAAAGGCTTGATGGAATTTGGTGCTTTTGTGGCATCAACATTTGGGAAAATGAAATGAAATGCGCAAGGCAAAGGTATGACTTGTAGGGCATTTCATTTCACCGGTCAAAGGTTGTGTAGAGAAGTGCATGACCGGATTTAGGATAGATGGCCGTACTATCAAGAGGGGCAAACTTGTTTCCATATCGGTCATCTACTGCCACTTGAGCGATCTAACATTGCGATCTTGCTAGGATCGAGTGGCGTGGTGAGATCAAGTGAAAATCCTTTGAAAATGATTGTGAAATGCTAACACACATGCACATGGTGTTGTTCACGTGGTGGTGTTGGCACATTTGCAAAGGAGAAAGAGTTGGAGTTGATGTTGATCAACTTTGGGAAGCAAGAAAGGTTTTTCGGTTTTCTCCGGAAATTAGGTTGTCTCTTGGAGTGAAATACTGCTTTGATCCATTATGTTTTGGACCAAGTATTCAGTTGGGTTGTGTAGCCCTCTGAATTAGCTTTCCATAGAGTCCAAGATCACCTAATTTGGTCATCGGAGGTAAGAGTTATGGCCGTTTTACCGAGTTACATTTCTGCTGGAAATAGACCTGCGGACGGTCCGCCCATGGGGGGCGGACGGTCCGCCGTTATCCCGGATGTGCTCTAACAGAGCCGTTTTTGGCTCTGTTGGTGGTCCAAAATGAACTGCGGACCGTCCGGTCCTTGGGGGCGGATGGTCTGCCTCCTACTGAAAATTCTGGGACAGAAACACTACGGCTTCTGTGTGTGCTCACTTTTTGAACTGCGGACAGTCCGCCCATGGGGAGCGGACAGTCCGCCGGTCACTTCCAGATTTAGTCAGAGACGTTTGCAAATCGGTTGGTTCGAAGTTTTGAACCGCGGACAGTCCGCCCCAAGGGCGCGGATAGTCCGCCCGGGGCTCTAACGGTCGACTCTGACACATAATAATTGCAGTTCTAGCCGTTGGTTTTGAATGGCGGACGGTCCGGTTTCTGTGAGGCGGATAGTCCGCGAATCTCTGTTTTCACGGGATTTGAGTGTAACGGCTAGTTTGGGGCCTCCCTCTATAAATAGAGGGTGTGGCCGGCTATTTGAGGGTGCTGAGCACCTTGGGGACTTGGTGTCCATGTGTGAGAGTGTTTGAGAGCCCTCTACTCACTCTAACTTGATAGTGATCATCCGATTGAGTGAGAGAGCGATTCTAGTGCGATTGCTTTGAGAGATTGCATCGAGTGGCACTAGGTGATCGTGTTGCAAGCCGGTGTGCTTGTTACTCTTGGAGGTTGCCACCTCCTAGACGGCTTGGTGGGAAGAGGCTCCGTTGAAGCCCGCAAGAAGATTGTGTGGTGCTCCGGAGAAGAGATTGTGAGGGGTATTGTGCTCACCCCGCGGGAGCCGCGAAAAGCAACTCTAGTTGAGCAAGACGTGAAGAGCAACAAGTGGTTCGTCCGGATCATGTGCTAGAGCTCGGTGTGAGCACTCCACGTGGGAGAGTGTGACTTGAGAGTCACCACTAGCAAGAGGATCGGCGGCAATCTTGGAGCTTGTCTCAACGCGGATTAGCTTGGTGGCAACCAAGTGAACCTCGGGATAAAAATCACCGTGTCAATCTTGTCTACTCTTCTCGATGGTTTGCATTCTCCAAATCACAAGCCTTGTATTTACATTCATATATATATATATATATATATCTTGTGCTTGTGTAGTTGCTCTCTAGTGTTTAGTTAGTTTGTGTAGCTTGCTAATTATCTTCTTGCTTGTGTAGCTAGAAATAGAGATCATAGTGTAACTAGTTAGCTTGTGTAGTTTAATTAGTTGCTCTTGCTTAGATTGTGTAGCTAAGCAAGTTGAGCTCTTGAGTTTGTATTGTGTATCCTTGTCCTTGAGCATCTAGTGAGCTTAGGTTTGGATTTGTACTATTGCCCATTAGAATTGTGTAGGAGCTCCCCTTGTTTGTGAAGTACTAGTGCTTAGACTTGTGTGGCTTGGCATTAGAATTGTTAGGAGATCTATTACTAGCTTGGCACTCCATTTGCTTTGTGTAGGATCTTTTTGGAAGTGCCTTAGAGTCATAGTTAGAGGGGTGAAATCTTGACTGAACGAATAGTTTCAATTCCGCATAAGTTTCGGTTAGCCGGCGCAATTAGTTTTAGAAAGGACTATTCACCCCCCCTCTAGTCCGCCATCTCGATCCTACAACCGGCCACTTGCGCGACGCCGCGAGATGAAGGACTGTGCGGATAGTGGTAGGCTTGACGACGGGAGAGAATGTCGGAGTGAAATCAACGCCAGCTCGCTGAGTGAATCCACGGACAACCCAGCGCGCCTTTTGCGATGCTCTAGGCTGCCATCGAGATGAAGCTTGTTCTTGAAAATCCACTTCCCGGTGATGAGATGTGCGCCTGGTGGTCGTGGAACCAGCGACCAAGTGCCGTTGGCGATCAAGGCATCGTACTCCGCCTGCATTGCAGCTTTCCATTCGGGATCCCGGAGCGCAGCACGAACTGTCGTCGGTGGCGGAGATGGTGCAGAAGTCGTGGCGACGTGGACGTACTTCGGATTGGGTCGACGAGTGCTATCACGTGCCCGCGTGACCATGTGGCGGCGAGGATGTTCTGGTGGATCGTCGGCCGCCTGACGTGGGCGGCGTAGTGGCCGGAGATGATGGCAAAGCAGCGAGGTCCGGTGCAGCAGTGCTTGGCGAGGATGCGGTTGCCGTGGCTATCGCTGGTGTGGACGTCGTCGTAATCGGGAGGGCCGTTGTGGACGTCGGGGAGGCAAGAGGTTCCGGCGTCAGTGCGGTCAGATGGGCCGCTATTGGCAAGGGCAGTCTAGCCTGGGTGCCGCGCGGCAACGTCGCGGCTGCGGCATGGGCACCAGCTCAGGAGCTGGTGTGTCGGCACGGCGAGGAGCTGAAGCCTGGGTTGTCACCTGCTGAAAGGGAAACTTGAGCTCGTCGAAATACACATGCCGTGAGGTGAGCACACGTTTGGTTAGTGGATCATAGCACTCGGTAGCCTTTCTGATCATGTAGGATACCCAAGAAAGATGCAGGCAACAGATCGAGGGGCAAGCTTGTGAGGAGCAGTGGCTGCCACGTTTGGGTAGCACAGACACCCAAAGACCCGTAGATGGTCATACTCAGGTGCGACGCCAAAGAGAAGCTCATACGGTGTCCGGTGCTATCGAGCACGACAGGGCCAGCGATTCAGAAGATATGTAGCTGTCGCCAATGCATCAGGCCAGAAGTTGGGTGGAACATGTGCATGAAACAGCAGGGCGCGTACACTATCATTAATCGTGTGGAGGGCTCGTTCGGCGCGACCATTTTGCTGGGACGTATATGGGCATGTGAGGCGAAGAACAATGCCATGGGTGGAGAAGAATGCACGCGATGCACTTTTATCGAACTCACGCCCATTGTCTGTCTGCAGGCACGGAATTTGCAGCTGAAATTGTGTAGGAACGAATGCATGAAATGAAATCAGAGTGGGGAGTACATCAGATTTATAACGAAGTGGGAATGTCCATGCAAAGTGAGAGTAATCATCCAATAGAACAAGATAGAATTTAAACCCTGAATTGCTCAAAATTGGTGAGGTCCATACATCACAATGCAAAAGTTGAAAGGGAAAAGCAGCAACATTATTTGAAGAAGAAAAAGGCAATCTAGCATGCTTACCCAAGAGACTGGCACGGCATGTGTTGGATTTGCTACAAGAGAAGCCGGAGGACCGAAGAATGCGATGCAGTGAATCATTCCCAGGGTGTCCAAGCCGAGCATGCCAGAGCTCATTGTCATGGGCTGCTAGGAAGCCATGAGAACCAGCAGAGGCACTGCTAGACGTCGGGCGCAGTGGGTAAAGATCACCGGTCGAATCACATCGGAGAAGAAACATCCGGGTACGAAGATCCTTGATAGAAGAGCCATATGGATCAAATTCAATAGTGTCGGTACATACAGACAGGGGTACCTCCTGCTAGGGTGTCCAGGTCCTTAGCGTCTCGTAATCCATAACCTCCTCCTCCTCTTCTGGGTGACGTGGCATGCGACCCGGGCCTAACAGCTGGGACTACGGTCTCCGGACCCTCCCCGAGCTCTGGGAGGTCCGGGGCCCCTGTGCACCCAGGAGGGCAGGAAGGCTTTCTGGTTGCCCCCGAGGCCCCGGACTCCCCAGGGGGTCTGAGGCCGCTACGTGTGATGACCGGACCATCACGGGCCAGGCTCCCTCAACCGGACTCGGAGGGCCCGGACTCCCCTTCCCCCGGGAAGGGGTCCGGTGCCGCCACGTGCCGCCTCGCAGAGGGAGCGGGACTGGTCCTGCCGCGTGCCTGCGGCTGGCGGCCCTTCGCGGGTCACCAGCCCACCTACCAGCATTTAATGCGGTAGTTGGGCCGGGCGCGCCCAAGTCAAAAAGAGCGGCCTGCCACTGACACGCGGGGCAGGTAAGCTGACACCACGGTAAGCCTGCCTGATCTGAAGGCGGCGCGTCGAATCACCGTGCACAGTGCGCGGACTGTGTACAGTCCCGTCACGGCGCTGCACGCGTGATGATGGTCTATAATAGGCAAAGCCAAGGCGTGCGCTGTAACAGTGCATACGCAACGGGTCAGCGCTGCTTCACCGCCTGACGGGAGGTCCCATCCTAACAGTGACAGCACGGCTTCACTGTTATGCAACGCTGACGCCGGACACTGTACAAGACTTGGATCGATCTTGGAAAAATACTTGACCTTAGATCGATCTTGGAAAAATACTTGGCTCCTTTTAGCTGATCGAAAAGGTCATCAATCCTGGGGAGGGGGTACTTATTATTAATGGTAACCTCGTTCAGTGCTCGGTAATCTACACACAACCTCATACTCCCATTTTTCTTCTTGACAAATAAGACTGGGGCTCCCCATGGGGACGAGCTTGGTCTGATGAAGCCAATTCGTTGCAGTTCCTCTAGTTGCTTCTTTAATTCTGTCAACTCAGAGGCTGTCATCCTATAGGGTCTCTTGGCTATGGGGGAGGTCCCGGGGATAAGGTCAATGACGAACTCTATATCCCTGTCTGGTGGCATACCGGGAAGTTCTTCGGGGAAGACGTCTGGGTATTCGTTAACTACCAGGACTCCTTCTAAGGGCTTGGCTTCCACGCTAAATATCATCGGGTCAAACCTACTATCCCGGGTATGACAGATCACTTGTACTCCTTCGGGATTTGTTAGGTGTACCACTTTGTCAGTACAGCCTATGAGACCATTGTGTCGGCTTAACCAGTCCATTCCGAGGATCACGTCTATTCCCCTAGACTTAAGCATTACCAAGTCTGCTAGAAATTCTACCCCACTTAAATTGATCCTTACCCGGGGACAACCTAATTGACAATTGATGTCACCTCCAGGCGTCCGGGTTAATAGGGGTGTTTTTAGTAATACTGTAGGTATTTTGTGTTTTTCCACAAAACTCGAAGATATGAACGAGTGCGATGCTCCAGAATCAAATAGTATTGTTGCCAGAGCTGAGTTGATTAGGTACTCACCGAGCACTACGCCCTGAGCTTCTTGAGCCTCCTGCGCGTCGATGTGATTGACGCGGGCTCGTCCAAATGATTGCTGGGGCTGCTTCATCTGTTGGCTGTTGTCGTTGTTGCGGATGGGCACTCGGTTGGCACCGGTCAGGGCTGGCCTGGGTCCATTCACCGTGTTGGAGAAGACTGAGGTGGCTGGCTTATTCTTGGCATAAGGGCAATTGGCGATGAAATGCCCTGTCTCACGGCAGTTAAAATAGGCCCTAACATTGTTGTTGTCGGAGGCGACCAGGCTTGTATTTCTCTGTGGGGTCCTCATGGTATTCGAGCTCCTAGGCTGTGTGTCAGGGGCCCGTGGTCCTGTCACTTGAGACCGAGTCCTATACTGCATTGGGGCCTGAGATCTTGGTACAGTGTAGCTGAAGTTTCTCGGCTTTTGGAAGCGGTCCTGTTGGCAAGCCTTACTTTCCAGGAATTTGCGTTTGTTGTCCTTCCTTTCTTCAGTTTTGGCCCTTTTCGTAAGGATGGCCTTGTTCATCAGGGTATTAAAGTCAGGGTAGATCTGAGGGGTAAGCAGGGTCCGGAGTTCTGGGTTTAGCCCCTTCTTGAACATGTCTTGTTTCTTGTCATCGTCGTTTACTTCCTCTGGTGCATATCGGGCCAGCTCAATGAACCGGTGGGTGTACTCTTCCACCGTCATGCTTCCCTGCTGCAGTGCGCGGAATTCATCCGCCTTGCGCTTCATGGTGGCCGAAGGGATGTGATAACGGCGGAACTCCTTCACGAATTCCTCCCAAGTGATGGTAGAGGCATCCTCAGCTGCGGCACAATAATTCTCCCACCAGGCTAATGCAGTTCCGGTGAGTTGGTGGGCAGCCAGAAGGACTTTGTCTCGGTCCTGGCATTCGAACGGTTCAAGTTTCCTCTGAATTACTCGTAACCAGTCGTCTGCATCCAAAGGGTTGCAGGATCTGGCAAAGGTGGGCGGCTTGGTCCTTAGAAAAGCCGTCAGCTTGTCATTCATGTTCTGCCCTCGTGGCTACCGGTTAATGAGGGCATTGGCCAGAGTCTCCAGTATGAGGGTCTGGTTGTGGATTATCTGTGCCAAGTCTCCAAGGGGTGGGGGTGGTGGTAGCTGCTCTCCTTGATTTTCTCCTCGGTTCTGGCTTACTTCCTATTCTCCCTGAGGAAGATTTTGTCCAACAGGTTGTGCTTCGGCACCAGCGGCTGCAGGGTTCCGGCTACGGGAGGCCCTGGCGACGCTTCGGGGAGCCATCTGTTGATTGGGTAGAGTAGGGTTACGATTATGTGATGTTCAAGTTGTTTAATTCGTATATAAGGCAGAATCTACCTCCTGCCAGTAGTCATATAAACAAGCAGCACACAACAAACCAGCACACAACATCGCAAACAACAAGCACAAACAACTTCATTGCCGTAAGGGGGGTACAGCTTGGGGTAAGACTAGGTCTCGTACTACTTGTCCGGGGTCAGGCCTAAGGGCGAGGCTTAAACAAAAGCGGCTGGGGTGCACTACTAGGGTGGCGTCGGTTATTTTACTCGCGGGGCGTGCCTTCTTCTGGGGCGGGGAGTGTGAGTAATCCTTGCTCGCCGTTCTCTGGATTTCCATTTGTCAAGGATTGCGCTGCGGCATCCCTTTCGACGGCGGCAGCAGAGCTTTCAGGGTTCTCGGGTGGGGCTTGTGTGTTTCCAAAAAGTGGTCCCCATCCTATGACAGGTGTCCCAAGTAAAACATGGTCTTCCCCAATTGCCGGGACTGGTGTTCCACTTCGGGTCCATTCTTGCATACGCCGGTCTCAGGCCTGCCTGAGACTCTCTTGGGCGACCGCTTCGCTGCTGAACGCGGCTGCGGCTCTTGCCTCGGCTTGGGCTGCTCGGATCTGCTGTAGTCTCACTGCGAGCTCCGCTTGCTCGGCCCGATGGGTCTGCTCCCTCAGAAGGTTGGCCTGCTCATCGAAGAGTTGGTCCAGGGCAGCTAGATAAGTAGCCACTTGGTACAGAGGGCCTTCTTCCTGGCGACGACGTTTCAGGCTTCTCATGCGTGCTTCCCAAACTGGGGTTCTGATGGCCGGCGGAAAGAACCTCACTGGTGTGGCGGCGAGGTGACCTTCAAAAATCTAGCATAAATAACGGAGTACCTTTCTGACGGTCAAGGGGTAGGTGTCCTGGTGCCTAAACCCTGTGGCAGTCACTCGCCACGGCTGGATGTCGGGGTAGCGGTTGCTCCTGGCGATGACCAGGATCACCCTGCAGCGGAGGGTACCATGGTGTTCGTACTCTCTGCTGTAGTACCTTGGGCGTTCCGTAACGCCAAGGCTTTCCAGGGCGTTGATCAAAAGGCTGGGAAAGCCAGGTGCTGCTTGGAAATTGCCCTGGGTCCATCCTTCCTCAGCCATCTGAAACAAGAACAGGGTAAACAACCTTGCACAGGAAAAAGGGAGTACGTAACATTTATTATTACAACATGGGGGCACCGTGTCCATGGGTACATGGTTATTAGGGTAGGGTTCTAGCTTGGAGCGCTACTCCTATCATGGGGATTCTTCCTCGTTTCTGATAGGGCGCTTCTTTATTGGGAGGCACATCACCTCATCTTCGGTCTGAGTACCTTTATCCCAATGGGTTTCCTCGGGTTCTTCTTCCTCCTCTATCCATCCACCCATTTCCCTGCGGTTTTCATATTCCTGCATCTGGGCTTGGAGGGCGGCTAAGGAATACTCGGCGTGTGCGGCTCTTATCCGTTGTTCTTCCAGTTCCTGGGTTGCCTTTTCTACCCCATGGATTAGCAGCTTCAGTTGTGCCGCCTGCTCGCGGCAGAGCGCATCCAGGCCGGTAAGGTAGATGGACAGGTGGGAGACCGTATCTTCTAGGTCCTCTTATTCTCTTCCGAGTCCTCTCATCCGGTCAATCCAAGTGCGTCCTCTTCCTTCAGTAGGTAGGAAAAATCCCATGGGAGTCCGCTGAAGGTGGTGCTTGTAAATCACACGCAGTCGTCGCAGGGCTTTATGGGCGGCCTTTCGGTAGGTGTCAGGGAAGCGAAAGCCAGAGGTGGAGATGAACCAGGGGTCTATATCAGGGTAGCGAGTGCTTTTTCCCACAAAGACCATCATGTCGCACCGAAGGATGCCCTTGGAGGTGTATTCTCGATAAGCATACTCCGGTGGTTCCATGACTCCGATGCGTTTCAGGCTGAGTATTAATAACTTAGAAAGGCCGGGTTCTGCGTGGCAGACTCCGTCAACCCATCCATTGTCAGCCATCTGGAACAGGGCAAAGACCAGTGGTGAGTGCTTGTGCAGGAAAAGAACTAAGTCAAAACAAATCCTGGGGCCTGAAAAAGGGTCTCGTTCCTAGGGTCACGTCCTACGGCCAGCCTACGGCTCTGATACCACCTGAAACGTCCCCCCTTCAGGGAAGACTTAAAAGTGTTACTTTATCAGTCCCAGGAGGCTGATAACACTTTTATTACATCAGATGGTACATCACCGTACAACTCTTCGCGGTAATGGGCAGTGAAATGCCACTATCGTGAGGATTACAACGAAAACCCACACTACTACACTGGCTACGAAAAGAGAGTCATCAGAGTCTTGCGCCATGCGGAGTTCCAACGGTGGCCTCAACCACAGGCAAGACTGGGTGCAGGACGAAACCCTACTCGACATCTTCGGGGATGTAGTCTGGATCTTCCACTGTAAGAGTAAGAATGGGGTGAGTACAAACGTACTCAGCAAGTCCAATCACACCCGCGGAGGGGGGTATAACAGAATTAAATGCACAGGATAATCCAAGGATAAGGTTATGGTTCATTTGCGGAAAAACTCGGTTTTATGCAAAGATTCGTTTAAAAATATTTTCAAAACAAGTTTTCAAGCACCAAGGAACGAGTGTTGTTGATCCACACAGAATCCAAGTTTTAGGCTGCTACCGGACTCCCCGTCCGCCGTAGCACACGGCACAACTGCCGGACACTTTCCAAACAACCTACACCAACCCAACCATTCCCAGAGAAAACACTAGTTATGTGACCACACCATAACTTGCCCAATACCGTGGGCACGGCTATTCGAATAGATTTTAACTCTGCAGAGGGGTGCAACTTTACCCACAGGTGGGGTACCACAGCACGAACACCTTAGTGCCGGTGCAGATCCCATCAAAGCCCTTACGCACCTTAGCTAGACCTGACTAGCCATCACGGGATCTTTCAAGGGGTCATTCGACCTATCTCCGAGGTTCAACCGGGGCATAAGTCACACATAGCTTATCCCGTCTCCTTGATCACCCGTTGCTCTCAGCTCTCCTGATGGCTGTCAGACTAACTAGTGGGGTTAGGCTAAGCCGTTGCCCATACAACGGTCAAGTGGTTTGCACGACAGGAAGCTAGGTGAGATGACACATCAACTCGGTCCTTAGGGGTGACAAGATGGATATCTCCCTTCCTCGCTCAACCACACAGGTACGAGCACACCAACGGCAATTCACACAGAAATGACATCCATCCCGTCTGACTCATCTTTCAAAACCATATTTTATCCCTTCCCACACGCACACATTTCTTTATAAAAATCAGGTGGTCAAGGTATGGTTATCACAAACAAGGGTGAAGCGTCCCCCCATCAGGGAAGACTTAAAAGTGTCACTTTATCAGTCCCAGGAGGCTGATAACACTTTTATTACATCAGATGGTACATCACCGTACAACTCTTCGCGGTAATGGGCAGTGTAGCGCCACTATCGCGAGGATTACAACAAAAACCCATACTACTACACTGACTACGAACAGGGGATCATCAGAGTCTTGCGCCATGCGGAGCTCCAACGGTGACCTCACCCACAGGCAAGACTGGGTGCAGGACGGGACCCTATTCGTCGTTCTCGGGGATGTAGTCGGGATCCTCCACTGAAAAGTAAGAACGGGGTGAGTACTAACGTATTCAGCAAGTCCAATCACACCCACGGAGGGGTTATAACAGATTTACATGCACAGGATAATCCAAGGATAAGGTTATGGTTCATTTGCGGAAAACTTGACTTTATGCAAAGGTTCGTTTCAAAGCATTTTTCAAAAACAAGTCGTTAAGCATCGAGGGGCACACGGTGTTGATCCACACAGGATCTAGTTTAAAACTGCCACCGGACTCCCCGTCCGCCGTAGCACACGGCACCTACTGCCGGATACTTTCCAAACAACTCACACTGGATCAACCATTCCCAGAGAGAAACACTAGTTATGTGACCACACCGTAACTTGCCCAATACCGTGGGCACGGCTATTCGAATAGATTTTAACTCTGCAGAGGTGTGCAACTTTACCCACAGGCGGGGTACCACAACACGAACACCTTAGCGCCGGTGCAGATCCCATCGAAGCCCTTACCCACCTTAGCTAGACCTGACTAGCCACCACGGGATCTATCAAGGGGTTATTCGACCTATCACCGAGGTTTAACCGGGGCATAAGTCACACAGAGCTTATCCCGTCTCCTTGATCACCCGTTGCTCCCAGCTCTCCTGATGGCTATCAGACTAACTAGTGGGGTTAGGCCAAGCCGTTGCCCATACAACGGTCAAGTGGTTCGCACGACAAGAAGCTAGGTGAGATGTCACATCAACTTGGTCCTTAGGGGTGACAGGATGGATATCTCCCTTCCTCGCTCAACCACACAGGTACGAGCACACCAACGGCAATTCACACAGAAATGCCATCCATCCCGTCCGACTCGTTTCTCAAATCCACACTTTACCCTTTCCCACACACACGCATTTTTCTTTATAAAATCAGGTATTCAAGGTATGGCTATCACGGCAAGGGTGGCTATCCTACCATGTTTTCAACACGCAAAACAATGCAATTTTATAAAACAGGCCACTGGGTTGTGTTTATAAAAACTAGGACAGAAACATGCATCAAAGGGCGGAATTGAACTTGCCATCGTCAAACCCTTGCGGGAAGTCCTGATCGGAGCACTGTCCTTCGGGTTCGGGGTCGCAGTACTGGTCCTCAGTTGCTTGGTCGCGGCCGGGAACCTCGTCGTTCACTCCGTGTCCTACGACGCAAACAAACAGACACACAATCAAGCGAAAGAACTAAAAGCTTTTACCGATAGGCTTGAATCGGAAATAATTTAGTTACGGAGTTAGGGGTGGTATCTCTAGGTGGTTTCTTAATGGCATGGCTAAAACTATACTAGAAAGGGCGTGGTAAAGTTTCGGGTCAATCGGAGATCGTTTCGCGCATAAAATGACGCGCTAAAGCGGGTCTTAGGGTTTAAACAGGGTCCAGGGGCTCATTTGCGATTATCTGAAACGGGTAGGGGTCTAATTGCAAATACTAGAAATATTCAGGCATACTAACGGGTGTCGAGTGTAATTAGGTTTACGTGGTGAGGGGGGGGGCTTGGTTTGAAATATTAAAAAGAGCGGGTTCCTTTTGTAAAAAGGGGTGGATATGTGTATTAGAGTGAGGGGGGGCTTCTTTGGAAAAACAGAAAAACAGTAGGGGGTTTTGGGCGAAATGGCCTCCTTTCTTCCTCCCCTCGCTAACAGGAACAGAGGAGGAGTGGGGGGGGCGCCGGCGGCCAATTCCGGCCACCAGGGACCCCGGGCGGCTCGGGTGAGAGGGGGAAAAGGGGGAGGGGGAAGAGGGGAGTTGATTCCCCCACTCACCGCGGGCTGGGGTGGAGCAGAGGGGCGTGCCCACGGTGAGCGGCGGGCGGCGGCGGTGCCACGGCCGGCGGTGGCGCTAGGGACAGGGGAGGAGGCAGGCGGCGGCGGGGGGAGTTGTGAGGTAGTGAGGGGCTGCGCGAGGGGCCGTTTTATAGCCGGGGAAATGGCGGGGGCGGTGGTGGCCGGTGAGGGGCCATTAATGGCGCCTCGGCCGCACGCTGTCGTCGCGACGCGGCGTGACGGGGAGGGCGCCGAGCTCGCACGTGGTGCTGGGCCGGCACAGGAGCGGCGCGAGCGGCAAGGCGGGGTGCAACAGCGGCGGGCGGCGCGGCGAACGGCGGGCGGCGCGGCCGCGTGCGCGCGCGGGGTGGCGTGGCGCGGCCCGGGGCGCAGCGCGTCGCGCGGATGGCGCAGCACGGCGCGGGCCAGAGCGGGGCGTGGGCACGGCGCAGCGCTCGGCGTGGCCAGGGGCGAGCGCGTGCGCGGCACGGCAGCGCACGGCGTGCGCGCGTGCGGCATGGCCGGGCGGGGCCAGCGCACAGCGGCGCTCGGGCGCCCGGGAGCAGAGCCAGGGGAAAGAGAGGGGAGAGGAAGGGAAGAGGGAAAAAGAAAGGAGGAAGGAAAAAGGGAAAGAAAAAGGAAAAGGGGAGAGAGGGAAAGGAGAGAAAGAAAAAGAGAGAGGGAGGTTGAAAAGAAAAGAAAAAGGAAGGGATGGGAGGGAGAAAAGAAAAAGAGAGAGGAAAAAAAAAAAAAAGACGCGCCGGCGCCGATCGCGGCGGCGACCGCGGCCGGTCAACCACGCGCGCGCGGGGGTTCGCTCGCGGCACGAGGAGCGTCGGCGCTAATTGCGGCAGCGGTCACGGCCGGTCGGCCACGCGCGCGGTATTCGCGCGGCGGACGGTCGCGAGCGACGCGGAACGGAACAGCGATCCGATTAGGGTTAGGGTTTTGTCGTCGAACCGTTTTTACGAATCACTCGAGTGCATGATTTTATTAAGTAATTTTCAGGGCGTCACAAACCTACCCCACTAAAATGAATCTCGTCCTCGAGATTCGGCTGGCTCCTAAATAGATGGGGAAATTATTTCTTGAGAGCCTCCTCGCGTTCCCATGTCGCTTCTTCTACTCCATGTCTACTCCACTGAACTCTACATATCCGTACTTCGGAGTTTCGGGTCCTCCTAGTGACAGTGTCCAGGATTCTGACCGGTACTTCCTGGTATCGCAGATCCGGCTGTAGATCGATTGTTTCCGCTGGCACATGTTCTCCCTCGGGTACTCTTAAACACCTCCTTAATTGCGAGACATGAAATACTGGGTGTATATCTGACATTTCTTCTGGTAACTTCAGTCGGTATGCTACTGCCCCAACTCTCTTTAGAACCCGATACGGTCCAATGTACCGAGGGGCTAACTTTCCTTGTACTTGAAACCTTCGCGTTCCCCGAATGGGTGAGACTTTGAGATAGGCGAAATCCCCTGGATCGAAACTTATTTCTCGCCTTCTCTTGTCTGCGTAGCTCTTCTGTCGGGACTGAGCTGCTTTCAATTTCTCGCGGATTTCCGCTACTTTTTCTTCTGCCTCTTTTATAAGTGCGGGCCCCACTAGTGCACGTTCTCCAACTTCCGACCACATCAGGGGCGTTTTGCACTTTCTTCCGTAGAGAGCTTCAAATGGCGACATGCCCAGGCTGGCTTGGTAACTATTGTTGTACGAGAATTCTGCATAGGGCAGACTCTGTTCCCAATCATTTCCATAGGTCAGGACACATGCTCTCAGCATATCTTCCATGATCTGATTCACCCTCTCGGTTTGGCCATCCGTCTGTGGGTGGTATGCGGAGCTAAAATCTAACTTAGTGCCCATGGCTTTATGTAGGCTTTTCCAAAACCTAGATGTAAATTGGGTCCCTCTATCCGAGACGATTCTGTTGGGCACTCCATGTAACTTCACTATATTTTCCACGTAAAGTTTTGCCAGCTTTTCTCCGCCATAAGTGGTCCTTACGGGTATGAAATGTGCCGATTTAGTGAGTCGATCCACAATTACCCATATGGAATCGTGTCCTTTCTGTGTTCGGGGTAGTCCCACTACAAAGTCCATTCCTATCTCATCCCACTTCCACACCGGAATAGGCAAGGGCTGCAATAATCCCGCAGGTTTCTGATGTTCGGCCTTGATCCTTTGGCAAGTATCACAATGAGCCACAAATCGTGCAATATCCGCTTTCATTCCATTCCACTAATATTTTTGCTTTATGTCCATATACATTTTGGTGGATCCCGGGTGGATAGAGTAGGCCGAGTTATGGGCTTCGTCCATGATCATTTGCCGGAAATCTCCATTCTGGGGTACACAAATTCTATCCTCGTACCATAAGGTTCCCTTATCGTCCACTCTGAAGCCCGGTGCTTTGTTTTCTCCAGTTTGTTTGCGAATTTTTACTAACTCTTGATCTGAGCTTTGGGCTTCTCTAATCTTATCCTCTAATGTTGATTGGACGTTTAGCACCTGGCTGGAACCTCGAGATATAATGTGCACATTTAATCGTGCCATTTCCTCTCGCAGATGGTCATTCGTGGGCCCATAGGATTTCCGACTTAAGGCATCGGCTACCACGTTCGCCTTTCCGGGGTGATACTGAATTTCCAGATTATAGTCCTTGACCAACTCCAACCATCTTCTCTGCCTTAAATTTAAATCCGGCTGGGTAAAGATGTACTTTAGACTCTTGTGGTCGGTGTAAACCTCACACTTATTTCCGATCAAGTAATGTCTCCAAATTTTAAGGGCATGCACTACGGCCGCTAGTTCCAAATCATGGGTCGGGTAATTCTGCTCATGAGTCCTGAGTTGGCGGGAAGCATATGCAACGACTTTCCCATCTTGCATCAGAACACACCCTAATCCCTGTCGGGACGCATCACAATAAATGACAAAATCCCGATGAATGTCCGGTAGGGTTAACACTGGGGCGGTTGTCAACCTTTGCTTTAGTTCCTGAAAGCTTCTCTCACAAGATTCCGTCCAAGCGAACTTCTTCTCCTTTTTAAGGAGTTCTGTCATGGGTCGAGCTATCTTAGAGAATCCCTCGATGAATCTCCGATAGTACCCGGCTAATCCAAGAAAACTTCTGATCTCACTAGCGTTAGTCGGTTGCTGCCAATTGGATACGGCTTCAACCTTCTCTGGGTCCACTGCTACTCCCTCCGCGGTCAGAATGTGACCAAGGAAAGCTACTCTCTCCAGCCAGAATTCACACTTGTTGAACTTGGCATATAACCTATGTGCCCTCAGCTTTTCCAATACTACCCGCAGATGTTGCTCATGTTCCTGAATACTCTTAGAGTAGATAAGTATGTCGTCGATAAAAACTACGACAAACTTATCCAGCTCGTCCATAAATACTTTGTTCATGAGGTTCATAAAATAGGCAGGGGCATTGGTTAGTCCGAAGGACATTACAGTGAACTCAAACTGCCCGTAGCGGGTGACAAAAGCTGTTTTAGGGATGTCACTTTCTCTAATCTTGAGCTGGAAGTACCCTGACCTTAAATCGATCTTGGAAAAGTACTTGGCTCCCTTTAGCTGATCGAACAGGTCATCAATCCTGGGAAGAGGGTACTTGTTCTTAATGGTAACCTCATTCAGTGCCCGGTAATCCACACACATCCTCATACTCCCATCTTTCTTTTTGACAAACAGGACTGGGGCTCCCCAAGGCGACGAGCTTGGTCTGATGAAACCAATCCGTTGCAGTTCTTCTAGTTGCTTCTTTAATTCCGTCAATTCCGAGGCCGCCATCCTATAGGGTCTCTTGGCTATAGGGGATGTTCCGGGGATGAGGTCTATGACGAACTCTATATCTCTTTCTGGCGGCATGCCAGGGAGTTCTTCGGGGAATACATCTGGGTATTCGCTTATCACCGGAACTCCTTCTAAAGGCTTGGCTTCCATGCTAAATACCATTGGATCAAACTTACTATCTCGGGTTCGGCAGATCACTTGTACTCCTTCGTGGTTTGTTAGGTGTACTACTTTGTCGGTGCAGCCTATGAGACCATTGTGTCGGCTTAACCAATCCATCCCAAGGATCACGTCTATTCCCCCAGGCTTAAGTACTACCAAATCTGCTAGAAAGTCTACCCCACTTAAGTTGATCCTTACCCGTGAACAACCTAATTGGCAATTGATGTCGCCTCCAGGCGTCCGGGTTAATAGGGGTATTTTTAGTAGTACTGTAGGTATTTTGTGTTTCTCCACATAGCTCGAGGATATAAACGAGTGCGAGGCTCCAGAATCAAATAATACTGTCGCCAGAGCTGAGTTGACTAAGTACTCACCGAGCACTACGCCCTGAGCTTCTTGAGCCTCCTGCGCGTCGATGTGATTGACGTGGGCTCGTCCAAACGATTGCTGCTTCACCTGCTGGCCGTTGTCGTTGTTGCGGACGGGCACTCGGTTGGCACCGGTCAGGGCTGGTCTGGGCCCATTCACTGTGTTGGAGAAGGTCGACGTTGCCGGCTTGTTCTTGGCGTAAGGGCAGTTGGCGATGAAGTGCCCCGTCTCACGGCAGTTGAAACAGGCCCTAACATTGTTGTTGTCGGAGGCGGCCAGACTTGTGTTGCTTTGCGGGGCCCTCATGGTATTCTGACCCTTGGGCTGTGCTTCAGAGGCTCGTGATCCAGTCACTTGGGACTGAGTCCTATACTGCATTGGGGCCTGGAATCTTGGTGCAGTGTAGTTGGAGTTCCTCGACTTTTGGAAGCGGTCCTGCTGGCGAGCCTTACTTTCCAAGAATTTGCGTTTGTTATCCTTTCTTTCTTCGGCCTTGGCCCTTTCTGTGAGAATGGCCTTGTTCATCAGAGTGTTGAAGTCCGGATAGATCTGGGGAGTAAGCAAGGTCCGGAGTTCTGGGCTTAGCCCCTTCTTGAACATGTCTTGCTTTTTGTCGTCGTCGTTCACCTCTTCCGGTGCATACCTGGCCAATTCTATGAACCGGTGGGTGTATTCTTCCACCGTCATACTCCCTTGTTGTAGTGCGCGGAATTCATCCGCCTTGCGTTTCATGGTGGCAGAAGGAATGTGGTAGCGGCGGAATTCCCTTACGAATTCTCCCCAGGTGATGGTAGAGGCATCTTCGGCTGCAGCACAATAGTTTTCCCACCAGGATAATGCCGTTCCGGTGAGCTGGTGGGCCGCCAGAAGGACTTTATCCCGGTCCTGGCATTCGAATGGTTCGAGCTTCCTCTGAACTACTCGCAACCAGTCGTCAGCATCCAATGGGTTGCAGGATCCGGCGAAGGTTGGTGGCTTGGTCCTTAGAAAGGCCGTCAGCTTGTCGTTCATATTCTGCCCTCGTGGCTGCCGGTTAATGAGGGCGTTCGCCAGGGTCTCCAGTATGAGGGTCTGGTTATGGATGATCTGCGCCAAGTCCCCGAGGGGTGGGGGTGGTGGTAGTTGTTCTCCCTCTTGACTTCCCCCTCGGTTCTGGCTTACTTCTTGCTCTCCTTGGGGAAGATCTTGTTCAACGGGATGTGCTCCGACACTAGCGGCTACGGGGTTCCGGCCACGGGAGGCCCTCGCAACGTTCCGGGGGGTCACCTGTTGATTGGGCAAATCGGGTTTACGATTCTGTGGTGTTTAAGTTATTTAATTCGTATATATAAGGCAGGATCTACCTTCCGCCGGTATCCATATAAACAAGTAGCACACAACAAACCAACATACAATCACCACAACAACAAGCATCAACTATATTATTAAGCACGGGGGTTACAACTTAGGGGTACGACTAAGTCTCGTGCTACTCGGCTAGGGTCTTGCAAAAGGGCACGTCTTAAACAGAAAGGCTGGGGCATCACTGGGATGGCGTCGATCATTCTACTTGCGCGGTGTGTCTTCTTCCGGGGCGGACAGGGTGAGAGGTTCTCGCTCGCCGTCTTCTGGGTCCCTATCGGTCATGGGCTGTATTGCAGCATCCCCTTCGTCGGCAGCAGCAGAGCTTTCAGGGTTCTCGGGTGGGGCTCGTGCGCTCCCGAAGAGTGATCCCCACCCTATGACGGGTGTCCCGAGTAGAACGTGGTCTTCCCCTATTGCCGGGACTGGTGTTCCACTTTGGGTCCAATCTTGCATACGCCGGTCTCGGGCCTGCCTAAGGCTCTCTTGGGCGACTGCTTCGCTACTGACCGCGGCTGCGGCTCTTGCCTCGGCATGGGCGGCTCGGATCTGCTGTATCCTCACTGCGAGCTCTGCTTGCTCGGCTCGATGGGTCTGTTCCCTTAGGAGGTTGGCTTGCTCATCAAAGAGTTGGTCCAGGGCGGCTAGGTAAGTGGCCACTTGGTACAGGGGGCCTTCTTCGTGGCGACGTCGCTCCAGGTTTCTCATGCGTGCTTCCCAGACTGGGGTTCTGATGGCCGGCGGGAAGAACTTCGCTGGCGTGGGGGCGAGGTGTTCTTCGAAGATCCGGCACAAGTAACGGAGTGCTTTTCTGATGGCCAAGGGGTAGGTGTCTTGGTGTCTAAACCCTGTGGCGGTCGCCCGCCAGGGCTGGATGTCGGGGTAGCGGTTGCTCCTGGCGATGACCAGGATCACCCTGCAGCGGAGGGTACCATGGTGCTCGTACTCCCGGCTGTAGTACCTTGGGCGCTCCGTAACGCCAAGGTCTTCCAGGGTGTTGACCAACAGGCTGGGGAAGCCAGGTGCAGTTTGGCAATCGCCCTGGGTCCATCCTTCCTCAGCCATCTGAAACAAGGACAAGGTAAACAATAGGTGCAAAAGGGAGTAGGTAACATTTATTATTACAACAGGGATGGTACAGTTTTCATGGGCACGTGGTTATTAGGGTAGGGTTCTAGTTCGAGGTGCTAATCCTATCATGGGGATTCTTCCTCGGTCCTAATAGAGCGCTTCTTTATTGGAAGGGACCGATCCACCTCATTTTCGGTCTGAGTACCCTTATCCCAATGGGTTTCCATGGGTTCTTCTTCTTCTTCCTCTATCCATCCACCTATTCCGTTGCGGGTCTCGTATTCTTGCATCTGGGCTTGGAGGGCGGCTAAGGAATACTCGGCGTTTGCAGCTCTTGTCCGTTGTTCCTCCAGCTCCTGGGTTATCTTTTCAATCCCCTGGATTAGCTTCTTCAGTTGTGCCGACTGTTCGCGGCAGAGTGCATCCAAGACAGTAAGGTAGATGGATAGGTGGGAGACCGCATCTTCTAAGTCTTCTTCTTCTCGTCCAAGTCTCCTCATCCGGGCAATCCAAGTGCGTCCACTTCTTTCAGCGGGTGGGAAAAATCCCATAGGAGTCCGCTGAAGGTAGTGCCTGTAGAGCACACGTAGCCGGCGCAGGGCTTTACGGGCGGCCTTTCGGTAGGTGTCGGGGAATCGGAAGCCCTTTGTGGAGATGAACCACGGGTCCACTTCAGGGTAGCGGGTGCTTCTCTCCATAAAAATCATCATGTCACACCGAAGGGTGCCTCCGGAGATGTATTCTCGGTAGGCATACTCCGGTGGTTCCATGATTCCAATGCGTTCCAGGCTGAGCAATAGTAGCTTGGGGAGGCCGGGTTCTGCATGGCAGATTCCGTTGACCCATCCATTGTCAGCCATCTGGAACAGGGTAAAGAAATCAGCGGTGAGTGTTTGTGTAAGCTAAGGGTTATGTCAGGACAATTTCTAGGGCCTAAAAAGGGGTCTCGCTCCTAGGGTCACGTCCTACGGCCAGCCTACGGCTCTGATACCACCTGAAGCGTCCCCCCATCAGGGAAGACTTAAAAGTGTCACTTTATCAGTCCCAGGAGGCTGATAACACTTTTATTACATCAGATGGTACATCACCGTACAACTCTTCGCGGTAATGGGCAGTGTAGCGCCACTATCGCGAGGATTACAACAAAAACCCATACTACTACACTGACTACGAACAGGGGATCATCAGAGTCTTGCGCCATGCGGAGCTCCAACGGTGACCTCACCCACAGGCAAGACTGGGTGCAGGACGGGACCCTATTCGTCGTTCTCGGGGATGTAGTCGGGATCCTCCACTGAAAAGTAAGAACGGGGTGAGTACTAACGTACTCAGCAAGTCCAATCACACCCACGGAGGGGTTATAACAGATTTACATGCACAGGATAATCCAAGGATAAGGTTATGGTTCATTTGCGGAAAACTTGACTTTATGCAAAGGTTCGTTTCAAAGCATTTTTCAAAAACAAGTCGTTAAGCATCGAGGGGCACACGGTGTTGATCCACACAGGATCTAGTTTAAAACTGCCACCGGACTCCCCGTCCGCCGTAGCACACGGCACCTACTGCCGGATACTTTCCAAACAACTCACACTGGATCAACCATTCCCAGAGAGAAACACTAGTTATGTGACCACACCGTAACTTGCCAATACCGTGGGCACAGCTATTCGAATAGATTTTAACTCTGCAGAGGTGTGCAACTTTACCCACAGGCGGGGTACCACAACACGAACACCTTAGCGCCGGTGTAGATCCCATCGAAGCCCTTACCCACCTTAGCTAGACCTGACTAGCCACCACGGGATCTATCAAGGGGTTATTCGACCTATCACCGAGGTTTAACCGGGGCATAAGTCACACAGAGCTTATCCCGTCTCCTTGATCACCCGTTGCTCCCAGCTCTCCTGATGGCTATCAGACTAACTAGTGGGGTTAGGCCAAGCCGTTGCCCATACAACGGTCAAGTGGTTCGCACGACAAGAAGCTAGGTGAGATGTCACATCAACTCGGTCCTTAGGGGTGACAGGATGGATATCTCCCTTCCTCGCTCAACCACACAGGTACGAGCACACCAACGGCAATTCACACAGAAATGCCATCCATCCCGTCCGACTCGTTTCTCAAATCCACACTTTACCCTTTCCCACACACACGCATTTTTCTTTATAAAATCAGGTATTCAAGGTATGGCTATCACGGCAAGGGTGGCTATCCTACCATGTTTTCAACACGCAAAACAATGCAATTTTATAAAACAGGCCACTGGGTTGTGTTTATAAAAACTAGGACAGAAACATGCATCAAAGGGCGGAATTGAACTTGCCATCGTCAAACCCTTGCGGGAAGTCCTGATCGGAGCACTGTCCTTCGGGTTCGGGGTCGCAGTACTGGTCCTCAGTTGCTTGGTCGCGGCCGGGAACCTCGTCGTTCACTCCGTGTCCTACGACGCAAACAAACAGACACACAATCAAGCGAAAGAACTAAAAGCTTTTACCGATAGGCTTGAATCGGAAATAATTTAGTTACGGAGTTAGGGGTGGTATCTCTAGGTGGTTTCTTAATGGCATGGCTAAAACTATACTAGAAAGGGCGTGGTAAAGTTTCGGGTCAATCGGAGATCGTTTCGCGCATAAAATGACGCGCTAAAGCGGGTCTTAGGGTTTAAACAGGGTCCAGGGGCTCATTTGCGATTATCTGAAATGGGTAGGGGTCTAATTGCAAATACTAGAAATATTCAGGCATACTAACGGGTGTCGAGTGTAATTAGGTTTACGTGGTGAGGGGGGGGGCTTGGTTTGAAATATTAAAAAGAGCGGGTTCCTTTTGTAAAAAGGGGTGGATATGTGTATTAGAGTGAGGGGGGGGCTTCTTTGGAAAAACAGAAAAACAGTAGGGGGTTTTGGGCGAAATGGCCTCCTTTCTTCCTCCCCTCGCTAACAGGAACAGAGGAGGAGTGGGGGGGGCGCCGGCGGCCAATTCCGGCCACCAGGGACCCCGGGCGGCTCGGGTGAGAGGGGGAAAAGGGGGAGGGGGAAGAGGGGAGTTGATTCCCCCACTCACCGCGGGCTGGGGTGGAGCAGAGGGGCGTGCCCACGGTGAGCGGCGGGCGGCGGCGGTGCCACGGCCGGCGGTGGCGCTAGGGACAGGGGAGGAGGCAGGCGGCGGCGGGGGGAGTTGTGAGGTAGTGAGGGGCTGCGCGAGGGGCCGTTTTA
This sequence comes from Panicum hallii, assembly GCF_002211085.1. Classification (NCBI taxonomy): domain Eukaryota; kingdom Viridiplantae; phylum Streptophyta; class Magnoliopsida; order Poales; family Poaceae; genus Panicum; species Panicum hallii. The sequence goes on along the minus strand of NC_038043.1, from coordinate 46,091,178 downwards.
TAGCCGGGGAAATGGCGGGGGCGGTGGTGGCCGGTGAGGGGCCATTAATGGCGCCTCGGCCGCACGCTGTCGTCGCGACGCGGCGTGACGGGGAGGGCGCCGAGCTCGCACGTGGTGCTGGGCCGGCACAGGAGCGGCGCGAGCGGCAAGGCGGGGTGCAACAGCGGCGGGCGGCGCGGCGAACGGCGGGCGGCGCGGCCGCGTGCGCGCGCGGGGTGGCGTGGCGCGGCCCGGGGCGCAGCGCGTCGCGCGGATGGCGCAGCACGGCGCGGGCCAGAGCGGGGCGTGGGCACGGCGCAGCGCTCGGCGTGGCCAGGGGCGAGCGCGTGCGCGGCACGGCAGCGCACGGCGTGCGCGCGTGCGGCATGGCCGGGCGGGGCCAGCGCACAGCGGCGCTCGGGCGCCCGGGAGCAGAGCCAGGGGAAAGAGAGGGGAGAGGAAGGGAAGAGGGAAAAAGAAAGGAGGAAGGAAAAAGGGAAAGAAAAAGGAAAAGGGGAGAGAGGGAAAGGAGAGAAAGAAAAAGAGAGAGGGAGGTTGAAAAGAAAAGAAAAAGGAAGGGATGGGAGGGAGAAAAGAAAAAGAGAGAGGAAAAAAAAAAAAAAAGACGCGCCGGCGCCGATCGCGGCGGCGACCGCGGCCGGTCAACCACGCGCGCGCGGGGGTTCGCTCGCGGCACGAGGAGCGTCGGCGCTAATTGCGGCAGCGGTCACGGCCGGTCGGCCACGCGCGCGGTATTCGCGCGGCGGACGGTCGCGAGCGACGCGGAACGGAACAGCGATCCGATTAGGGTTAGGGTTTTGTCGTCGAACCGTTTTTACGAATCACTCGAGTGCATGATTTTATTAAGTAATTTTCAGGGCGTCACAAAGGGTGGCTATCCTACCATGTTTTCAGCAAGCAAAACCATGCAATTTTATAAAACAGGCCACTGAGTTGTGTTTATAAAAACTAGGACAGAAACATGCATCAAAGGGCGGGATTGAACTTGCCATCATCAAACCCTTGCGGGAGGTCCTGATCGAAGCACTGTCCCTCAGGTTCGGGGTCGCAGAACTGGTCCTCGTGCGCTTGGTCACAGTCAGGACCTTCCTCGTTCACTCCGGATTCTACGGCGCAAACAATCAAGCACACAATCAATCGAAAGAACTAAAAGCTTTCATCGTTGAGCTTGTATCAGAAATAATTTGGTTACGGAGATAGGGTTAATATTTTTGGGTGGTTTCTTAATGGCATGGCTAGAACTATACTGGAAAGGGCGTGGTAAAGTTTCGGGTCGATCGGAGGTCGTTTGGCGCATAAAATGACGGGTTAAGGAGGGGTTTCGGGGTTAAACAGGAATCTAAGGTCTTATTCATATTTATCCGGAGGAAGCAAGGACCTATTTGCGAATTCTAGAAATACTCAGGGCCTGCTAAAGGGTATCGGGTATATTTAGGTTTATGTAATGGAGGGGTTTAGTTTGAAATGTTAGAAAGAGCAGGGTCTTTTTAGCAAAAAGGGAGTAAATAAGAGGGGAAAAGGTTCTATAGGAAATAGAGGGAGGGGGGGCCTTTGGGCAAAATTGCCCTTCTCCTTCCTCTCCCCCGCACAGAACAGAGGAGGGAGGTGGGGGCGCCGGCGGCGGCCAATTCCGGCCGGCCCGGGCCCGGCGTCGGCTGCGGAGGGGGGGAAAAGAAGGGGGAGGCGAGGGGGAACTGATTCCCGGCCTCACCTCGGGCCGGGGCGGCGTGAGGAAGCGGGGCGGCGGGCGCAGGCGGCGGCGGTTGCAGGGCACGGCGGGGCGGCACCGGAGTTTGGGGAGGCGAGGGGCTAGGCGGCGTGGTAGGTTGTGGGGGTACCGGGGGTGCCCCTCGGCCCTATTTATAGGCGGCCGAGGCGGTGGGGAGGCGGGACCGCGCGGTGGCCGGTCTCCGGCTCGGCGGGCGCCATTGATGGCGTCTTGTCCGCTCGCGGCCGCCGTGACGCGGTGGCGAGGGTCGAGGCGCCGCACATGGGGAAGCGCTGTACCGGCACAGTGGCGGCGCGCGCGGCGGAGCGGGGCGCTAGCGGCGGGCGGCGCGGCACGCGCGGGACCGAGCTCGCATGCGCGCACGGCGCGGCGAGGTGCGGGCCAGAGCGGGGGCGCGGGCGACGGGCGGCACTGCGCGGCGCACGGCCACGCGCTGCGCGTGCGCGTGCGTCGTGGCGTGGCCGGGGCAAGGCAGGTGCACGGCCTGGGCGGCGTTCGGGCACGCGGCAGGGGAAGGAAAGAGAGAAGGAAGGAGGGGGAAAGAAAAAAGGAAAAAGGAAAAAGGGAAGAAAGGAAGAGAAAGAAAAAAAGAGAAAGAGAGATTGGGAAAAAAGAAAAGAAATGGGAGAGAGAAAAAAGAGAAGAGAAAGAGAGGGGGGGGCGCGTCGGCGCCGATCACGGCGGCGACCGCGGCCGGTCGGCCACGCGCGCGGGGCATTCGCGCGTTGCGCGAGGAGAAAGGAATCGCGCCGGCACTAATCGCGGCGGGTGATCGCGCGTGGGCGGCAGGCCACCGAGCGGCGCGGGATGGGACGGTGACGAGGAAAAGAGGGTACGGTCATCGGAAAAGGGGCGGGGTCAACAGCTGGAGCCGAGCGTCTGGTCGGTGTAGAGTCCGGGAGGTGGTTAGGGTTTCAACGTTTTGAACGAAACATCTTAGCGCGTAATTTAATTTGGTAAATTTTCAGGGCGTCACAGCAAGCTAGGATGGTTGACCAGAGAAATAGAAGTACATGGTTTATCCCTTGGATTATGCTAACAACTAGCTAACCACATGGACGTAGACTTGTTCTCCTACACTCTTCTTCTTCCTTATCCACCTCCAAAAGCTGCTGTTCTTCTTCCCGTCCTCCTCCTTCCTCCTCCTCCTCCTCTTCTCCCCAACAGAAATCCAGCCCGTAGGGGGCGCTGGAGCATCCCAAGTCCCGCCTTAACATCGGCCCCTCGTCTGCGCCATGCGGTAAACAGAGATATTCGCTACGGGGCCCAATGCGTAGGATCCCGAGCAAGCAGCGTCTGCGCCAACAGCAAAAACACCGGAACAAATTGCACTTCCGCAGCTCGTCCTCCGACACAGGCCTTAGATCAGCCGCGGTTGCCATGTCTCTTCTCCTTCCTTTTTACCAAATCGCTAGGACTGCGGCGGTGGCGGCGTAGGCGGCATCAAAGGCTGAGGGGGTTTCGATATGAGTGGGGAAAAGTGCGGTTTACACCTTCGAACTGCTGTAAAAGTTCGATTTTCAACTTTCAACTACAAAACCGACTAACATTGGTCATCCAACTATCGAAACCGTGCAAACTTAGCCTTTTGGTTAGTTTCAAAGGTGGTTTTGTATTTAAAAAAATAAAAAATTCTAATTAGATCTAAAAAATCAAAACTAATCCATTTTAAATCAGAAAAATATGAAACTAGTATCAATTTTTTTCTAAAAATGCAACATATCTATTATTGCTCTATTTGAAACTTATTTATTTAAAAATAATAGACATAACTACAAGCAACCAAATACTATGAACATAGAAAAATTGTATCTGAATAAATGACAAGTAGAGTGTTAATGGATAGATTACACTTATAGAAAAATTTATACCAATTTTATATTTTTTTTGATTTAAAATAAATTACTTCTAAACTTTTTAGTTTAAAATTGTATATTTTAATTTTCACAAAATGAAAAATCACATTTGAAACTACTCAAAGGGCTAATTTTACACGATTTCGATATTTGGATGGCCTATATTACCTGATTTTATAGTTAAAGATTGAAAATTAAATTTTTGCGATAGTTTAAGAATGTAAACCGAACTTCTGACTGGACTGGAATACAAGCGCACGGGGCTTGGCAGCCCAGCAGCTCTCCCGCTTTTAGCCGATCACGCGGAGCTCAGCTGGGCTGCCACCGGCGGTTGATCTCGTACTCTCGTGGGGCCCGGCCATAGGGACGCTGACGATGAAGCCTGCCAGGATAATTGCACTTCGGAGAGGTAAAACTCTCCTCAATCCTCGTCATGACAGTCACCAGAAATAAAGTTCTGTCACACGTGCAGTGAATGACCTCTATGACCCGCTCCATATGACTGTTCAACAACATTCACTCAGAAGTTTCTCTGCCAATGCAAACAAAGCTGCAGGTGTCAAAGGGCACCTACCGAACGCGGTGAACGAGGAAGGTCGACGACCTTGATCCCCCCAAATTGCAATAATATAATGTGGCTGCTTATAAACCACGGCATAGCAACTAATGGGCATCTTTGCCGTCTGACCTTTGCGGCATATAAAACGCAGCTTTCGGTGACGTTCTTATCTCTGAGCGTTACGTGAATGTATGACACTTCTTTTTCTCGAAAGAAGATAACACGCTGTATCATTGGTCCTCTTTTTTCCCAAATCTTTTGGTGACCAAGCTTATAGATAATAGTAATGACATCTACCACATTAAAGAAGTGGATTATGGAAATATATTTAATGATAGATCTAACCAGGCTCATTTGAAATTGTAGATATTAATATTTTTCTACGATCTTGATCAAATCTAGAATATTTTAAGAGAATCCATTATATTTCAGGATGGATAGAGTATTCATTGCATACGATATATCATCTGCGATATTTGATTCAAAATAAATACCATTTGTAAGTACGTGCGCAAATAATTTTTTTGAAACTTTACCCTTTTGCACATGAATTATTTGGATTTTAGCAAAGTTGCTATTACTCATTCCAAATGTAAATGAGTTACATTGTTCACATTCAGACAGTCTACAGTACATAGTTTTGACATATAACAAAAGAAATACTTTTACGAAACTACATTTGGGACAAGTCTAGTCATTTTCTAATATCCAAACTCAACATACAAAGTATAATTTGTAACATGTACTCTATTTGGGAACAAAGTATATATCTTGAAATATTTCCATCTCTAACTATAGGGTGATGCCCATCATAATCTAGACTTGAATAAATATACGAAAAATAAATACCAAAAAATCCAAACAAAGTAGTTCCTAGATACAATGATTGATGTGTATATTATAATAAAAAAATATAACGTTAGAGGAATATAAAAGATACATCGCAAATGCAAATTCTTGTTTTTATCGCGTGAAAAAAACGCCAACGAGATCATGAGGACGTGCTACATCATGGATTTACGTTGCAGCTCTGTCAAAGCTTACACAAGAAATAAAAGTAAAAAAGTTCATTAATGATTTCCTATTTAGTTTGTGCCATTATTAACGGTGCGATATAGCTTCTATGAACTCTGTGTAAGCAATCAGCAAAAAAAAAATCTATGATAGACAGACTGTATGCCAATGTTATATAGTCTACTCTTAGAGTGGAAAACAAGTTGAAGAGAATGGAATTTTTTATTAGAATATTATAAGCATGCATAGTCTTTTTTAGAATGAGAACATATCTTATTGTATCCGTTCCCTCATGCTGGCTGTGGCTGCAGTTAGTGCTTGCTGGATGTTGTGGCTATAGCCGCAACGCCACGTAAAATGTTGGCTTTAGTGAACTCACTAGCCTCGTGACACGAAAACTGATCCAACGAACTATGACTCGTTCCCAACTAGATTAGCACCATGCTACGCTGAGGCATCAGCTACCAAATTACATTCATAAGGAATTTGGGCTAGTGAAATTTGTCACCCCTCTGAACTTCTATTGCTAGTGCACAAGGGAGAGCATAATAAAAATTGAACAAATAATTCTCGATTTCACATGGAAAACACATGAGGGAATGACAGGACACGTGTCAACACACAGCAACCAGTTTAAGGTCACTAAGAAAATAAAGAAAAGTGTATTTTTTTTATCAATCAGTTAAGATTTTTGGTAAACCTAGCAGGATGGCATGAAGGAAACCAAAATCTTCAAAGATATATCTATCTAATGGATGGAACAGCTAAGAAACCACTTTAAAAAAATCAAAACAAAATCTCCCAACCTGATAGATGGCATGATGTATGGTACTTGGTAGTGCTGTGTGTAGATTTAGGGCCAAACATGTTCGGTCCAAGCGGGAGCCCGTCCCAATAATAATTTAGAGCCAGCCCAAGCAATTAAGTCATTTTTTTGCACTTAAAAATGATGGCAGCTCAGCCCGAGTTGGATTTGATTTTGCAGTTATTGGATGGGTCTTGGGCACCGATTTTTGGGCCCGAAACAAACTGGGTTTTCTTGGCCCGGTTCAAGCCCAGCCCAGCCCGAGCCCAGCCTGGCCCGTAAAATGAACAGGTCTAGCTGCGAGAGGTGAGAATGCACGAAACCCCCGCAGCAACTGGATCAAAAAGGCCACGATAAAAATCAAGTGAACCCTGAAAAGCCATTCGAGGAGAGCTGAAACAAAGGGGAACCTAAACAAAACGCCAAAGCGTGATCAACCGAGGAGGAAGAAAGGAAAAGGGAGACCCAAACAAACTGCTCCGTCGTCGTCCATCTCACACTCCCCCCACCCCCATTCCTGCTGCTTCCTCCCCCAAATTCCGGTCCTCCTAAACCCCCTCCCCCCACCTCCTCCCCTCCGCCGCGGCCCCAATTCCGCCCTCCCCGACCCCGATGAATCCGATCTAAGCATGTCCGCCGCTTTAGCCTGCCACCGCCGCAACCCCAAGCGCCGCCGCGACGCGCCCGATCATGCGCTCCCCCCGTCATCCAAGCAGCCGCTGATGGCCCACGCCGGAGCCGCCGAGCCGTCCTCGTCGGCCTCCGCCTCCGCTTCGGGGGCCGATGGCGCCTCCGCGGCGGCGGCCGCCTCGTCGCCCCCCGCGTCGCCGCGGGAGGCGCACTTCTTCGTGCGCGCCACCGACTCCAAGACCATCGCGATGCACGCCGGGTGGGACGACACGGTCGGCGCCGTGCTCGACCACCTCGGCGCCTGCGGGTACGGCCGCGATTTGCGGCTCCTCTACGCGGGGCGGCAGCTCCCACCGGAGGTCACCCTCGCCGAGCTCCGCCTCCCGCAGGACTCCACTCTGCACCTCGCGGCCCGACTCCGATCCACTCAGCACCCGCACGCGTGGCAGCTCGCGGCGCACATCGCCGCCACCGCCGCCGGCGCCGAGTCCGGGGCCGCCAGCGTCCCCGCCGCTGCCTTCTCCCTCGACGAGCTCGTCAAGGAGTTCATCCTCCGCGCCCACCGCGCCAACCTCGGCCTTTCCCGCCACGATCGCGGTGCTCCAGGTGGTGAAGACCGGGCCACGGGGGACCACGCGGCGGAGTACCTCGACATCTTCCTGCAGGCGGGCGCCGCCTTAGCGTTGGTTCGCCTCTACCTCTCAAAGTCCGCCTTTCGCTCATACGCCGAGCGTGCCATCAAATGCTTTATCGCCACGGACCCTTCGTCTTTACCGATGGACGTGCTTGTCTTGACTGCGCCAGTTCTGCTTGAATTTTGCCGGTTGCTTTCCTTGGCTGCGGGCAAGAAGGAAGTACTCTATAGATCATGCCGGCGTTCACTTGCATCAGTGTTATCCAGTCGGCCCAGGCTCCCCCCGTCCATGAACTCGCCAACCAGGTTGATCGAGCAAATCCTGCCATTTGCCCGTGAAACAGTGGATGTGGTCCTTGAAGGACTCGCATCCATGTCCATGATGGTCTCACCTATTGATCTTGATGAGTTCTCAAATTTCTTTAAAGTGATGTGCCAGCAGGCACGTCATTGGATATCCGGTGAGGGGTCGATGCCCAGGAATCTGTACAGCAGGGAGTCTGAGCATGGTAACACATGGATGTGGAGGTTCCATAACATGTCGATGGACATGTTGAAAAGGTTGGATGAGTGCTTGAAGAGGTTGGAAATGGACCTGTCATTGTCATCAGATAGCATTGGGGTCACGGAAAGTCAAACCATATGGGCCGCTCGATCACACATCCTGGTTGTGTTGACTGAACTTGATTTCATCTCAGCGATTTATGAGGATGTGGGGCACAACCTACAGCTTGTGTTGATGGCACACAGGGCACCGCTCAATGCACTTGTCCGCTGTTCCAAGAGAAATGAGCGTCTCCATTGGCTCGTGAAGCATAAGAATCTCCTCTGCTTTGAGGCAAGAAGGAATTTAGTCTTCATGATGCTCCCTGAAGGGAAGGATGATTTCGGGGAGCTGCATGAGATGTTGATTGATCGGTCACATTTACTTGATGAATCCTTTAATTACATCGCACAGGCGAAACACAGTGAACTTCGAGGTGGGCTGTTTATGGAGTTTAAGAATGAGGAAGCTACAGGGCCTGGGGTTCTGAGGGAATGGTTTTGTTTGGTGTGCCAAGCTCTTTTCAGTCCGAAGCAAGTTCTCTTCTCGCCTTGTCCTGAGGATAAACGAAGGTTCTACTTGAATGAAAGTAAGTTTCCTGGGTACTATCTTACAACTTCACATATAGTTATATTGTTGTGGCACTATAACTAAGCGACTTCAAACTTGTGGGGCTTAATATACTCTTTAGTTGAGGATCAAATCTGCCATGTGATTTTCATGTATCCAAGCTGAATATTTGAATACATAATGATAGTCGAAATTTTGAAAATTTGAGTGCATGTATTTCCCAAAGGACAGCAGTCTTGTAGAGCCTTGTCCTTCCCAACTTTGCTGGGCTGTTTAGTTGCATACATCGTGCACGTTTTGCTTACTACAATCACATATAAGAAAAATTCACCTACTATAAAATGTAACTTTTAACTTATCATGTACTCTGTTTTGTTGAGCTTATCAATCCTGAAAGTGCCCTATGTGATAAGCCTAAGCTTGACCAAAGAAGTATTATATCACTTGATGAAGTCAATAGTAAGCTGTGATGTTGTAGTTTTCATTATGCAGTATGGGCCCTCATAGCTGCCATGATTATGTTCATGAAATGAGAAGATTATGATGCAGTTTGTATGTTGACAGTCCGCCTATGAAGACAATAGCCATCCCCAACTTATTATAGTTATTGTTCCACCTTTGGCTTTATTTTTTTCTATTTAATTGTTTCTTATTTGACCATTATATTTTGGACAACTGATGTCCACAGTGATGTTGCTCCTATATCCTCTAACCTTTGACAGTTATCTGCACATTGCAGCATCTGCTGTGGATCCATTGCATCTGAAGTACTTCACTTTTGCGGGACGAATAATTGGATTAGCCTTGATGCATAAAGTGCAAGTCGGAATTGTGCTAGACCGTACCCTGTTCTTGCATCTTGCTGGGAGAAGTATTACACTAGAAGATATTTCTGTGGCAGATCCTGTCAAATATGCAAGCTGCAAAAGGATTCTGGAGATGAATGCTTCTGAAATTGATGATCTATACCTAACATTTTCCCGAGGAGCTCATGAATTAGGTACTCGAGAGATTATTGACCTTTGCCCAGGAGGGCAGGATATCAGTGTGAATATCAGAAACAGAGATCAATACATTGATCTTCTTATTAAGAACACCTTTGTGGACTCTATTTCAGCTCAGCTAACCCATTTCACCCAAGGATTTACTGACATACTAGTTAATCCTGATCGCCGTAAAGAATTTTTTGAGTGCTTAGATCTGGAAGACTTAGACCGACTGCTAGGAGGAAGCAACGACACAATAAATCTGCAAGATTGGAAATCACATACTCAATATAATGGCTACAAAGAAAAGGATCGCCTGATTACTTGGTTCTGGAAGGTATGTTGTATTGCTTTGTATAAATGCATTCTATCACCAATTATGAGTTTGTGGTGCTGCTTTATGTTTTGACTGTCTTCTGTTGTATGCTCAATTTCTCATGCAAACATACCATTTCTCAGTAAACTCTGTTAGATTTTGTGGGAAAACCAAAATTTCAATCATTTTTGCAGACCAATCAGGTCAGTGCATGTGGTACATGTACATGTGTTGTGAGACACAATCCTAATATAAATGTGTGTGATAACAGCATCATTCACTTCTGATACGTAGCTACTTTTTAAAAGACATGCAATTATATACATTCCTATCCCAATAAAAATGGCTAATCATACGCTATCACTGCAGAAATTTACATTTTCCAAAGTATGGTATAATTTTTCCTTGATGTGCTTTACCTAGCTGTCCTTTTTTTTTCTGCCTCTATCATTTCGTCATAGCAGTTCATGAATTTAATTTGCCATCGTATATATCTGTCTCTTCCAACATGGCAACATATGGTACAGGCGTATAGACATTATGTCTTGGTTTGTGCTTGAAATGTTTTTTTTTGTCTTGGTTGATCACAATCCCAACAGATTCTGAACTTGTAGGCTGTAAATCAAGCCAAAACATTATGTGGTGCGTGCAAAGGAAGCAAAACAAAGTCGAATCTAGTTTTTGTCTGTTTAAACCATGAGGTTGAACTTTAGTGTTACGGTTTGTTTAGTTTATCCCATGATGAGATGCATTAGTTAGCCAAGCCTACTGTTCAAGGACTTTGGATACATTGCCCTTGAAATTTGTAGTTCCCACATCATTGTGATGAAATCCTTTACTATTTTAGTTTTGACTGTAGCTTTGTCCAGAATTTTGGAGGTAGATGACTGACTGGTATATGCTTAGCAACATAGTCCTTTTATCCCATTCATCTCTTAATCTTATCGATGCAAGCTACTAATTGAAACTAGGCTATTAGCTTGATCCTTGGTGCTACGCTAGTACGCTACATCAAAAAGTCAGTTGATGACATTGTATGTTGGATTCACCAACAAGCAAGTTAATCATGGATATACGGGCAGTGTATTTTTTCTTCTGTTCTTTTAATGAGAATGCACAGGAGGAAACTATGTGTCTGTAATTTTAAGGAGAGTGCCATAGTGGGTATAAACCCAAGACCTCAACCACTAGAACCTTACACTCTACCATTGGTCTACATGGCTGCTTATGTTTTAGTATCAATAGGACATGATTGCACCATATTTCTACCTTTTTGGCGGCTCTGCGCAAATAAACAAATCAATGTTCTTAATTCATTTTGTAAACTTTAGTTTAGTTACCTCATACAATTCTTGTTAATGCTTGTGTAAGTGAGATGAGAACAACTTTTCTCATGTTGTTGCGGATGCACATTTGGTTGGAGCTTCATCAACAGGAGCCAGGACCTGGTTCTTTTGCTGATATCGACCAGTATTTATATAGTGGACTATCGAAGTGTGGCGGCAAAGTGATAACACATTGCCCTGCTTTGACGTTGTCTGAAACATGGCTAGCTTTCCCTTGTTATCTTGCATGCATATCTGTCAAGAAATTCAGCTTTCTTATAGAGCAGCACCATTATGTATTGCCAATCAGTTTCTTGCATGCTTGGATACTTATTTGTTCATACTGCAGGCAGTCGAGCGCATGCCAATCGAGCAACAGAGGCAGCTCCTCTTCTTCTGGACTTCAGTGAAGTACTTACCATCAGACGGCTTTGGGGGGCTGAGCTCCAAACTGTACATATACAAGACATCCGACTCACCTGATCGTCTCCCATCGTCTCAGACCTGCTTCTACCGCCTCTGCCTCCCTCCTTATACATCCTTGAAAATGATGGAAAACCAGCTGCAGAAGATCACACAAGAGCATGTGAGCTGCAGCTTCGGTACATGGTAGTTGCCGGTATATTCTGTACATATCGTAGGGTAGTCCCATCCTGTTATCTCATTGAATCTGATCCTACAAGCTTGAATGAAGGTAATAGGCTGTCTTATTTTGTTTCTTCTTCTTTTTTTCTCTCTTTTTTTGTATGTACCGTGAGTTAGTGTTCTGAGACACTTAACCTAATGTAGATGGAATTGGTAGAAAGCAGATTTCTTTTATTTCCAGATGTGTGTGATGCTGCGCGGTCAGCTGGTGGCAGTAATGTAACGACGTGCGCAAGTAGCTGCATTGTGCTGACGAGCTCCGACTACCATTGAACTGCTGATGGGTTATTCTGGTTGATCCGTACCGGACAAAAGCATGGGACTGCCTTGTGATCGGAAGGAAGTTGACTTAGGTAATGCTTTCACGGTCTGTTCAGCTCGAATGGGCAGGATCCGAAATTCGGTTTCCCCCCTAATTTTATCTAACTGGCAAATTCTGCTCAACTCTCAGACATGTTTTGCCTCGGATGGAAGCTCATGGTAAGCATAGGCAGATGCTCTCTGAGAAATGTCCTGACATCGGGTTCTTATGGCTTAGCCCAGCCCGGCGCTTGGCATCTGGAACAAATTCTGAATCGCAGATATTTTCGTTACCACTGGCCAGTGGCCACAACATGTATCTGTGCATGCTCGTTGTAACCGGATACCCCAGTGAAATCTGAGAAGAATTCTTCAGCAGACGCCCGCTAAGCTAACTGCAGTCAGTTTCTTCTCCTTTTGGATCTGGTACAGGAGCAGCGCTGCGTCGCCGATGGGAGTGACGGCCATCAAGGAAGAACGCGTTGCTGGCATATACTGCGACGACAGGCCGTCACATCCTCGGCGAACATCCATCGGGCTGCGCTCGGCTGATTTGAGAATCCCGGGACCCGCGACGGCGACGGCGACGGCGGCGGCAGCGCCGTGCACCAGCCTACCAGGCGTCGGCACCGCACCGTCCGACAGTCCTGAGCGGCCGCTGGAGGCCATCGACGGAATAGGCTCACAGTCACAGCTCACCGCTGGTGGGGGGTGCACTCATGCACGTACGGATCGTGTTCGAGGACGACACGGCACGTCGGCGTGATGCGTGGCCGAATGTTTCGTAGGCCCGTGCTGCGCGGCACAGCCGCACAGCTAGGTGGATTCGGCCGGCGTTCACGATCCGGCGACCGAGCCCGCCGAACTGGTCAAACTGAGCCACGATGGCATCTCAAGCTCTGGGCTGGTTCCCGCGCTCTGAGCTTTTGAGCATCACTGATCTTGGACAAAAATCTTTGCGGATTTGCCGATGAACGGTTAGCAGCATCAAGACCATCATATTCAGCTAGTCATGTCACACAATGCAGGTGAACGGAACTAGAAACGATAACGCAAACGTGGCTGATAAGTTGGTACGAGTACGATGCATGATAACAGAACACGAAGGAACACAAAGACACACAATGTTGCAGCGGCAGTCATGGGGCGCCGCGCCGCTGACACCGGGCCCCACCACACCACGACACACTTTATTTAGCCCACGTCACTCCACTCCTGGCAGCCCGCAGCACCCCCACACAGCAGCTTACTGCTAGGCTAGCTACGATAGACACACGCGAACAAGTAAACCGTAGCGTACTGAACAGCAAGCCAGTACGTGCCCCGTGTACGTGCGCACGCTGGCACGCGACTGCCACGCCACGGCGAGCCGTCATCCACCCCTGGGCGCCGTCGCGCGGCGGCATCACTCGCTGCTGGCCTTCTCGGCCTCCGCGGCGGGCGCCTCCTCAGCGGCGGCCGGTGCTTCCTCGGCAGCGGGAGCGGCGGCCTCCGGCTCGGCGGCTGCTGGCTCCGGCTCGGCAGCCGACGCCGCCGCCTCCTTCACCTCCTCGGCGGCCGCCGGCTCTGCCTCCGCCTCTTTGGGCGCCTCGGCCTCAGCCGCGGCGGCTGGCTCCGCCTCGGCAGCAGCGGCCGGCTCGGGCTCCTTGGGCGCCTCGGCCTCCGGCTCGGCGGCCGGCTCCACCTCCTTGGTCTCGGCCACGGCCTCGGCGGGGGCAGCCTCCTCGGCCACGGCCCCGGCCGCCGCGGGGGCCTCCTCCTTGGGGGCCTCCTCGGCCGCGACGGCCGCCGGCGGGGTCTCCACCGCGGGCGCCTCCTCGGTCGCAACGACGGTCGGGGTCTGGACCTGCACGTGTCACGGCGAGCACAAAAACACACGTCAGAAACTCAGTTGATCTCGCTTTACTAGGATCGAGATCGAGCTCATCAAGACGAGCGATCGATGGAATCACAAAACATTCCCAAGCATTCCGATAAAAAAAAGGAGTTATGATCCGTGCATATGAATCACAAGGATGATGCTGATCGAGCTACCTCGGCAGTGGCCATTGCTGACGAGCAGAAGGTTGATGGCTAGCTACAAGGAAGAGTGGCTAGTTGGCTAGCTGCAGTAAGAGCTAAGAGTAGCTAACACTGAACTAGAGCGAGCGATCAGAGAATGGGATGGAGCTGCGAGTTCTGAGAAGCAAGGAGCTGAGACGGGGGCACTATATATAGAGGCCCGGTGGCAAGGCCAGGATGAGGAGAACACAATGGGTCATCACCCAGGGCAATTTTTTTTTTCAAAAAAAAAGAAATATAATGAAGAGCTGTCCTTCGTATCGTGATCGGGAATCTTGAGAGCTGTACAGGCACACATGAACATGTCATGCATTGGAACCAAAAGGAGGTGTGTCCATGAGCCGTGACACATGGAAAGGGTCCAAAAGGGCCGGTGTGCACGGTGCCTTGGTTGTTTCGCTCAACAGGCCCGGCGAGACCGGGGGAGGAGAGGAGATCAAGCGATCGCAGCAGGCTGACGGATCGATCGGTACATGTGCCAGGAAAGGGGCCAAGTGAAATCTGGCCGAATGGTCTCGTCGTGGTGGCGAGTGTTGTTTCTCGCTTGTAGCGTTGCTCTGCCCATGTCGTCGAGTTAGCTTTAAGATTCGTGTTACATACTCATTGCTTACCCCATTCCTCTAAAATGCAAAATGCTAGTGGCTCTACGGAAACATGTCGATTCCAGTAGTGCCTTTCGTAGAAAAACAAACTAACATCTGCATTTAGTTGGTATTTGTAGAGGTAGATATATTTTTCTACAGACTTGATCAAAAGTTCACCATCGATTATGATAGTACTGCCACACCACGACCAATGGACTCTCCAGATCCTTGCCGCATACTACTTGACACTTAGAATCTCAAAAGCTGCCTCGGCGACAGATTCATCACCACAAATAGTCTACGAGCAAGTGGCCTCGCATTTCTCCGTGTGGAGGCAGAGCGCGCCGTACCTTTTGCGTTGTAGCCTTCGTCGTGCTCGTCGCGTGCAGGGCTTTGCGGTGCCCATCTCATTGCTGCTGCACGTTCCGCGCCGTCCTTGGCCTCCGTAGTTAATTGCCTCGCTCGTCTGGACCGTCTGATCGATCGAGGCCCCCCGCCCCCCGGTCCCCCGCGGCCAAATCAGCGAGAGAGATTCCTCCAAAGCTTTTCATGATTATGTTACGGGAGAACAGATCGATTAGTGATGCTTTGCTCGTACGAGATTAGAGGTGGCGGGAACAGAGGCGCTTGTCGGGTTGGCGTGCGGACAATGCAATTGGAACCGGTGAATGTGCATCCGAGCAGTGCTGACTGCTGAGAGGAATGCTACGATGCGTAGATCAAGGTGTAGTAGGTTGCATCTCTATAGCTAGCAGCTAGTGCTAGGACTTTCTGAACGATGAATCTGTGCTGTACATTACATTCTTTTTCTCGTCTAAAGGACTGTAATCCTTTACGAGCTTCAATAATAGATGTACTATATATATATATATATATGACATCTTTGGTTCGAGTCGATCATGAGCCAAACTAAAACTTAGACAGGCCATTCGGCCATCTAGAGTTTGGCAGCAATGCCAAGTTTCGGTTCGGCGTTCATGTGCATCAATGCATCACATGTGTGTTAGAAACCAAACCAAACCTATTCCTAACCCATGGCTTGTTCATTCCAGGCAATCAGGGCAGATGGATAGATCAGCCTCTCTATCAACTTTGGACCTTGTTCGTCCTGTTGCCTCAGAGATTAGGCAGCACCTTTATCAACAAAAAAAAAGTTAGCATAGAAAATGTTTGAGCCGATTGTGCTGCGCCGCAGGAGTAGTTGTCCATCGATCACCTTTGCCTCGCAAAATAATGGAGAAAGCAAGCAAGGATCTCATCAGCACGACAGCGAGGTCACGCTCGTTTTGTGGTACACCGCAATGGCCAATGGGGCTGCCTGACACCACATTATCGCTTCCGCAAACTCGCATAGCTCATCGCTGCCGAAAGATCACATGGCAGCTAGCTCAAGGCCGGCCGGTCCACTACAAGCTAAGGTTTTAGGCCAAGAAGAAAAGCTTTGATTTCACATAACTGAAACGAGCAAACCCAAACTTCAATTATACAAGTGATCCTTCTTCTTTTTTCCATCTGTTTTTGATGTTTAAGACACTAGAAATATATACACTTTTATGAGTCTAACAAAACAACGGTATAGTTTGTTCAATACAAACCTCGAAAATTCCTGTGTTCCAAACAGCACGCTGATCATCACGACCTACAACAGCGGCGGCAATGGCAGCAGAGAATGATAGAGGTGGGCAGCTTTCTTTTCATGCAAATTCTAGCAAGTTTACACGGGTCGCGAGAGCTTTTTGTGCCCGTCGTTTTCCCAGCTCTGAGCCCGGCCATTCAGATGTGGAGATGATAGGGAAGATGACGAGGGGGTTTCGCCTTTCGGAGCGCGAGAGAGCCCACACCGAACATCCAACATGCCCAGTCGGATGGCCTGACCGGCGACAAACCACAGGGAAAATCGGCGAGGCCGGCTGTCAGTGTGGGCCCGCGCGCCTATCCTCTCGGATCTCCAGTGGCACCAACTCTGTCGTCGTGTTTGTGTGCCTGCGACCCAACTTTTGAGTTTCCGTATCCAATTCAAGTGTTTTTAAAAGTTTTAGCGATGTTTTATGGTTGATAAATATGAATTACAGGGCAATTTTAAAATGTGGTGGAAGGTTGAACGCTCGCTGATCTCTGCGAATGGCGCATTGTTGTGTGCAGAGTCCATCTGGTTGAAGCGCTCAGGCGCCACACATGCTGCCATGGAGTTTGCCGGCCGCAGAGGCAGACCGGCATAATTGGAGGCCATGACCCGGAACCCGACGGTGACGTGGCACCAGAGATAGGGGCGGTGGGCGGGACCCCCACCCACAGTCCTCATGGAGCAGTGTTTCCACTCCGTGATGACGTCGGATGCCGCCAAATACGTGTCTCCATGTCATCCTGCGACCACTTGCAACTTAATGGCATGAGTGTGTCCAAATTCATGTGATCAGCGAGAGGATCTGCACCCATGAACAGAGAGCCGTAATTGTTCTAGGATTGAGAGGCATTATTCGGATTTGTAGAATTCGAGCCGTGCCGTGTTTGTTGCTGCTTAATATCATTGTTAGAAAACGTCTTGGAGTAATGATGCATCCGGTGTTAAAACTGTTAGTACCTGGATTGACATGATGCTACATTCCTTCTCCATAACCATTAACCTGGTATGTTAAAAAAAAAACATTACGTTGTAAACTTACCCAGTGGTCACACTAACATAAGAACATGCATGTGGTGTCCTTGGACATATATGTAATCAAGTACATACAGTGCTCCCTGCAATATTCTCCAAATGCACTATTTCTTTCCATATAAAACATGGACGAAAAAAAGAATATATCCTCAACAGAGGTCAGAGGTGAAAGGGAGTGTGGATTTTTTTTTACCATTTTCACTCTTTGTAAACACCACCCTGTTATTTGAAATGCAAGTTGATTGCTCCGGAGTACAAAGCTACTACTTTGACATCGAGACAGTATCAAACCTCTGACTAATTGCATGTATTTTAGCGCATTCTAAAATCATATCTACCATTAATTTTCACTGCTCAAGAAGAAAGACAGCGAGGGCTTCTTTTGACGAGGAATCTATGGTGTCATCATCATTTCTTGAAGAACAATGGCGGTAGTATGTACTGCTCTCTACCATCAACAAATGCTGCGCCGACACGTCGGCCATCGCAGGCGCCATGTAGTAACCACTTTGCTCGCGATTGGACGCGCCTGAGCTCACTGCAAGCAAGCACGGGTCACGCCCATGACCATGAGGCCATAACCAATCAGAGATTCCCGTAGCCTCCTGCAAACAAATGGACGAAACAAGAATACTATAGTTTCTGAGGGCTTGTACTATACGTAATTTTCGCAAAAGAATAAAATAAAATAAAATTAGAGGGCATCTTGATCGATCAACTGCCATGGGCGCGACGTTCTGCGGAGTACCACCGATCGCCAGCGCATTTTCAGGATAAGGAATTTTATTCTGGACGTGTCGAGTTTGTCGACCAGACGAAAGTTCTTGGGCTAATGATGGAGCTACATGTTTAGCTAGCCATTGGGGTTATTTGTAACAGGTCAACGAGGCAGATGATGGTATGCAAGCATGCATTGTGAGGGAGTGTAGTCTGCTTCCGTGCCCGTAGCAGTTGGATGTCAAAGGTTTAGTAATAGGACTCGCAATGGTGCCGTCGACATGTTTGGCCAGAGACAAATGTAGCTTGGAAACTGCTGTTCAAGTTGGCATGTAAAAGATAGCTGCAGTGACTTCATACTTACTCTTTTTTTTTTGAAATAAAGACTCCATACTTACTTGCCTGCAGTGCAGTGACTTCATACTTACATGTTTGGTATTCACAATCAATGAAGAGTCAATAAGCTGTTCTGATTCCTCCAGAGAAGGGGTGTTCAGATAGAAAGTGCCATTCAAAACTCAAGAGTATCCGCAAATTCTGTTTGAAAAAGCCTTTGTGGTTCCAACTTCCAAACAAACGATGAATTGCACCGACATGGGCTTCGTCGTGGCGTTTCTTAGAGTTGCATTAGCAATAGGCCCAAATAACAACAAATCCCTTCTCGGCCCAAAAATGCTCAACAAATTTAGGCCCATGGCCCTGCTTGAACCAGTTGCGCCTTCCTCTTTGTTGAACCCGCTGCTCTGCTTGCTTCCGCGCCGCCGCCGCCGCCGCCGCCGCCGCCAGAGCTCGCAAAACCATCGAGCAGCCAGAGCAACAGAAGCCGCGGCGCCCGTGTCAGGTGGGCGCCGCAACGCACCGATGGAGCGCACGGTGAGGGAGCTGTGGGCGGAGTCCCGGGACCTGCTGGGCCTCGGCTCCCCGTCCCCTGACGACACCGCCGCAGCCTCCGCCGTGCCGCGCGCGGACCTGCCCCCGACGCCGCTCGCCTTCCTCCGCGACCACGTCTCCCCGGGCCGCCCGCTCCTCGTCTCCGCCGCGGGCACCCGCCACTGGCCCGCCGCGTCGCTCTGGCCCACGGCCTCCTACATCACCGACGCGCTCCGCTCCACCGCCGTCTCTCTCCACCTCACCCCCGACGGCCGCGCCGACGCGCTCGCCCCGCATCCGCACCCGGGGCGCCCCGGGTCCTCCTCCGCGCCGAAGTGCTTCGCGTCTGCGCACGTCCGCCGCGTCGACTTCCCGACCGCGGTCCGGCTAATCAGGGGATCCGACCCGGCCGCCGGCGTGGTCGCGTACGCGCAGCAGCAGGACGACTGCCTCCGCGGGGAGTACGCGGCGGTGGCCGGCGACGTGGACGCGCACGTGCCCTGGGCCAGCGAGGCGCTCGGCAGCCTCCCCGAGGCCGTCAACCTCTGGATCGGCAACGCCCACTCGGTCACCTCCTTCCACAAGGACCACTACGACAACATCTACGTCGTCGTCTCCGGCGAGAAGCACTTCCTGCTGCTGCCCCCCACCGAGCACCACCGCCTCTACGTGCGCGACTACCCCGCCGCTCACTACGTCGCCGAGGAGAAGGACACAGACGGGGAGCATCAGGTGAGGCTTAAGCTGGAGATGGAAGAGCCCGGGAGGATCGTGCCGTGGAGCAGCGTAGACCCGTGCCCGGGGTCGCCGGAGGAGATGGCCGCGCAGGCGTCTTCATTCCCTCTCTACTTCGACGGGCCGGCGCCGATCCGGTGCACTGTCCGAGCCGGCGAGATGCTCTACCTGCCAAGCATGTGGTTTCACCATGTCAGCCAGAGCCCTGGGCCGAACGGGCTCACCATTGCTGTGAACTACTGGTACGACATGCAGTTTGACATCAAGTATGCCTACTTCAACTTCTTGAGGTCGCTGGAGATTGATGATTGTTCATCGGGCGAAGCTGGTGCTTTGGAAGGTGATCTCGAGGAGAAGAATAACTGAGGGTGACGAACCTATTCTGATTACATCTGGTTTCCTGCGGCCATTGTCTAAACAGATCAACAGCTCTGCAAGCTTTAGAAGTAGTTGCCAGACGCATGGAAACCGATTGACCGGCTTGTATGTTTGTTCAACATTTGCGGTTGTCAATTGGCCCATCATGCTCGATTTGGTTGCAACTAGAACATTTGATTTGGTGGCGCATTGGCAAAAGTTGGCTGCATCCCCCAAAGAGAGGATGAATATTTTGCATTGCGCCCATGCGTTCCTCTCTGTTTCCAGTGGTGGTGCTTGCATTCTGCAGGGCTAAGAGTGATAGTTTGTGCAATTATGCATCATAAACTACTGGAGGGATGGATTGTCTTTGCAGAAACCAGAAGGTCAAGACCAGCTCAAGAACTGCATGACGTGGATAAAGAACATCATGGGTGAGACGGTAGCTGTACAGGCAGAATGAAATTTGAAATTGAGGTCAATGTGCGCTTACTTTGGAAGGTTGAAAAGGAAGATGAAGCTGAGAAACAAGTGAGTTTCTGGCGTGGAAAAAGTGAAGGGAGGGCAGAGCTCTTCCTGCTATCGGAGAGAGAGGGCATTGTTTCTCTTCTGGATGTGCGATGATCAGACATCCAGCCTCAATCGCGCACTTGTAGTTGTCTCTGTGAGAGCAGCGTATCAGTTTGGTTGCCGTGTCTGTTGGAGTTTCTCTTTGCGCTTATATGATTTGTTTCTTCTGTATTGAAGTCGGAACTCCTTGTAAAACTTGTGGCTTCGCTACTCAAAGTCGGAAGGCTTCCCATGTCTAAAAGACTTCTTGTGGTCAATAAACGATACTTCTTGCGGTCTAGACTACAAGTGCATCTGAGCTTGGACGCTAAGTACAGCAGGCACGAGACTTGCCACAAAGGGAGGTCAAGGTGACGAACCCTACCGGCTTTCTTTATTCAAACATGACATGGCCGATTATTCGGCGCCACAGTGAGCAAAGTCAGGCACACCCACACAACAAATACTACACACGCACACACACCCGCTATGAACACACCGGTGGGAACACGGACGGTCCAAGTCCAACAGATGCCTGGAGATAAACAGCTGCGCCACAATACACGACGGTACAGACCAAAATTTTCCGAAGAGGTGCACCGACAGATATTCCAGACGACAGCTCACTTCTGCATATGCTTTTACATGCTTCAGTAAAGGACCAAATAGGGCGGTGCAGAACAGAGGACGTTGTGAGAGGGCCGAAGCTGACCATGCGCCAAGCTACAACCCCAGCTCTGAGAGGAGATTGCGCCACCTTGGCGTCTCCTCGTCGAAGATGTAGGTCAGCTTTGTTACTAAGACTCCGCTGCCACCAATCTGCAGTTCCAAGTACAGGGATACGGATATTAGTATTGCTCGTGTCATTAACATCAAGAACCATACAGGTTCAGAAAGATAATTATATAAACTTAGCATAACATAGGTTCTAATAATTTCTGATAAGAGCTCCAACAAGTTGGTTCACTGTGCTATGTGCAGAAAAAAAGAATAAAAGCATTTTTTTTAATCTCATTAGAGTGGAGGAAAAGTTCTGTGCCTTCAACTGCTACAAGTACAAACGAAGCATAAACTGATCTCAATCCTAACACTCAAATGCAATGCCAGAAACACATCGCTTCAGGAGAATTACATTTGAAATTTACTTAGGCTAGTTAGTGGAGAATAATCATCTTCGAACATGTCATTAGATTAGGAATTTGATTTGAGTGTTTAAACAAACGAAAGGATGAGGCAACAGTCTTACAGATCTCAATTGTTGGATAGACTTGTAAAGCAACTTTTGTGGAACAACTACATTAATAGCATAGTATTCCACATCAACCTTGCCATCACGTCTGCAGTAGACAGGACTTATAGTCGGGCCCTGTTCACATCAACATGGAGTAAATGAAATCATAAGCAAGAGTTGAAAAATATAAGAATCCAACCTCAACATTCCAAACTCCTGCAGTTTCAATTATAGATAGTTACTAATTTTTCTGTCAGTTATATAATTAGAATAATGTCAATAACTTCCAAGAGAAATGACAGATGTTGCATATATATAATCAGAATAATGTTAGTACTTAGTAGGAGCCACCACTCTCACTCCAAAGGCCCAGAAGTCCCCTCATCATGGAAGAAAAAGATAGAGAACAACAGATTTGTATTTCCTGATTTTAGTGGGGAAATTTAAACGATGCAGATTGATCAGATTTGGTTCATGTGGATATTGGAGCTGCGACAGTTGTATAATGAATAAATCAATGTTTTGGTCACAGATATAGTGTCTATGCATGATGAATGCAGCTCTACTTTCAAACATGAAGATAATCATTTTACCACAAAACTGATACACTACCAGTTTCCAGAAGATAATGATTGTTGCTAGTTCTTAAAAGATTCCTAATTATTACCTGCAATCCACATAGTGATGTCTGGCTAAGAACTCTCTCTGCCACTTCTTCTGCACTGTTGCCCCTCATGTTTGCTGTGACCTAATATAATAAAACAAAGTACAACAATTTGAGCAATCAACCCAGTATAATCATGCATACATAAGATATATTAAGACTTACCATTAACTCTGCAGTTGCTCTGAGGTGAGCTTCTAATCTTTCAAGCAACTCATGAGTAATCTCCAACACACCTTTACGCTTGTGCAGAGATTTCCTACTCGCTACAAGAGTGGCCTGCATAAAATTTTATATCTTAGAAAAGGAATGGATTTTTTCTATTGGAAAAAAAGAAGCATCTGGGAGTTGGAGAGATAAGATTTACCTGGCTTTCCACAACCACACCACCTTCAATTTCCTTCAAATTATTCTCACGCAAGGTCGTCCCACTACTCACGAGATCCACAATAGCATCAGCCATACCCATCTTCACAGGAAAACAGGTAATTAGCAACATGCACTAACCTTCATAGACTCTTGCTATATTACCGCAACAACTTAAGATAATAAAGAAAAACACTAGAACGCATTCCAGTGTACCCTACAATAGTAAATGAAAAATTGAACCATGTGAAGAGTTAAAGTTCAGACACCCATAATCTACATCAGTCATATATTACCCATACAGAATTCACCCCAGCAATCATAACAACTAGAGCAAGAACATAAAAAGGCACAGCAGAAATCAGTAGTGCACAAAATTCTATTTGAAATCCTAATTTGTGGACAGAGCAAAGATTAACATATGCTAATACAAAATGTTGCTATTTAGATTCTCTCAAGATCTAAATGAAAGTACCACTGTGGAGCAGAAATGGGGAACCTTTAACTATTGGGCCACCCAAATTCCAAATAAGTACATGGATGAAGCAAATGTTAAAAAGAAAGGGGGAGTTGCACGAAAACAGAAGAAAATCAAATGAAGAGAAAGCAATCTCACGGGAGGATATGACTCAAGAGCTCCATCAGCAGATAAAAAGTGAACATGCTTAAAACCTTTCTCTCTCAAGAACTTATCACCTAGCTGCAGCACAATAATATAACATGGGTCAATGATCAGCAAAGCAATGTCCACGTGTTGGGGGGTTTGGAATTAGACTGCTTGGGTGAATGATCCTACATATCCAAATCCTGTAACAACACGTAGCGGCCTTTCTTCTGTCCATTCAGGCATCTTTAACAAATCCTCTAGAGTATTTACATTTTCAAAAATGCCTTCCTTAGGTACCTGGTCACACAAGTTGAGTACTTCAGATATAAAAATTCAATTAGGAATAGTAAGACTAGTACCGATGAATGTGCTTGGATAGCACCATACCGCAAGGGACAAACGGCAATGTCCAAACTCAAGAGCATCATGAACAACTACTAAATCCTCATTTCCCTGGCACACAAAATTTTAAGTAAGCACAAACCAGATAAAGATTCTTCAAAACAGATCAAAGTTCACATAAAGAATATTATGACTCAGTTAGCATCCATAATATATGAGTCCACAGCCTCCATGTCCGCACTAACCAACGAGGCAACTAAGTCTAAGGATAAGATAATGAGAAATGACCGCACATCCCCTGTTTAATTGCAGGCAGAAAAGACGTATACCTCTTTCACATCATTATAGAGGGGTAGAAGGTGAAAAGTGCAATAGCTACGCTATTATTTTCATCCCTGGACTCATATTGTTAAATGGTGTCTATCGAATAAAAGGCCTTCAATTGTGTGACAAAAGGAATATTAGATATTCAGCTGAAACATCGAAGACTGAAAGCATACACAAACAGAGCAAAAATATTTAAGAGGACCGCCCAAAAATTTACCTTCCCATATTCACTGACTATGTCAAAACCCACAATACCAAGGTCAAGATCCCCCGACTGCAGTTTACGAACAATATCCTTGGGCCTCTGAAACCAAACCTCCAAGTTTGGAATCTGCAAAAGGATGAAAAGTATCAGCCCATTGGATTAAAACTGGGCGAGAATTCTACTGCAACTGCTATCACTTACTCCGCTCCCCAACTTGTCAGACCAGCTGCCCGCTCATAGCAACAGATTAAGGAGGTACAGAGTTGAAATAAGGGAAAAGGAAGTAAGGTCCCCATGCTACCAGATACCATTGTTACATGGATTATACCAAACATTGTACTTTTTATGTCTGTACTAACAAAAATGGGAGGCAAAAGGAACAAGAACTATATCAATGTTTTAGTCAATGGACAAATATTACCAAATAATGTTGCATGGTAAGACTGAGAGATTACGAATGACAGCGAGTGTATGACGAAAACATGGATGCTTGGATTCATTATAAAAAGAGAAAACCACAATAACCAGAAGGGGAACATACAAGACAAGGACCCAAGCTATACTGTTGGACATTAACTATATTTAGGCAGATACTATGATTCCACATTGTATACTATTACATTTTTAAATACAAAGTCTTTTTGCATACAGCTATCAATCAGATGTTTGGGTTCAGCACTACTGCATATAACTCCAGTTCTGCAGATAATAGGTTGTACTAGTTTTGCTTCCAGCAGGGCTTTAATTACGACAGTGATGTGAGAGTGCTCTAAAAGGTTAGTAGCCAACGGAAACCTTCTTGATTCTTGAATTTAAATGATTACTCAAAAATGTTAGTAACCCATTTGGCCTAAATTTCTTTATCTAGGCTCACATTGTGCAGGGTCAATAGGCACCATGAAATGTCTATTTGGCATTGCTCCCACCAAACATCAAGCAGGCTTTGCATATAACCATCAGAATCAGAGTAGCCATTTCGCACTTGCTAAGTGCTAAGCTTACCTTACAATAACCTGCTCTGGATAATAATATTCTTCAACTATCTATCCTACAAACAAATCTACGGAGTAGAAAGCTAGACTGTACTGTTCATAAACCCCATTATCCTATCAGTGAATCAGGAACCAAAAGGCTTTCTGATTCTAAACCTACCCACAGCAACTGGTCATCTCCCTGCCAGATTCAACAAGTGGTAACCGTAATTCAATAAGAGAGAACATAGGATTGTAAACCTCACCAGTGGGATATCCGCAGTGTACTGCCGCGGGTTGAGCTGTCTCACTGACAATTGACAACTCTGCACCATCAAGCAAAAACAGCAAAACCACAACGATATCAGCAAACCAATCATAGAATTCAAGTTTCCAACTCAGAAACGGAAGCACGCGCAGGGAAGGAGCACCGAACCTTGAGGAGGCTTAGGGTTTGCTCGGCCATGCGACCCTTGCTGGGGAGCCCGATACGGACGACGGTGCGGTCCGCAACCGGGGGAGCCTCCGCCGCCGGTTTAGCCGATACGGCGGCCGCAGAGGCTGCGACCCGCGGAGCGAGAGAGCGAGCCCTCACCGCCGGCGAAGGCCGGAGGCCAAGGCGGAAGCTGGGCTGTGGCGCAGGTGACTGGGATAGAGGGAGGCCCGTAAACTGCGCCGCCAACATCGCGGGCATTTTGGGGGGCTGGTGGGCGGGCGGTGGCTCGCTGCCGTTATTCGGTGGAGTGAGGCTGGCGGCGGTGTTCGGCGGCGCACGGAGCGGGTGAAGTGAACAGCAGCAGAGAATATGCGGCGCGCGAGGCTTTGGGGTCTAGTGCGGCGGGTCCGGGCCCCATTTAGGGCGGCTTTCGGCCCGACATAGTGAGGCTTGAGGCCCAAAAACATTTTTTAGTGTTTTTTTATAGAAATGTCCATTTCCAGTTCTTCCACTAAAAAAGCCATGTAACACATGTTAACCTTTATTGTTGTCAAATGAATATGCCTGGAAATATTTTAGATAGTTTTGTTAAGACAGACAGTGAAGAAAGAGACAGAGTTGGATTTTCTTTATTACTACTCCTGTTAGTGTAGGAAGTAGGAACCCAGCCATTCATGATTCAGGTAGTGTTTGGATCCAAAGTGCAAAATGGCAAAAGGGTAAAAATTTGCCCTTTGCTAAAAGTGGCAAAAGTTTTGCCATTAGGGGTGTTTGGATCCAAATGGCAAAAGTTTTGGCAAAGGCTCATTTAAACCTCTTTTCTCCTTTTTGCCATAGGGTGTTTGGGTCCAAATGAAAAAAAAGAGCAAATTTTTTGCTGTTTCCTTTTGCTATCTGTTTTTGCTGTTTCCTTTTTACCATAGGGTGTTTGGGTCTAAATGGAAAAAAAGAGCAAATTTTTCGCTATTTGCGCTTTTGCCAAAGGATCCAAACAGACCCTCATTCACTAAATTAGAAGGATAAGAGTGTTTTGCAACAAAGCGACGCCGGTGAAGACCACAAATGTAAGATACCGGCAAAATGGTAGCGAAACCATCACCAAGAGATCAGCATAACTAGCCTAAAAAAAGATCAGATCCGCATAACCTTTTTGTGGTGCCAAAAGGCAAAGTCTTGTTTGCTCGCGCAGAGCACTGAAGCTCTCAAACGACCACTGCATGCACCAAGGAGGTCGTGCCAGTAGAGGTAAGCCTAGGTAGGATTAATGGAAAAACTGCATGGATATACTTTGTGTCATCCAGCCGTCGCGACTCCAAATTCTTATTACAATTTTTAAGTTAATCTTCTTGCCTTCTCTGAGGTTATCACTTCACTAGGTCAAGTTCGACAAGTAGTCAAGTACATTACAGAGTTTGGCTGGGATGCAAACGTCGACAAGATTGAAGTGAACAACACAGAACGAAAGTCGTCAACACACTCCGGTTGCATATATAAATACTGTCACGGTTACAGAGCTGAAAGCCTGATGAAATCTCACCCAGCGTTAATTCTAGTACATAAGTACACAATCCAAATACTCTTGTGCGCGATAGCTTGTAAGGCACTACACGTTATGATGAGTGTACTACGAGATACTGCATGGGAAACTCTCAAAGAACCGTGAACTGCGACGCCACAGCGAGGTCAGCATCAGCACAGGGATCAACGGCGCATGACGACGACGGCGAGGCGAGCCGCGAGCCGGCTTAGTGGCGTTCAGGCTGCCATGGTGGCGGCGAGCTCCCTGTCGACGGCCCTCCTGAGGAGGCCGCCTTCCTCGACGACCATCTGGACGGGGAGCACGCCGAGCCCGCTGGCGACGGCGAGCATGACCTCCCTCATCTCGGCGCGGAACTCGTCCGGCCCCACGGCGCCGTCCCCGTCGCGGTCGAAGCGCGCGAAGAGCGCCCCGTAGAGCTGCGCGAGCTCGGCCGCGGGCGCCGGCGCGTCGGCGCCGAAGTGCGCCTCCCGCACGCGCAGCGCCGCGAGCTCCCGCGCCATCTCCGCGTACGAGAGCCGGCCGTCGCGGTCCGCGTCCAGCGCCGCGAACCGGGCGTCCACGCACGAGTTGAAGGCGCCCTCGTCCTCCACGAAGCTCTGCACCGTCCGCCCGTCCAGGATCTCCACGCTCATCTTGGAAACACAAGGGATTGTTCTTAGCTCGCTCGCTACTAGCGCTCGTGTGCTCTCTCTTGGTCGGCCGGTTTGGGGAGTTGCGGCAGGGCCCGTGGCGGCGTTTTATAGCGGCGCGCCACTTGCGCCCGGCGGTGGTTTGTCGGGTGGCGGTGGTGGTAATATGCTGCGAGTTGTGCGCGAGGTCGGAGTCCAATCCGATATGCGCTCGCTTGAGATGTAAGCCAAGTTTCTGTTGTCCTCTACTAAAGTAGAGGCTCCGGCTCCTCCCCTCCCCCTCCCATGGATTATTCGTTCCCCGGCAAAGGCTCGCAGAATACGCGGGGGAATGTGCGCGTTCTCGCAGCGTCGAGCCGTGGACGGCGCCGCCGTGCGGCCTCCCTTTCCAAAAGGAGGATTCTTCTCTCGGTGCGTTCGGCAGGCCGGCGTCGAGCCAGACCCAGACCGTTCTGAGAATGGCAAGGTCGGTGGCGCTTGCTTCCGGTCTAAGCATCGTGTGGGCAGCGAGCTCAGGGAACTCGCTTTCAAGCTGCTGTACAAGTCCGAAAACCATGGCTGTGAAAAAGCTAGCATTCCTTTTTCTTCGTGCGTCCGGCGTCCGGCGTCGAGCGAGACCGACCAGCACGTCGTCGGAGTGGCAAGGCCGTACTCGTACGCCTCTCGTCCTGAGCTTAAGCTGCGTGCACCAAGCTCCAGGGATTGATGCACCGCGCGCAGCAGGCAGTTGGAAAATTTTCGGCTGCGTTCTCAGCTTGCAGTTTTCTGTAGCCCGTCGACAGAGCAGCAACAGCGACAGAAGCATATCATGGTCTGACCATGGAGAAATCGTACGGATACAATGGGTTTTCGGGAGAGATCAAATCAGGTTCCGTCCCATGTTTGATTTGGCGCCTTCGTTTTCAGCAAAAAGGCGTTGCCAGCCGCGTTCCACAGCCGAGCCCGTGTTCAGCACGCAGCAGTAAGTTTGACGTGACACAGGACCAAAAAAAGTGCCAACTAGATTTTTTTTAAAAAAAGGGTGACTACTTCAACCGCACCATGCCGATGGGCGGCGGGTCCAAACCTGAGCCAACCTGGGTTCGGTCTACCGACATTGATCACACCTGACGCCGGTCACTAGTTTCTCTCAGTCGCGCTCACATTAGCCGACGACGACGAGAGCCTTCTCGTGAGGCGTCACATTGCCTGATGCCATGCTCTGCCCAACTTTTTTTTTTCTTTTGAGGAAATGCTCTGCCCAGCTGCTTTTTTTTTCTTTTTGAGGAAATGCGAGACAGCGACAGGGACCCCTCCTCCTTCCTGACGGACCTCACATACTCGCTAGGTCCACAAAGCAGCGAGCCGGAGCTGACTTGCACAGGGCCCATCTACAATCTCCAACAGCCCAGCAGCCAAAACCCAGGTTCCGGCCCAGACCGCCCAAAGCTCGAAGCCGGCCGCGTCCCCGACCCGAACCGTCGGTGACGCCGCTCTCCCGCCGCCACCCTCGGAAGCGAGCACGGCACGTCGGCGCACGCGCAGCACGGCGCCCTTGGCTTGCAAGGGAATTAAATAGCCCTCGCCTTCCTCTCGGCTCTCTCTCGCGTGGGGGCGGACGTTGACGCCCGGCCAGCAGGATCCGCGGGTGCCTGGACGACATGGCAACCATCGCTCTTCCCCCGCGTTCTACGCCAGGCCACTCGTTTCCTCTCTTGCGCGTTCATCTCGTCTCCGGGGGTGGTGGTTCCCCCGTCGCCGGGTCGCCAATAATTGCACTCCAGGGACATCTCCGCGTCCGTTCTTCCAATCCAAAAGAGAGAAAAAAATAGAGAGGAAGAGTAAGACGAAGAGGGCAGGGAGCAAAAGGTCGGGAGATGAGCCTCATAGTGCCCCTCTTACATCTGCTCAATACCTACCAGTTAAATTCGTTCAAAAAAAACATATCAGTTAAAAAACTCGGTCCGCGAGGGGGCTTCGAGTATTGCATAAGAGAAGGTCTCTCACGCAGGCTGACAAACTTCCGAACCCCTACCCTACTCTTACACGGGGGCGCTGTTACCAGTTATACAGCATCCAACGCAGGAGTCATGGACGTTATGCATATGTATTGTTGTTTTTCATATACGTTGCTAGCTTCTTCGGAAGTCAGCGCTATTATCTCCGAAAGTTTTCTTATGCCCGAAAATCATATGGCTCGACCAATCGATGTTTGTAATGTATAAAGCCCCCTTTGGAGCACATTATTTCCCCCCTCAAATCCTGTGGGGAACTAATTGGAGTATATGTGAATATGCATATTAAAATCATGCTGTCCAAAGGAGGCCTAAGGTGCAACAGCGAGTGGATTTAATCTGAAGCTCCTGAAGAAATAATAATCTAAGTACTACCTTCTGGAAAAAGGTTTGCTAGCTTCATCCTAACAACAGATGAAGTCAGCCTACCTCGACGTGGAACTTCAAAGGGGCAACAACCACTGACACGGCCTTTTCATCGGAGATCATTAGAGAAGTCATCAAAAGTTAAAGGAGGTACATGTACTTCCATGTTTATAGCGAAAGGAGCGGCATTAGCTACCTGCAATTCCAGAACAAACAGGGCCTAAGTTTTCATAGTATACTTAGAGTGAAAGAAAAGACTATCGAATTTTCCTGGAAAGTGAAACCAGACCAAGAAGTAGAGTTGAAATTAAAATATCTGTGACGGATGATGATTTTTAGTGAAATATATTAGAAATGTGCTGGTTCACATTAGCTTGCTCCTGGACCTTTCATTTTGTATGATAAACAAGTGAGCAAACTTCAATGTAGGTCCAAAAATTTAAATGGATTGTGATCAATATGCAGAGATGTATAAGAAATGTGTTATTTCACAAAATCATGTGTTTCTTTTCCTAAAACTTTGAATTTTCTTACTGGACTTAGCTAAAGTACTAATATGCATATGACATTCAACTGTGCATTCAAATTTATCGCTTTTGCAGTCTACGGGTATTAAACATGTTACTTGATTGGGTATGGTAAATGATGGCACTGAATATGATTTCCTTTGGAAGCTTAATTGAGCATGACAGCTCAAGAAATGAACTTGCCTTTCCTCTAATGATTAAGGAGTTGATACCTACCGCTGGACAATTATTATTCTAGACTTGCTGCAGGGATGAGATGCTTAATCGATCCCACCAGATACGAACTGTATCAACCGAGTCAAGTGGCCATCTCACCGACACTGCAAAATCAAGTCAGGTAGTGTGCTCACATTATCAAATCCAGTTGGCACCTCATATCTTTGAAGTTCATTTATTATGCACGTATTTCATTTCACTAAACAAAATGTTGTATGCAGATTAAGATGCACATAATAAAATGGAGTATTCAGTTATGAGGAAGAAGAAGAGGGCCTCTACAAAATATTTGCGAATCCTTCAACTCTAATCAAGAACTAACAACCCATCATTTCTAGAAAGATCATTCTCATTAGACAGAAAGCTAGCTGGTGGCAATTTGTGACATTTCTCGTAGTTATGTGCTTGTTTACTTTACGAAAAAATTAGTTTCTTTAAAAAAGTAAAAAAATTAGTTTGGTATTAGTACTTTGAGTGCCATACAAGTTGAAGGAATCCTTGTTATAGAAAAAGGAGCATCGGTTACATTGTCAGATTCAATAACCACGCCGATGCACTAGGCTGACTTGAAGTCTTCCATGAATAGCCGCCTTATTAACTGCTGCTGATCTGCTACTGACTTTTGTAGTTGTACTTGTACATGTGGTATAGCCTCCAGATCGGAAAGCAGCAGCGATTCAAACTGGAGTTTCTTTAGTTTGGCCTCTATGCTCCGATGAAATCTTGATACCCTGTCATAAGAAGAATCTCTGAACCTTTTTTGTAGAGTAGGAATCTCAGTACTTTGAGCGAGCACACTGTTACTTCCGATCACGTTGCAATCCTATTTGTCCTATGACTTTTTCCTCACAAAGATGTTGCAAAAACCTACTTGAGTCTAACGGATCTCAGTGTCAGACAGTGAATAAACAAGCCTACTGTCCTCATACACCTTGTGGCTTTGCGCAGGGGCTCGCTCAAGAACGGTTTGAAAGCGCAAAATGCACCACTGGACTCGAAGAAAGTCAGAAGCACTTCATGCAACTGAGTGACAATTTGAATTGACCTTACAGTAAAATTGAAGTCCTGTATCCTATTGGTCAGATGGTACACAAACGGCCTGCCTGGAATACTGAAATTTCGATGGATTCAACAGTAAACAATGCAATATCTCTATATAGGAATCAGCACCAAAAGGTGTCCATGCAGCGTGGCCACGTCGCTGCCATTTCCCGACTGTTGGATCAGCCGGGCGGACGCTCCAGATGGTACGAGTCCCAAATATTTTGCAAAACGACCCTCAAAATTTAGAGAAATCAACTCGCAGTCCGGTCTCCTCTCATAGATAATTTTGCGAAAAAGCCCATAATTTTGCTCAAAATCAATCCGCAGTCCAACTTTCCCGATTTAGGAAAATTTTCAAAGAAAACCTTAAGTTTTCGTAAAATTAACCCGCCGTGCTGATGAATTATTTTAGAAAAATCCCTCAGATTTTAATTAAATCAAATGACAACCCATTCCATCCGTTACTTCTACATGAATAATATTATATGTACAATTTGAACACCAAAAACCGTTGAAATCAAAAGTTGTTCAATATAGAATTTGATCAAAAATTCAAAAACTACAACTTCATTATAGAGCAAATTTTAAAATTTAAAAAGCTTTCACAATTCATTTGCACAAATGCTTACGTACAATCCATCGTACCTACAATATGGACACCAAAATATTATCAAATTTAAAAAGTGTTCAATACAAAGATTGCTCAGAATTCAAAATCTACAGCTTCATTATATAGTACAATTTCAAATTCAAAGCACTTTTAAAATTCATCCGCATAAATATTTACACAATATCCATTCTACCTACGATTCGGACACCAAAACGCCTTTACGTCAAAAAGTTTTGAATAAAAAGTTTGTTCAAAATTCCAAAACCTAAAGCTTCGCTACACAACAAGTTTTTAAAACAAATGATAACAAAAAATGCTATAACCAAAAAAACTAAATATAACAAAAAAATAGTTCCATTTCCATAAAAGATAACATCCTACTTAAATAGTTCACGACAACAGAGAGTCCAAAATATATACCAAATATAATAACGGGCTGCAGATCATGACACATACATATACAATAATTACTACTTTATGCA
Organism: Panicum hallii; assembly: GCF_002211085.1. Lineage (NCBI taxonomy): Eukaryota > Viridiplantae > Streptophyta > Magnoliopsida > Poales > Poaceae > Panicum > Panicum hallii. Next base: position 46,058,179 of record NC_038043.1, on the reverse strand, counting down.
TGAACTAAAGTCTATATGTTGAATACGAAATACGGCCCTGCATAGTAAAGCTGCGCGCCTATATATTGTTCTTGCATGATTGAAAATCATTTCTGAAATGGGGTCTAATTGCACAACCACTAACAAGCAGTGCAATTTACTCAAGAGCAGAGCAGAAAGCTGGCCGGACAGGCAGGAGAAAAGCGCAGCTAGCCGATACCCGGCCAGCTTTCATCACGCACACCATCTTCGTTGAGAGCGCGCGGGCACCTACTACTGCCCCGCCCGCAACAGCTGCCACTCATATGAAACACCTCATTTTTTTTGGATTTTTAATATTTTCTCCCGCCTTACACGAAACAACACCGCCGTTTTATATAGCTGCCTCCTCTTCTCAGCGCTCCTGCGTGCTGCCGCCTGGCCTCTCTTCCTCTCTCGTTCTCGACCTCTTCCCTGCTCGGCTCAGGTCTGCTACCCCTGAATTTCTCTTGCATTGTTCTCCTGCATTTGCAATGCAATGTCGTCATTATGCGATTACGAGCTTGTTTTTCATCTGTTGCCAGTTCTAGTTCACTGTTTTGCTTGGGATTTACAAGTTTTGCATGCATTCTGATGCTTGTTTATCTTTCTCGTACTTGGAACATTTTTATGTTCATCTAGCACGGAATGATATTTCTTCGTCTTTAAGTCGAAGCGAAGATCGTGTAGGCTCTTGAGTGTTCATCTATGTGTAGTTGGTTGGCTCTTTACCTTTTTGTATTGGCGCTGATGTGAAACTTCCCCCCTTCTTTTTGTTCAAGCAACATGTCGTGTCATGATTTGGTTGGCGGTTGCCGTCCTACAACGTGGCATCTAGACTAATTAGATCTGATGACCCCTCTCATATCTGAAATGATCTTTTTTTCCTGGTGATAGCGAATGAATGGAAAAACAAAATTTCAAACTGTATGGTTTCAAGTAGATCGGCAACGGTATAAATACATAACACCATTGATCTGAAGTTCTGGCAACTGAAATTCTAAGCATAATTTTGGTCATTGTGATCAAGAGATGAAACCTTTTTTTTTCCCGGCAGCCATAACATCACCAGCATACCTTGCATATGCATTTAGTCAAACCTCACCAACCTTTTTTTAAAAAAAAAACACTCTCTCCTTGCCTAATCAGATCAAAATCTTGAAGTATCTGCATTTCCGTTTCTGAATCTAAAGGTACATATACTTTCTGCGTGATCTCATCAGGGGTGTATCGACGTGGAAGAGGAAGTACGCAACGCTGCATAATGGGGTCCAAGGCTGCAATTTTTGCCACGGCTGTATTGGCCGTCCTCTTCGCCGCCCCGGCATTGGCTCAGACGAGCAGCCCCCCCGCGCCGGCGCCCATGTCACTCGCGCCGACCCCAGCGCCGGCGCCGGCGCCGCACTACGTGGACCTCGCCGAGCTCCTTAGCGTGGCCGGCCCGTTCCACACGTTCCTCAACTACCTGGAGAAGACCAACGTGATCGAGACCTTCCAGAGCCAGGCCAACAACACCAAGGTGGGCATCACCATCTTCGTCCCCAAGGACTCGGCGTTCGCGGCGCTCAAGAAGTCCACCTTCTCCAACCTCACCTCCGACCAGCTCAAGACGCTGCTCCTGTACCACGCGTTCCCCATGTTCTACTCCCTGGCCGAGTTCAAGAACCTGAGCTCGCTCAACCCGGTGAACACCTTCGCGGGGTCGCCGTACACGCTCAACCTCACCGACGACATGGGCAGCATCTACGTGCAGTCCATGTGGTCCAGGCCCAAGATCGCCAGCAGCGTGTACGCCACCAAACCCGTCGCGATCTACGCGCTCAACAAGGTGCTCCTGCCCATGCAGCTCTTCAGCAAGGAGCCGCCGCTCGCGCCGGCGCCGGCGCCCGCGCCGGAGTCCGGAGCATCCGATGCACCCAGTCCGGCGGCCGGCAAAGCAGGCGGACTGACCGGCGGCAAGGGTGACTCGACGAGCGCCGCGCACAACGTCGGCGCCGTCAGCTTTACCAATTCCTTGCTGCTTGCCGCTGCAGGGTGCTTGATGCTCCTGTGGTGAGACTTGAGGGTTCCTGCCATTTCGGAGCAGAGTGTCCGTGCTTCGCCACACTTGATTTCGTTTTGAATTGGTTGATGGAGCCATTCTTTTGGACATATGGTAGGCATGCCGTTAGGATCGAGTTGAAGTATTATTTTACGCCGAATTACTCTCATAATTTCTATCATTTTTTACGGATGAATGATTGAATGAATACGAAAAAAAAGTTGTCACTGCCTGCACTCTTCTCTTCTAGTCTCTCTATGCAGCTGGTGATCAAAGACACATCAATAATTGTTCAGAAAAAGAACTAAAAGCGCTTGCAACACGCACTCACCTCTGACTGATTCACCCATCAACCTGTCGATGCCCACTGGACACGTGAGACATGGCCTTGGGAGAGGCTGGGTCTACACTGATGAGTTGTTCCTGGCAGAAACAACATGCTCAAGATCACAACTTGTTCGTTTAAGTGGTTGTACGGAACTGAAAGACTCATGCATGATGCATATGCTAAACACACTAGTTTATTCGACATTTGAACTTGGGGGGTGGTTCTTGCCTTTGGCATGTCTATAGAAATAACTGAAGCTTCCATGTGCATCGAGCACGGTTTACTGTTCCCACATGGTACTAATTTTTGGTCTGAAGAATCTGTATTCGGTAAAAGATGTCTCAGATCTTAGGCGATTTGTTCACTTCTCCATTTGACCTAGAATAATTTTTAACTACTTTAATTATCTAAGATTAGCAGCATGTGTTTGTTTTCCTAATGGTGAAGGCATGGCAGCCAGTGTAGCGTTTATAATCACAGAAATAAACAACGTTTCTGAAGTCAAATTCTGCAGTAGCAGCAGCAGCAGTAGTTTAACAACAGGAGGATCAGTTCCCTCGTTCTGTTCGAGCGCAGTAGGCAGCAACTGATCTTTTTTTGGTGCTTCGATCTGTACAAAAGCACGCAGTAGGATCATATAATTTGCACGGTCCAGTGACATCTTGTGCCTGGTTCTGAATTCTGATGGCCTGGTGTTTTTGTGGGGGGGGGGGGGGGGGGGGGTTTACTGAAAGCCTGAAACCCTGTAAATACTGCAGCTGCAATGCCAATTGCCAATCGTTTGGTGAACTCGAAACGGATGAGCTTGGAGTACTTTAAAACAAGATCCCTGCTGGAAAAAATGCACGGCCAAACTTTTACCGCAGGGAAGTGCCGTGCGCCCGTGCGCGTCCTGCGAGTGCTGCGATCCTGTCCGTGCGCTGCGACGCCCGACAGGGAGGGAGCAGCCGGATCCAGGTGGTAACTAGCGGCCGCAGCAACGCGAGCCTGCACGGCCGCGAGTGGCAGGCAGATCGAGTTATTGGTTTGCCCGGCGGCTAACTCGTCGGCAGCTGTGAGAGCGGCGGAGACCACCTCGCCACGCAGACCGCCCGGCCGGCCGCCGGGGCGCGGAGGTGGAGCCGCGCAGAGCAGGCACTGACACTGGCGGCTCGCTTGGTTGGAGCAGTTGGTGCAAGGGAATAGAAGTTTAGAGATACGAGTTTCTCTTTCCAAGGAAGGGGTGGTAATTGGAAGGAAATTCTATTTTAACATAAAAATAAATGATCTTAGTCGTTCATCAGAGGATATGAATTCCCTCTCCAACTTCCTCTCGTAATTCCCTCCACGAACCAAACAACGGATTAGTATAAAAAATCAAAGTCCCAAGTAAATGCTAATTCCCATGCCTCTTCCTATCGGCCGGTGCGGGCCTTGCGCATCCACGCCGCCGGTGCAGGGTTTGAGAACAGCAGGGCCCGGAGGGAGGCGCCGTTGCTTGTTTTGCTCTCCAGCATGGGCCGGCACATTGCCTTGCCGGGCCACATGCGCCGATGCGCGGGAGTCCAGGCTACGACGGGTCGCCCCTCTGTGATCTGTCGCATCACCACGGACACCACCCATGTCAACCTGCGGCGCACGCAGTCGCACTCGCCGCACAGATTCCTTGCAGTCTTCTGACAGACTTGTTTTCCTTTTCCCACAGCCTGTTTAGTTCCTCCCAAAAAAACCTGTAAACGCAGAGATGACAAACGAATCTTGCTAATTTGAAGTACTAAATGAAGTCTATTTACAAAACTTTTTGCATGGATGGGCTGTAAATCGCGAGACGAATCTAATGAGCCTACTTAATCCATATTTTGCAACAGTGCTGCTACAGTAACCATCCGCTAATTATTGCTTAATCATGGATTAATTAGCATCATTAGATTCGTCTCGTGATTTACAACCCATCCATGCAAAAGATTTTATAAATAGACTTCATTTAGTATTTCAAATCGGTAAGATTCCTTTGAAAAAATGTTTTTGCGTTTTTGCGTTCTGATCTAAACAGGCCCTCGAAAAGGAAGGAGATGCCTTGCCTAGCACCGCTTGGAGATCGGCCCATCAAATCGGAGAGGCTACAAAGGTCGTCGGCCTAGAGAATCCAAGCAAGCAAGAAGGGGCCGGGCTATCCTACGCTACACCTACACGCCTGTAGCTATCCGGACCGGAAGTAGGGGTCGCCGCTGACGCTGAGTCGGAGGCGGGCATCGAGATCGGCGCGCGGCGGTGAATGCTCCGAACGGAATAGAAGCCGCCGCGGACGGGGACGAGGCATCGGCGCAAGAGCCGGGCCGGTGTCGCGCGCGGGATTCGGTCCCCGGGAAGAACACCCCTCGCGAGACCCGCACGTGAGGCGCCGGGGCCCCCCACCCCACCCACCCGGGTATTCGCGCGCGCCGCGAGACGGAACGCACGGGTGCCCCGCCCCCCGCGCCCGGGGCCGGGCGGCGCCGCGGAAGCGGAGCACCGGAGCCCGACCGGCACGGCGCCCACCACCACCGCGAGGCATGTGGCGCGCGGCAGAGGCGGAGGAAGTGGTGGTCCGGGGCGGACGCGGCCGGGAGGCAAGTGGGGGTCCGGGGTGCGGCCGATGGATCGCTCCGGCTTGGCCTTGTGCACGGTGGACCACGCGGTGATCGTCCTTTTGCGCAAAGTTCAACTCTGTTTCTTTTTTCTTACAAAGAACCATGAAAGATGCACTCCCATTTTAGGCATCCTTCTGAAAGGTCACACGAAAAGCACAATGTTCACTTGTTTAGCTTTGAGCATACCATCACTAGCTATGTGCTTGATTTTTTTTTCTTTTCATTACTAGCGCTATGACATACTCCCTCCGTCCTAAACAAATTATTAGTTATTTTAATTTTTCTAGATTCGTGGAACATTTTTCTTATCATTACTAGTCCTATGACATACTCTCTCCATCCTAAATTGTAGTTATTTTAATTTGGAACCGAGTGAGTATTAAGCATGCACCTCTAACGTAATCACGTTTAGCTATAGAAGCACAATGCCCAGCTTGAGAAAGAAACCGCTGCCTATGCCTATCTAGTGCAATCACACCAGCTTCTACTACAAATTCCATGTTTATTGCCGAAGCTGAAGCCGAAGCCGTGTCAAACAAGATAATACTAGTCTCACAAGTCACCAGTAAGATTCAGGAGTGACCACTCATTGGCCAAAATTGCTTGCTTGTGTTGTGCAGCCAAAGAATAAATTAAAAGATCCCCCCGTGACTGACAAACCTCAGAGGGATCAAAAGAAGCGTGATCATGATACTGCGTGGTAGTGGTTGCACCTCCCCACTTGCCCCGGTGCCCGGACCGGCGTACGGGCCGAGCCCATGCGTGCCGCTCCACGCTTTGCAGGACAAAGATTTCGACGAGCACAACCAAAGTCACCACCGGCAGAAGAAAGCCGCTCCCTCCCTTTCACTGTGGAAAAAAGGACGCATCGTCCCTCTTTAATGTGGCCCCAAAACCAGCTGCTGTGAACGCAACTGAACGGTCGACGCCCGCACGCCATCGGCGTCCGTGCGGCGCGCCGCGGTCTGCGCGTCGTCGTTGGCTGGCAGGCGCGGCCGTCGGGTGCCGGCCGGCGAGGAATTTCACGCGCACGGCCGGTGGTACGCCGGCTGCCAGACTGCCACGCCAAGGGAGCCCAGGGTACAGGCAGCTGGTCTGGTTCGTTCGACACCGACGCGCCCGTTGCGGTTGGGCGCGGATCCCGACGCGCGCGCAGCGCAGGACATGCCCGTGCAGGCCGTGCCGGGGCGCCACCGCGCGACGCGAGCACGCGCGCGCGGGGCGGGCGCAGATGATCTCGGGGGCGGGGGGGAGATCTCCTGACCCGGCGCCTCTTCCGCTCTCCTGCCCCGTCCTTAAAAGCCCCTGAAATATTCCGAGGCCAAGGGCAGCCGCAGCTACCTAGTATCAAACCTTTCTTCTCCTTCCTCCTCTCTCCCGACCTCCGATCCCCTCTCGCCCAGCCTCTCCGGCCTCTCCACTTAGCTACCACCTCGAGCTAGCGTGCCTTCACATTTGCAGCTAGCTAGCCCAGCCGCGACATGGGCAGGGATGGCGTGCGCCGCTCGGCGCCGTCTCCGGCGAGGTGCGGCAGGAGGCGCCGCCTCCCGTGCATGGCTACGGCCGCCCGTAGCCGCCGGCTCCGGGAGGCCTCTCCGGCCGGCGGGCGGTGATGATCTGTCCTCGTTCCTGTTCGGCGTGTAGGATGCGGCGGCCTACGGGGGACGACGGTGATGGTCCCGTCGGGGCAGGCCAAGGGATGGAGGGGAGTTCCGGTGGTGATCGGAGACTAAAGGTTGAAGAGCGAAGCTAGCTAGCTAGCTAACCGGTGGTGGTGTAGGTCTCGGTAGATCGGCGGCATACATGGGAAAGCCAGGCATTTTCTCGCAGCTCAAGCACCTTCCGTTAGCTTTCCTCTCCATGCATGGTGATGGTTCTACTTGTTCTTGCTTTTTATTTGTTTGGCATTGTACGTTTGATCCGTTTATCTGATTGGGGATTAATCGTTTAGGCATTGAGATCAAAATACTAGAGTATGTATATCTGCATTCTCTCGAGGTGCGATGGTACAACTTGCTAAGGTTTCTTCGTATTCCCTCTCTCCTTTTGTAAGATTCCAAGTAGTGCATTTGTTCTCGAGAATCACCGACCAGATGAGCTTTTTTTTGACGCGTAATGTTTCAATCTGTGCCACCTGACGAAATGTGGGGGGTAATGTGTGGCTGTAGTTGCAATTTTTTTGTTACCGAATTAATTGCATGGATATATCCTATTAAGCCTCTAGTATCTTCGCAAAAAGAAAAAGATTCAAGTCTCCAGTACTGCTTGCACTATCAGGACGTGTGCCGGCTCTGAGTTTCTGTATTGCATTGCACTGTCCCGTTTGTGCCGGTTATGTCGTCGTTCAGCCGTTCTGTAATTTCTTTCTGAGGAGTACTAATTCTCTAGTGCTGTACTATACCAAAAGGAATTACGAAGATCCTTGATCTGCCATCGTCCCATTCAAAACCTTTGATTCAATTGTGATTGTGTACCACCACCGTCGTAAATTCCAGTATGCTTACGGGGACGGATTCAGGCTTCTTCATCCACCATGTGCCACTGCCATCAGCTTTTGTTGAATGTTGAATGTAGAACTAGAAGAAGGAAAATTTCAAGTAATGGCACATGAGGGACAAAAGCTTTTTGTTTTTGGTGGCATGGGGATTTCCATAATTAACCATGCCATGCCATACGAAGAGCGAATGATACAATTTAAGACAATTTTCTATGTGGTTGTAAAACTAATGCTATGGAAATCATCCTACATAGAGGGTTAGGAATACCCTTAAAAATTTCATCTAATTATTTTAGGAGTAGGCCAAAATATACGTATGTGGTTCTCAAAAGTTGGTTCTCGTGCTTAAACCGTGTCTTTATGAAGACACCGCTTTTGTCTCGTGTAAGACCAGTCGTAAACAATTTTGCTGGCTGCGCAAAGTCTTTATAAGGAGCAAGAAGATGGGAGTTTCATCAAATGAGATTGAAGTTTCATCCTCGTGACACCTAGCAGCCATAAGTTTGGCGGACTTAGTAATAGTGATTGAGCTAAATATCCAATTCATAGTGCTCGAGTTACTCACCTACTATACAACCTACAAGTCGAATCAATAATCCACGTTACCGGTCCGTTTGTTCGCGCTACCCGTACATTTTGCCGGCCCGGCTCTGGCGCTCACGTGCTCCGGCCCAGCTACACGTGCCGTGTAGCATGCATACGTACTGCGCCGTACCGGTACACTGCTGTCCGCTAAATCTAGATCAGAGGATCCACGTACAAACAGAACGTTCCGATAAGATCTCGTCGCGCGCGTGCACAAACAAACGCACCGGAGATAGATCTCGGCCGTCCTCGGAGGAGCCATTGATGGAGCATAGATAACGAGCTGCGGTACCACCACCGATCCCTCAAATCATTGCCGTGTCATTGCTGCTGTCCTAGCTAGCTAGCTCGGCGCCTTCAGCGTGCGGACTTCACACTCCTGACTGCCTCACGGCAAGTACCTGCTGGTACGATTGGTTGATGGATCATCAGCTGGTAGCTGGTCGTCGAGCTGAGCTTCTAGCTTCGTCGGTGAGATTAGGTGGCGGCCGCTGAGAACTCGAGAGCTGAGCGGCTGAGCCAGCTCGATCTTCACCTAACGCTGTTCGGAAGCTAGCATCGCCCTCTCGAACTCCCGACGAGTGGTACAAGAACGAATTCCTGCAAGGTTGCAAGAAAACGACTGTGGGCATCGTACAGGAGCTCGGAGAAAAAGTCTTGTGTGTGGATCGTCGTGTGTTCGGAGCATATGCACAAATGCCCATGGTGTCCAGCCAGCTCGATCTGGCCTGAGCTCGATACGAAATGAAAGCCCGGCCGGGCGGCCCCCTGCTGGCCTGCTGTACTGTACCACAAGGGTACTGCACCGGCGGCCGCCCGGAAATCCGCTGCGCGTCCTCGGGATCCGTTTCCTTTTACCGCCGCTGCACGTGTGGGGTGCCGCGCGAGGAAGGAAGCAAGACGGGTCATTATTATGGAGGGGCAGCTAGCGGCGCTGCTAATCACAAGGGGGGAAGGGCTTGATAATTCACATCAGTGTCGTACTAGTATGGTTTGTTTAAGCGGCCTACCTAGATTAGATGGCTGCGGTCAGCCGCCTTGAGCTGCTGGTTTTGACTTCTGTGGCGGCGGCACCGAGATGCATGCCATGGCCATGACCATGAGAATCGGTGTCCGGGACGCAAGCTTTGGCGCTAGCGAGTGCCTGGCGTGAGGCACTAGTTTTCCAACCCGTGCGGTGCGTATGCAAAAGTCTGCATGCATTAGCTTTAGCTGCCTCGTTGCTTCGCCCAGTCGGTCATGCAATTGTTTTAGTGTTCGAGTCTCCTGGTGTTACGTGCCAGATGGTAGGCGACCTTTTCGAAAATCCGCGGCTTGCATCACGCAACACATTGACTTCCTGCCTGCGGGTCTGCAACCAGTAATTAGCCTCGTGGAAAGTCCAGAACCTGTTGCAGGTGTGCGCGAGGTTTCGAGACCTTGCCGTTTTCAGAGTAAGGTATGGACCCCTGAGCTAGTGAGCTGCTGCACACATGACATGCGTCCATGCTGCCAGCCACGAGCCTGCGACACGGTATGCCGTCCTAATTTTCTTCCGGACATGAGCGTCAATTTTCTTTTGGATGAACAATTGAACATGTGCCAGCCTTCTTCGTTGGCTAATTAAAAGTCCAGGTAAAAATGGCTCGTCAGAGAAACAAAAGAAGAGTTGATGACCTGATGTGTGCCAGTAATTCCTCCAAAACTTGACCTCCCAAAAGGCTGTGCTTTATTTATTCTTTTCTTTACCATCCCTCGTATACAAAATCACACAAAGCATCAAATCAAACCATAAATGAATCAAATCCAAGGAAAAATGATGGAGTGGAATCGGAGGTATTCTCAAATCAGACCAAATACCTCACACCTGTCTACTCTGGAAAAATTCAGACACTCCAGATGCAGGTTATTCTTCTATGTCTTCTGACTATCAGACAAAGCGATCGGGAAGGCAATGTACACCTTAAGCGGAGAGGATTTGATCACAAAGCAAGGCCTTCCTTCCGAAATGAGAACCTGATGGACCTGTGCACTGCAGCGCCCTTCACAGCAGCGGGTTTTGTGGGCTTTTCATTCTCCGCGTCGCTCGAGAACATGATTGGCTTGGAGTCAGCTACTTTGGGTTCGTTAGCGCTCTCCGAAAACAATTCAAGCCCCTAGAATATGCACACCATTAAATAGGAGATTTGGCATCAACAAAGTCATAATACCTGGAAGGAGGACAACGAAACGAAAAAAAGGGGCATGTACCTTCACAGGCTTGGTTTCAGGTTGGGTTGGATGTGAAAGCTTGAGCTTTTCAGTGGCTTCCTGTGGAGTGAAAAACAGTGATGGATCATAAGAACAAAAGATCAACAAATAACACATGAACAAAGATAGATGCTCTTTACATATTATGTTTACATGAACGAACAAACAAAACCATTTTATCATGCACGGACTAGCCAAATAATCTGCCCACCTGAAAAAACTTGGCATTTATTCCATCTTTTATACCACCTGCTACTTGGCAGAGGTACCATATACCAGTATTAGCCACATCCTGTTCAATAAACACAGGAGGTTAAGGTAAGGAGAATTAGAGGATGCCATGGGTCACTAATACTAACAAGTAAATTAAGATACCTGTTTGTTCTCTAGTAACTCAATCTTTCCTTCCTGACATTAAGAAAAACCAAGGTTAAGATATTAATTTCGACAGCACTTTAAGATAAAGTTTAAGAGAATGCTGAAACTCACCAATCCAGCAACCATTTGTTGAATCGCTTCAATGTCAAATCCAATTTGAGACAGGTCATCTTTAACATCATTGACCTTTACATATAGAACAAAACTATATGAATGTATTGAAACAAGGATACTAAATATATTTTATAGCTTTACAGCTACACGTACATGGTATCTACATTACACTAAGCAAATGGTTGAAAAGCTTCTGCATATATTAGGAAGAACAGAAAATGTCTCTGGTGCTCTAAGAGAACAAAATTAAGCAAGCAATGGACATATTAGTATGTTGCAGATATACTGGTTTATGAAGAAGGCATAGGCCAAGTAATCACAGAGTTTAACAAAATACAAAATAAAATAAAAATTTGCTAGTGCTCATGATCACTCTTATCTCTTAACATTTATCTCAAATGCTACTCTCTGGCTGGTAAAGGCTCCAGTTTTTATACTTATTCTTGGAGCTGCTATCAAAGAAAATCCTTGTATACTTATCTAGACGAATAAGAGAAATTCAAGCAGCTATGCAGCAATAGCCATTAGTAAGCATGGAACCACTTACACAAATTCATTTTACACTGGGCTGTAAATGTTTTTTTAATAATCGGCTGTACATGGATTTAAGAAGTGCCGATCAGATGCAGGCATAGTATCAAAAAGAAATGAACATTGATGCTCAGGCACACCAAAGGACAGCCTTTTAGGAGGACCATGTGAGTATCAAGCAAATATCATAATAATACTACTCATGAATCAGGAATAGCATTGTTCAAATGAACCAACCTCATTCCTAATAGTTTTGGAGACCTCTACTTGTTCATCCATTTTTCCATCCAAATTCTCAAGCCGTTGAGTTAGATGTCTTTTTGTTGCCTGAAATTAATTGCAGTTAAAGATCAGCGCAGCAGATATAACAACTGCTGAAGTAAACATGAAATGGAGTTGGGAATAAAGCATACAGCTAGTGCTGATGAAACTTGCTCCAACTGCTTTGACATGCTCTGAACAGCATTAGCCATGTTGCGTTTTGTGACAAACATGACATCTGAGAGAGACAATCCCTGCGTGAGGTTATTAACATGTAAGAAATACAAACCAGAATAGTGAAAAGATTATCCTGACGGCAACCTTTCTCTTGGTGTTTGGTTACTTCTAGCAGTTCACATGCTATACAATGGAAAATTCTTGACCTGGGCCGTCATTAGGATTTGAAATGTCTAGTGGTCTTGCCTCTACATCCTAGTGAATTAGGAAGACATTATTAGTAGAACCAGGAAGTGTCCCTCGACTCGAATAGATGAAACTCGGATTGGATATTCCATCGCCAATCAGGATGACGTTATTATAGAATTAAGATAGAGAATTCATCCATGGTCTCTACATGGATGAGTAAGAGTTATTTACTTCTACAGCTGCATTCACAGAAAACCCTGGTGGAACTAAATGTGGTACCATCTGTGAGAAATGATGCATTAATTTCTTATTCAGAACACAGATAGCAAATTCTTTAGTATCCACTGACTACAAAACAAAGCAAATAGCTAAAATAAGTAATATACAGGGAACAATTGTTGCTTTCTTTTATTCAGTTACTAACTCAATAAAAAGGTTATCATGAAATTTAAGGGGCACAAACAACTTGTGGAGGAAAAGAGAAGAGAATAAAGAAAATTCATAATCAACTAATCAAGGGCATAAATTTCCATCTTACTTTCCACCACATATAGCAATAACCCATTGCTCCAACTGCAGCTGCTGGAAGTATGTAGGATGATAAACCGCCTGCAAAAGGAATACGTAAATAACTAAGAAAAAAATACAAGGGCCGAATAGACCAACAGCATTTACCCATTATAGTAAACTGCTATAAGCTAAGAATCTACATGTGTGAAACTGCTAGCTTGTAGGTATTTTGGCTTCATGAATAAATAATTGCTAACTTCAGCCCTTAACATGCTTTCATGAGTTTTTTAGCAGAGAACTACTATGTGGATGATCTCCATACACATATAGATATTTTGGAAATGTATACAAGTAACTATTTATTTAAACTTCTGTGAACATTCATAAGAGGAACTAGCTGAATTGAAACTAAACATGAAATGGCTATTTGCACAAACGAGTGAATAAAGGAAACAGAATGAAGAGACAGTGAAGCAGGTACGAACCTCCTGAGTCAGATTTTCCATTCAGTATGGTAATGGGTCTTGATAATGTCAAATCCCGGACTTCTTGGGCTAAATTCCGAATCTAATATTAATCACCAGCATGCAAAGTTAAGATAAATAATTCTATCAAGATGGAAGCAAGCAAGAGTAACCTCCATGTAGATGCTGACGTTAAGATGCATTCCATATGAACAAGAGCATACCTGAGCTTGAATAAGGGCAATGTCATAGGGGGCCGAAGCAGCTCCTTGATTTACACCCTTCATAATCTCCTAAACACAGAAGACGTGCTTAAATAAACATTTGCAGGTGAAGCTGCCGAGTATATCATCAAAATCGGCATGACGCGTATGTGGAGTCACTATAACTAGTGAAGCATAATTACACAGAACTTTAAATTTCCATTGGTGTACACTGACTAACATAAGTCGTCGATGCAATTTACATCACGGTTTCCATCGACAAAATTAATGCTTCTAGTACCCATGGTGAAGTAATTAACGAATTGGCTGATAAAGTTCAGTAATGCGGAAAAAATAAACAAAGGCAGAGGCATAGGCCGAACCGCTTGACAACGCACTCAATAAAATTTGAACATAAAAAATGGGGAAAAATTCTACCGACCTGGAGTTCCCCCAACACATCAGACAAGCGTCCATTCCGCAGCAGGATAGAGCCCGTCATCCCTGCACAGGCACCAATTCACAACATAAGGGGTCGAAACAGCAACCAATCGGAGCCAATCGGAGAGAAAGTTTGATGGGGATGGCGGTGATGGAAGAGGACCTGCGCCGACGAGGATGAGGACCTTGGAGGCCGCGACCCCCGTCTGCGTCGCCATGCCCCCACCGACCTCGCGCTTCTCCGGCTCGCCTCTGGATGGTTGTAGAAGGGGGCGGCGGCGGCGGCAGCGGCGGCGGCAGCGGCAGCGGCGAGTGGGACGAGGAGGAAGACAGCCGTGCGAAACTTCCGGGAGGGGAAAGCTTCAGGCCTCAGGGCGAGGAGGGCGCCTGGACCGGGAGACCTGACAGGATGAAAAACAAACGGAAAAAATCCCGTCCCAGCCCGGCCGTATTTTTATTTTTATTCTGTCCGTTTCCATATTTACAGAAAAATATGAAAATAGTATAGGAAGCACGAAGCGGTGTATCCGTCAGTCTTATATTTATAAATTTTTTAAAAAACCTAATAGACATCATATGTCTTTTTTTATTTTTCAACATCAATTGGTGCACTTCACGGCTTAATCATAGGCAATCTAAAATTTTAATCATATTTTTAGAAAATAACTTGCGTAAAAGTTTATGTAGTGTTATATCTATGTGATGTGAATGGTGATTTAAAAATAATGTGTTTCGATAAATTTTTCAATTTCCGTTTTCGTAACGCGTATATCCTATTTCCACGTGTTCCTGGCTATTTTGCTTCCGCTCCTAGCGTAATAAAATATGAGAATGGAAATTATTGAGGTATTTTCTCACCCGTTTCTGTCCGTTTTCGTCCTACCGACGAGTTTCGCGGTGGCAAGAGGAAGTTGGGCTCCACGTGTCAGTGAAGGGGGTTGGTAGCATTTCTGCGAGAAGCGGCTACTACGGTCTAGCCAGCAGCCCAGCAGCCACGTCTCCGCCACGTCAGCAATGACGAACCCAAACCCACTCCACGTCTCCTCCCCCAAAGGCCAAAGCAAATCATTCCCGGAGAAGACGACCGTTCCAACCCGCCGCGAGCTCGACACCGCCGCATCGCCACCGCGTGTCTTCTTCCCCCTCACGCCACTACCACTCCAGCGACCAACTCCCAACCCCAGGCTAGCGGCTAGCCTCCTCGCCGCCATGGGCATCCCTCTCCTCCCCCTCCTCGTCGTCCTCCAGCTGCTCATCGCCCCCTCCCCCGCCGCCGCGTCACCGCACATCTCCGCCGTCATCTCCCAGTCAGGCCTCGACTTCGCCAAGGACCTGCTCGTGTCCCACGCCGCGGAGACGCTGACGCCCCTGAGCGTGCCGGACATCGAGAAATCCATGAGCATCCCGCTCGTCGGCACCGTCCGCATGACCGCCTCCGGGATCGTACTCCACGGCCTCACCGTCACCAACTCCACCGTCGCCGTCGGGGATACAGGCGTCGTCGTGGCCGCCTCGCTTGCTAGAGCGAACCTCACCATGGAGTGGAGCTATTCGTACAGCGCCTGGGTCGTGACAGTCTCTGACAGTGGGAATGCTTCGATTCAGGTATAAATGGCGGTGGGACTCATGTGCTTGGTCGCTATTGGATTGTTAATTTTCCTGTGAGGCGACTCAGGCGACTGATGGGTAGCTGTTCTAGTTGAATAATTAGAGAATACGCAGGAGAGATGCACATTTCTATTAGTGACTGGTCGATGGTCATCCCTGAAATTTTTAGGCATCAGCTATCTGTTATCAGAAATAAAATCAATTGTCTTAGAAGTGAACTACTTCAGACTCGTTAATAGGAATTATATGTAGCAATAATCCACTATGCTGCCAAATTGAGTGGTACAGATTACTGAAGGTACTTTCAAGTTTCAACCTCCATAGGTATACTGTATACGGGTGCCTTATAAGCAAAGATGAAACGAGTGGTTACGTATGAGTCTTCTTCAGTGTCTATTACTTTTTACTAAATCTGAGATATTGGATACTCCCTCTGTCCCCAGAAGAATGCAACTCTCGCTTCCTGAGGAGTCAAATAATTCCAAATTTGACCAAATTTATACAAAATAGTATTAATATTTATATTATAAAATAATAATTATTAGATTAATCATGTGATATATTTTCATACTAGATCTATTTGGAAACATAAATGTTAGTAATATTTTATATAAAATTTGGTCAATCTTGAATTTGTTTGACTACTCGAAAAGCAAGAGTTGCATTCTTTTTGGGATGGAGGGAGTATTGGCTTTCTTTCATTAGCAGCATGATGTTATACTTACGCTTCAACTATAGGTAGTTCAAACTGTTAGCTTTTTCACACAACCTGTAAGCTGTAAGATAAAATTTGATCAACACTGCAGCATCTTAACTCAATGGGGTTTATGAATTTTTAAGAACTAGATTATACAAAGCACCTAGATAGTGACAACTTTTCAGTGACTTAAAGATTCTTTGGGCGTGATTGGTTCGCGGATGAACTCAGCCCCTGGCCCAATGCATGCAAGAACGTGGTGTTTGGTTGTCTGTTCGTACG
The DNA here is from genome assembly GCF_002211085.1 of Panicum hallii. Classification (NCBI taxonomy): domain Eukaryota; kingdom Viridiplantae; phylum Streptophyta; class Magnoliopsida; order Poales; family Poaceae; genus Panicum; species Panicum hallii. The sequence goes on along the minus strand of NC_038043.1, from coordinate 46,042,038 downwards.
AGCCAGGCTGTCCCGAGAGCCTGTTTGGTTGCTCGCATAAGGACGGGTTGCATGAGATAAAAGTATACAAAAAATCATCATCATGACATTTATTACATACAACTATTACCTTATAGCTCTTAGTTTATCTCATTACTCCTTAATATTAATTGAAATGTGTTAATATCATTTAATATGTGCTAATGATGCATTAATAACATCATTAGATGGTTAATACCCGCACCGCGCGAGCCTGGTCTGGAAGAAACGACCGATTTCTGCGTTTCTGCGGAGCCTGGCCGCGGGGGTCTCCCTGCTGGCGCAGAGTCTGGCCCGACAGATACGCGAACCAAACAAGCGTCTGTTCTCGCATGCGGAGGGCCTGGCTGAGGGCTGGTGCAGCCAACCAAACGCCCCCTTTGATGTTCTATATGCACCTCAATCCTTGTTTGGGACTTTTGGTGATAAGCTGATTGTTCTTTTCATCTAGGCAAAAGATCTCAAATATGTCCACTTTATGAATCCGGTGCTGAAAACAAACCCAAGCAGCTATTAAATGGACCCTTAGTTTATGTTGTTTCATGTACAATTGCATCTCTGTAGATCTATATTTATCATCTGCGAGTTGCTATACTGTTCTTAGCAGGTAGCCCAGCTGCATTTGCACGTCTTGTAACTTTAACTGTATTAATGTAGTATCAGTCAGTTTTGACATGTATGTATACAAAGGTACAATGTGTATTCATGAATACTTTTCGCTAAGGTTGAAGGAATGGAGGTTGGGGTTTCCATGAGCATGAAGAATCAAAATGGATCGCTCAAGCTGTCTGTTATGGAATGTGGCTGTTATATGAAGGAGCTAGACATAACATTAAATGGAGGAGCATCTTGGTTCTATCAAGTGTACGTGGTTCACAATTTTGTTCACTATGTGTTAGTTCCTTTGAAAGGGGCTCACTAAATTGGATTTTCCTTCACCAGCAGCCAGTAAATATCAAGCACAAATCTTTGCATTTCAAATTCTATCCAGAGTTCTCAGCATAATCTCTTTATTTCTGGAGACTGCTGTTTCTTTAGTGTCCCCTTGAGCACCTCCATTTGTTTCTGAAGTGAACCAAGCTGTGTTCTTTCTAGATGAATTCAGTTCATCATGCATCTTATTTGAACAATATGAGTAATGAGTGAGATGTTTGTTCTGCCTGCTTTTTGTAGGTTTATAGATGCTTTCAGCAATCATATCAGATCATCAGTGGAAAATGCAATTACGAAAAAGATAACAGAAGGTGCATTGAAGCTTGACTCGTTCCTCGGAAACCTTCCCAAGAAAGTTGATCTTGATAGTGTTGCTGCAATGAATGTGACTTTTGTTAATGATCCACTATTCAAGAGCTCCTCTGTTGAGTTTGATATAGATGGCTTATTTATTCCATCTGATGAAACTGCTGTTCCGAGTGACATGCTTCTTGGAGATATCGAATATGCATTACCTCTTGGGAGTTCCTCGAAAATGCTTTGGATTTCATTGGATGAAAATGTTTTCAACTCTGTTTCAGCTCTCTACTTCAAGGTATGCTGGAATACATTTGATATAATTCATAAATGCGACCTGTTACTTTGGTTGATGGATACAAGCAAATGCTCTTTTTCTTTTGCCACTAGCATAATATTTTATTGACTGTCAGTGTGTGGTTGTGGACTTGGATCTTGATTTGTCTTTTGAACTGCAATTGTTGTTACTTGTTATATTCTGTTTGTTACTGCACTTTTGATTATTCAGGCTGGTTTGCTGCAAAGGATGGTGGACAAGATTCCCGATCAGTTTCTTTTGAACACTGCTAGCTGGAGGTTTTTGGTTCCTCAATTGTATCGAAAATATCCAGATGATGATATGCTACTGAATATTTCTGCAATTTCGCCTCCCTCTGTGAGGATCAATGTGGGCAGAATTGACGCCACAGTTGACTTAGATGTCACAGTTAGTGTTTTGGATTCTGGCAAGATAGTTCCAGTTGCATGCATGTCAGTGGTGAGGTTCTTTCCATCTTTCTTTCAGTGATTTTGTATTCTTTTAATTGTAGCTAGCTATTGGATTCAACTAAACTACCTGAAAACTACCTCGCAAAAAAAAACTACCTGAAAACTAATGTTGTTCGTATATTTTTCTTTTTTTGGTTTTGCCTACTCTACTGTTCTGTTTGATATGCTCAACATATTGTCCATTGACGAGTAAAATCTCATTAGATTCAACATTTTTTCTGTATCTTCTTGAAAATGTATGCATCGTCCAGTGTTCCAAACTGTACTGTTGTGGTTACCGTACATGGCTTTTGCTTCTGTAGTCAGTTGCTGTTTCTGGAGCCGCAGCGGTATCAGGTAATAACCTTGGTGGAAGAGTGGAGTTGGATTATTTCTCGTTTACATTGAAGTGGAGCCAAGTTGGCAAACTCCACACTGTTCTAGTTCAGGTAATTTTGCTTAGCTATATGTTTATGTTGTCTTTCTGCTTTTCCTGTTTATTCTCCTAGAGGCAGGGCCTTGAATTGCATGCATCACACCTTTTAAGAAAGTTTAGCTTGGAGATCATAACGGTCTTGTTGCAAGAGACAAGTTATGGTAAATTGTGATACTATGTTTTGGAATTTACCTGGTTTTCCAATAAGGTTCATGGTACTAACTAATTGAAATACCACAAATTTTGTAATCTAATAAATATTCTTATGGAGGTTTTGGGTATTCCATCATAGGCTCTTTCAAAATTTAAATGCTCCATGGAACAGCATGTTACTGTAAACACACTGCAAAGCTGAACTACTGCTGTAGTTTTTGCGGCATTATTGTTGTTTTTAGCTTAGTTGATAGGACCATATATCAGTGGCTTCTTGAGATGCATATGAAAACTTCAGGATTCATTTGATATCTTGTGTTGGAACTTCATATCTTGCCATCAGGATGTCTAATTTGATGCAACTTTTGTTATATCCGCAGACTGTGCTACGAATTTTCCTGAAACACTTGTTTGTACCATATGTGAACTCATATCTCGAGCAAGGCTTCCCATTGCCCATCATCAAGGGTTTCTCCATCAGAGATGCATATATCCTCACTTCTTACTCAAAATTGATTGTAAGCTGCGATGTCATCTTCATTGAAACAGAGGCCCTGTTCCCTGTCCAGACCCATGGAAGATTTGTCCTATAAAATTGGTTCAGCAAAAGCATTGCAACCACCATGGAACTACTAGCGTAGACTCCTGCTTTAGCAAAACGTACAGTAATGCCATTCATACTGTAGCAATGCAGCATTTCTTTTTTATGTAAACAACTGTGCAATGTATATATGTATCTGTAGAGCCGTACAAGCAGTCCTTAGGTTGAGTTGTTACACTAGGTTTGAACAGGAGAAGTGGATACCTGTACTGCACTATGCACCTATCACTCTTTCAATGAACAGTAATCGAGGTGCCTGTACATACTACGCACAACTGTGTATAATCATTTGATTTTGTAGTTTTACCTGAATCTTGCTTGTAATCATGATATGACCAGTCAATACAGCAGCCAATTGGGTTTTGCTCTCACCTGTCAATCTCCAGTTATGCTGTTGTTGTTGCCATGTCAAGCTTGTTCAAGTGTCTAGTTGTTAGTTTAGCGTGTCAAGGTTCCATGAGCTCACGACTTGTGTGCAGCCGTGCGTGCGTTGTGGGCGAGAATAGCTCGCGTAGTCCGAGTCCTCCGCCTTGTGGACTCGCTCTCCCGTCACGCGTCGTGGGGATGGACGCGGCAATGTCGCGGCGGGAGAAGCGCTGGTTTTTCCGTTTGATGTAATCGTGAATAAAAGGATGAATAGAGTCAGAAAATGCTGCGACGTTTTGGCAGCCCAAAAACTTCCTTGTTTTTGGTATCAGTTCCCGGGTGATAGCCGGAGCTCCGGCTGACAGTTGTATGATTGTATTTACCAGCCGTTGTTATTGGTATCAGCAATCCTTGGCAACATGCGGTCACACTGCTGCTTGTTTGTCTGGCATTTTTACAAAAAGATCCTCACTAATTCAGTACCCATTTCATCTGCCTTCGGCTACAGTACGAAACAGATATTGAGAAAGCTCAGGGGCTCCGATGCGAATACATCTCGTTATCCTCCAGCCGACCGCAGCAAAACCCAGAACCCCGGCGGCGCCCCGCCACTAGCCACCGTTCATCCCGCTCCCCGCTTCGCTGGCCGGAAATGGCGGCCGCCTCTCTCTTCTCTCCCCCCTCGGCCCTCCTTCTCTCCCGCACCGCTACCCGCCTGTCCCGCTTCCAGACGCTTGCCGCGAGGAAGCCGGTGGCCTCCACCGTCGGCGGGGGCGGAGGCAAAGGGGGCGGGCTGCTGTCGGTGCTGGACCGGGCGCTGGCGGACGAGGAGGAGTACCGGCGCGCGCGGGCTCAGGTGCAGCGCAAGGGCGTGGAGGTGGAAGGGTACGCCATCGAGGGCATCTCGGTGGGCGGGCACGAGACCTGCATCACCGTGCCGTCGCTGAACGTCGCGTTCGACATCGGCCGCGGGCCGCAGTTCGCCGTCAGCCAGGACTACCTCTTCGTCACCCACGCCCACCTCGACCACATCGTGAGGACCCCTGGACCATGTTCTGGTTTGCCTAGGCACTAATTTTGCTTTTACTTGGCTTGGTTAGATATGCTCTAGATGCACAATTTTTAAGTGAAGCTGTTACACGGTCTGTTAGAACTTAGGAATAGCTTATCCCAGAATAATGTTGCAGTACCTGTAGGAAGAGAAATCATGACATCTTAATTGCATCCGCGTCTACTTGGATTATGAAACTATCAGTAACGCTTGATGCACCAATTTTCCTGTGATTATTGTTCAGGGTGGTCTCCCAATGTACATAGCTACCCGCGGCCTTTACAACTTGAAGCCTCCTACTGTATTTGTACCACCCTGCATCAGGGATGATGTTGAGGAGCTGCTTCAGGTCCATCGCAGAATGAGTCAAATTGAACTGAATGTTGAATTAGTTGCACTTGATTTGGGTATGGATGTTGTTTCACTGCTTTTTTGTATGTTGTCTGCTTGCGTGTTCCTCATGATGCTACAACTTCTTTCAGGAGAGACATACGAAATACGTAATGATCTTGTTGCCAGGCCATTTCAAACTTACCATGCCATACCCAGCCAGGTACTGCTCTGAGGTCAATCGAACTATTAGGTTAGCAGGCATGTTTGATTATTGATCATAGTTTAATGCTTATTGGCATTGTCCATCTTTGCCCTACGTGGCTTGTCTATGCTGTAAAGGGGTACATTATCTATTCTATTCGGAGAAAGTTGAAAAAGCAGTATGCGCATTTGAAAGGTAGTCAGATAATGAAATTGAAGCAATCAGGCACTGAGGTGAGCTCTCTCGAATTGGCCTACTCTTCATTAGGAATATTTCTTGTGTGTTATTCACCACATGATTTGATATTAGATTACAGATACCATACTGTACCCGGAAGTTGCCTTCACGGGAGATACAAATTCTGATTTTATTCTTGACCCAAGAAATGCAGATGCCCTGAGAGCAAAGGTTCTCATAACTGAGGTATTGTCTTTGCACCTCTAGTGTTCCTGTGGCTAGGTTGTTCTTTGTTCCACTCCAAAGCACACTTAAAATGTGCCCATATTGCTCTTGCTCAGGAATATGTAGTGTTATTGTTGCTGATGTGTGTGTATTATTGAAGAAATATAATTAACAGAACATGCAAAATTCTAGAAATTTTCCAATTTTGGGCCAATTTAGAAGAGGGGTTGCTCTTGAAATTTTAGGATTTAGATTAAATTTGAACAAGATCCCAAGGAATTGGACCCAAATCCTCCCTTTCCATTAGGGCTTTAATCTCTAGCTATCAATTAAGGGACAGAGAATGGTGTTCACCAAATATCACTAGAGACTTGAGAGTATATGTTAGAACCAAATTACTAGAGACTATTGGTTACAGAGCAATGGCAACGAATACATATGCTCTCTAGTCTCTTGCGGTCTTTATAATTGGGTACCATTGCTTATATAAAACCAATAGTACTGTATTTGTTGCTAAAAGCTGTAAATAAAAAAGAACTTTGCTAGTTTGTTCATCAGATAATACTTCAAATATCAAACATGAAGTTCTCAACCTTATATTATTTAGTACCAACACAATTTAACATTTTGCAGGCAACCTTCCTAGATGACCACATTGATGTTGAGCATGCTAGGGAGCACGGCCACATGCATCTGTCTGAGGTGAAAATTCACATGCTTACACTCCTTCACATGTTACTGAACCTTATGAAAATTGTGAAGACAGATATGATGGTGGTTCAATCACTAAACTACACCCATTATGTTGTATGTAGATCATGGAGCATTCTCAGTGGTTTAGAAACGAAACAATCGTACTCACTCATTTCTCAAATCGATATAGTCTTGAGGTATGAGCCAATAACCTATCAAATCATTGTCAATGACCAACAAGTCTGACGCAAACGATACTTTTGTAGGATATTCGACAGGCTGTTTCCAGGCTACAACCTAAGTTACATTCAAAGGTCGTTGCTCTGACAGAAGGCTTCAAATCTGAATATAGATAATTGTATATAAGTAGAGCATCTGGTGTTTCTCGGTCTTAACCTAAAATTAACTGAGTGTATGTTAACACAGGAACTGGTTATTTTGTTAAAGAAAAAGAGATCTACTTATAGATGTCTGTTGTGTGCAGTGTGCTCACTTGTAATTCCATTATCTTTCTTACTCTTCCTGTCATCACTTTGTACAGCTGATTGAATGTCTGAGAAAATATTTTGTATACTTGCACACATATGAGATCTGTAAAATATAGAACCTTTTCCTAGATATCTCCAGTTTTCAGAACATGGTGAAAGCTATTACAATACTGGAGAACTGGATGGTGGAATATATAAAAGTACATATATTCATGCTGTCCTGCATGGAATGGAATATGATGAGTTCTAAAATGGCACAGTAAATTTTCCTGATAAAGCAGCTATCTATGCAGTGACCCTCCCTGTGGTACTCATTTCTTCTAGCCATCTTGATGTTACACAGCAGAGCAAACCTAATAGTATCTGGTTATTACATAATGAGGTTTATTTTGATCAGTTTCTTCACTTGCATCCTCTGTGGATTCATCATCAGTGGAGTACTCTTCAGGATCTTTGCGTGCCGGGATGATGAAGATGTCAGATTCATCAGGTAATCTGAAGCTAACCCTCCTGGCTATGCTGTTTTGGCTCCTCAGGGACATTCGATCGATGGAGAAGCTCTCCCCGACAGCAGGAGAGTTGTTCTCATAAGAACAGTCCATGTTAAGTGGGCAGACCTTTGGAGAATGCCTCCGAGGAGATGGTGCCCCAATTCCTTCGGCTTCAATACTCTGTGGAGAATACAGGATGTCTTGAAGAGTGTCTTTCCTTCCTTCTGCTCTGCCCCTGGCTGTGCTAGTCTCACAGTGGTGTGGCTTCCCTTCCAGGCATCTGGGCTTCATCCTGCCCAGAATTGCTTTGACATAGCAAGAGCCACAGCTCTGCGAGCCCATCTTTTCCCTCGTGAATGATAAATGCCTTGAGCAGTTGATGGTAGTGTTCAGGTAAAAGCATTTATAGATATGTCATGTGCATTTGTTTAGTACCTTGAGCGTTAGAAATGAAGTAACTTGCTTATTGTAGACTTGGTTATGACAAACCTTGGTCGTGTCAAACCAGGACAAACCACAGTGATTAGAGCAAAGAATGTACGAAAGAGACAGAGGTCACTTGGTGTGGATTGGCTTTGTCAAGGCTACTGATTTTTAAAGTGAAATTCCAAGATAGTTTCTGAGTTATGTGTGTGTTGCGTTCTTTATGCCATCTAGGCATGTGATACTCTTGTTTAGATTTGGAACTTCACCAAGGCAGAAGCGGAGCATATGAAGAGCTAGCCATTTGTAACTGTGACAAGAAAAATGTAGATGGTACTGGTAGTATGCAACTATGAAATGTTGTCGTTACCTGTGTCCGTCGTGAGTCCAAGTGAAGCAGGGTGCCCATAGGATATGCACTGCTTCTATGTACTGCATAAAGGATAATACCTAAGAAACAGAACATCCAAGGTATAGGTTTCTCCAATGGCCTTACATTGTTGTTGTGTACTTCTTACTGTCTTTTGCCCTTCGTGACTTTATATTGTTTTCATTCTCCCTACCTGCTGCCTAAAATTTGTTTTCTGAAGGTTTGCCTTTGCACTACTGCACGTGAGTGGTCTGCGTGTTAGCCACCCGAAAACTTAACAAGCAATTTGGACCTGGATATGTTTTCTGGGTATGTAACATAGCATAATTCCATTGCACGTATACAGTTTTCTGTTGCTGTTAAACTTGTAATTTTGTAGCATGAATTGAGCTCGTTAAGACTTGAAGATTGTCCTCCTATTATTTTTACCCTTCGGTCCAAATACAAGGCATGCCAATATGGAATAGGTCATGGAATGCTTCTACTATTGAATAGTATTGTTAGATCACGTGGGGAGGACAAATTCTATTTTTAGCATATATACAGGGCCAAGTAAAATTTGTTATGTCATCGATGACTTCATCAATGATTGATTGCAGTAGTAATCACAAACAGAATCAGGATATATTAAGCTATATACTCTGCATTGGAGTAAGCTATATTCTTCTTTGTTCTTTGAACATAAGAACATTCGAGTATTTGGGTTGTAGACAACCAGGCGGAAGATCAGCTAGAAAAGCCTAATTGTAATAATCTTATATCTTCACTGTTCTTAAGAGCTTAACTCTTTAACGTTAGCTGCATGGAAGTGAAACGTACGAGAAGCTCCTGCACCGTGCTTGGACTTGGGCGACTTGCTATGGTCACCCATATCATGTGACATAATTTCCATTGTGTGCACTCGAGAAATCTCTGTTCGTTCCTAAAATTGCAATTTTCTAGCACACAAGTACTCACTTCAAAATGAACTTGTTAATGTCCATCCGTACATTCGTCCAAACACAAGGCATGCCATCAAGGAGTAGAGTATCTTTTTGTTGCAGTACATTACTGAATTCGTCGTACTGGTCCACGTGGTCAGGAGCACAAATTCTATTTTTTTAATCATGTGGTAGACCTATGCTTTTGACATATTCGATGAGACCATCTAGATCTGCTTATTGTTATTGCAACAGAGTTTGAGAAAAACTACGAGCAAGGAATCCAGCTCCGGCTTTTGTTTGGGTAACAATCCATGTGGATTGAAGTAGAGAACAAACTAAATTCCACGTTGCTTCACCACTCATCGGTGCTAGTGCTGACGGTGCCAACGTTCACTTGTGGCCTGGTGTCCAGAGCAGCTCGGGTGAAGAAGCGCATTGGCACCTCATTGCGTGGTTAAATTAAGAAATATGCAAAGACAAAGGCAAAAGGCAGAATATAGTATTTTTTAAAGAAAGCACAATATAGAATTAGGAATAATAACGGCAAACTTTTCGACAGAGTACTACCATAACAGCTACACCAAACTTAATCGCCTGGCCAGCAAAAAAACCGATAACGTGCCAAAAACCTCGAACAGTAGTCAAGATTAAGCTACGGCAGGTAACTAGAGATAAACGACAAGCATAGAATGCTTAGTCGACCTCCTCCATCCTGCTCTCGCCGGCGTCGTCCTCCGGCGGGGGCATCTCCGCTTCGGCCTCCGCCGACTCGTCCTCGTCGATGCTGAGGCCCAGCTTGAGCATGCGGTGGATCCTGGTGCCGAAGGTGTTAGGGTCATCCAGGCTGAAGCCGGAGGTGAGCAGGGCCGTCTCGAAGAGCAGCATCACAAGGTCTTCACTGACTTGTTGTTCTTGTCGGTCTCAGCACGCTTGCGGAGCCCGTCCATGATGGCGTTCTTCGGGTTGATCTTCATGGTCTTCTTGCTCGACATGTAGCCAGCCATCCTCGAGTCCCTAAGGGCCTGCGCCTTCATGATCTTCTCCATGTTGGCTGTCCAGCCGTACTCGCCAGTGACAAGGCAGCACGGGGAGTCCACAGCACGGTCAGAGACCACCACCTTCTCAACCTTGTCGCCCAGAACCTCCTTGATGACCTTGCAGAGCCCCTCGAACTTCTTAATTTAGCTTATAAATTTTAGGACCAATTCAGTTGATCACTAACATTCCAATGACTGCAACCTTTTTATATTGATTGCATGCATGAGATGCATATCCTCTCAATATTGTTTGGCTTGGTATTGACACACCTCCTACTTTTCATCACCAAACTAGACTTCAGCTGCCACTTCCTTCACTTTTGCCTCTCCCTCTTCGGTTCTTTTAGAATGCGTAATTTTTTCCAATCCGAACAAATTTTTGTGAAACCACAACGTTCGGAAAAGAAGCTCTTACTCTTCATACAACGTCCTCCTCTTTTTTTGACAATATAAGATGTTGTTCTATAACACGCGTTTTATTTTCGTCATAGTTCTGTAGTGGCTGAGGGTTGCCGCCGATAAAACTGGAAATTTTGTTATAGATGAGGTCTGTTCAACGATGAAGTTTCAGAACGTCACACGTGAAATGTTATGAATGCAACTATTTCTACTAGTGGGCCCACCAAGTAATTGTGTTTCCATAATTTCGCGTGCTAATACGCAGAAGGTTCTGGACATTTTTTGGTTGAAATGTTGAAAAAGTCGTGTTTGCTATTTCCCCGTACGAATCTAGTTTTGACTTTGGAGGGCGTCATTGAGAGATGGAATTTTTCAGAACATAGTTTATAGACACGTAGGAGAAAAAGGTTCGTTCGCTCAAGACTTGGGGAAAGAGAGAACGACGCATCCTGCAACTGGCGCACATGCAACAAGATGGGGAAGTGGTGCATGCAGCGGCAGGAAGAATTGATAGCGTGGTGGATGCTTTACAAGCTGAAGTGCTGGCCTGCACAGCAGGCGTGAAGGCGGCGGTCGAGCATGGTATGGGTCGTGTGATTATAGAGACCATTCATTGGTTCTCCAGCAGGCGATCAGATCTGACTCACATCGTTTGGCCCTGACGGGGGTTGATATACGAGTTAAAGTGCTTATTGAGATCAAGCTTTGTTAGTTTTAATGTTGTCTTTGCTCCTAGAAACTGCAATAGAGTTGCACATGAATTGCTGCTTTGGGTTGTAAGTATTCTCAAGGTACCACCCGCCTGTGGGATGGACGCCTCACGGCATGGAGAACATAGTGGCCAGCGATATCGCAGTGTCTTTGAGTTAATGAAAAGCTTTTTTTCCATAAAAATAGATATGGAAGGGTTCCGCAAGATTTGAGATCTGGACATATTCAGTTTCGAGGAACCTGCAACTGGTGCAGGTGTAGAAGAATACGGATGTACGCACAGAGTCTCATTTGGAACGGACCAGAACAGAATTTCAAGTATGGTAGGTTCCACATATGTTTAACTCTACGTTCATAATCCTATGTTTAACTATCCTATTCAGTTTATACAGCTCTGTCCGAATGTCTAGTTGCACTTTCGACATTCGGACATGGAGAAATGTACTGTGTAGATTCCTCGAAAATAACCACTTTGTATCTCGACTTTTGGTGACAGAGGAAGGTACTGTGTAGATTCCTGGAAGATAACCACACTTTTCATATCTGCAACTATTAATCATGTCCCTCCAAATCGCTAGGACCTCTGGATACCGTCAATTCTTTATCTGCGACTGCATCCAAGAGTTACAGTTAGTCTGCAAGGAACACATGAATTAAGGAAGGTCCACTTTCGTTTCAAAAAAGATAAAGCTGACTTTCTAGATGCTGGAGAATAAGGAATGGGAATAAAGTGAATAAATTCCGATTTTATCCTTCTTTAGGGAAAGCGTATATAAGCTACAAGGACGAGTTCTCTTACTGGGGCTATTATCCGGTGTGTCATCATTGCGGTCTCCATTTTGTGAGGTGAAAATGGGAGTAAGGTAATTTTTGTCCAGTAAAGCGAAAGATGAGGTGCTGCAAAATAGAAATTGAAGTGCACCAGGGTGAGAAGGACTTGGTCTGTTGTAATAGGTTAACACAATCAATCAATATCTTAAGTTTCTTTAAGTAAAAACAAACAAGAAGCAACATTTCAAATAGGAGCTAATTAGTTCACCTTCTCCTTATATCTCTAAGTTTCGATTTGAATTTGCTTGAAGTGGATGGTCCTTCATCGTAATTTTGTCCCATGTAACCAGTGTCGTTGACATCAGAATTCTCCTGCATTTAGCAAGCAGGCCAATTATAATAGACAAACCATCAGTAATCCTCATTGTGTACAAAGATGAATACAAGTAAAAACTTGAACATATGGCCTTCAACAACATCAATGGTCAGCTTGTAAGCACCAAAATAAATCCACTCCATGGCGATTACAGCCCCTGACATTTTTGTAAATTTCTCTACAGATGACAAGTAGGGTGCATCCTTGTAGAGGACCACTACAAGGGGGGAGGTGTGAAGAGCCAAAGACTGCAATGTGGCCATGTGGGTATACCTTTTGCAAAAGAACAAAATGCTTTATCTCTGTTACACTGCGAAAGAACTTACCTCGTGCAGCTGGTGGTAACGGTTGCTGTCTCCAACTACTTGTAGAGCTTCAAGCATCGTTCCAGTTGAGCCTCCAATAAGTAGTACCTAATATTACCATGCGAGAGTTATTTATGGCCGGTATGGAGGTTCTCAGCAGGAATTTTGAAAGAACTCCAACAAGAATCAATTCGGTCTGTATCAAGAAAAATTCTTGCATTTGAGGTAAGGCCTTGTGATGTTGTGGGATCACAAATTCTGAGGCACACCATCCATGGACATTCTTGGTTCATTTTGATATATTGTGGAGAGAATTACATCCAACAACTTACAGTTAGAACAACAATAGACGTGGTAGCAGTGAAAATTGTCTCGCCATGTCCATCAGGAAGATCATGAACAGACTGAAGAGCGAGGGCAAAAGCCATAGCTCCTCTAAGCCCTGTATAAGCAAAGCATCAGTATTTAGTGTTAAAGTGTAATATCATGTATGAGTCAAGGGTAGTTTAGTCTTTTCCTATTCTAGGGTTTGGGTGCTCTCATATACTATATTATCCCCTCTGGGGCTATCCAATACAATCATGCAGTTCAGTCTCTCCTCTTCTCTCCATTTGTAACATTTAGAAGCATGAAAATTATGACGAGATAGTTTATGGCAGACTCATTAAAAGAGAACATATTCTATGGCAGACATACCACTATACCAAAGAGCCTGCTGATATTGCCTAGGTATTTGGCAATGTGGTGGTCGTGCCAAATTCAGTATGTATGCACAAGAGAAGACATTTGCAGCCCTTCAAAATGAATGGAGATGAGAAACTAGCATTTTAATATAGCTACGCAGCATAAAGACAGAGAAAATGAAAAGTGTTTTCAAAATTTCAGCGATGATAACTAACAACCAAACCAAACCAAATAATGGCGGAAATATTTCAGTAGGTCAGGTACCTTGCAAGTAGTATGAAGATCTGCATGTCATTGACAAATAAGAGATTAAGGAAACAACAGAATGTAAACATATTTCATATAGTGTGTAGAATAGAGGTTTTGGTGGTTTAATCCAATGGAAGGATACAATTGAGAAAAATATGAATCCAACATGAGACCAGCTTTGGCGTTCCATTGCAATATCAAATCCCATATATATGAACCTGCATAGAAGCACAACCAACTCTTCATCTCGAGTTGTTTACATATGCAAGCTAAACTATAGTTTGGCTTACACAAAAGCTTCTGCCAGTGATGAAAGAAGATGGAAAAAGCGGGCTGTAAAACGCTGAGAATCTTCTGATAAGTTTGAGAATGTGTATCTCTTCATAACCTGGAAGTAAAATTCTTTAGTAACCAATCCAGTAAGTTAAATTTGGTTACTGAACTTGAACTTGGAAGATAAATTGAAGCGTTTTCTGAGTCAAACAGGATTCAAGGCAACATTGTGAGAGTTGAACTTACAATACCAGTGAAGAGAATAGAAACAATGCCGGATAGACCAATGCCTTCAGCTAGCATGTACCTAGTACAAAAGGCAGTAACTAACAGAAACCTTTAAATCAAACGTAAAACTAAAAAAAGTTCAAATAAGGCTTACGAGAAGTACGGGAAAAGCACAAACAAGCAACTCTCCAGATTATGAAGGCTGAAAATGATACAAAGTTTAGTTGTCTATGTGATGAGCTCCAGTTTCAGACAAATTGCATGTGCCACCTTTTACTTACTTCTCAACGCCCAGTGCTGCATACTTGAAGAGGTTTGACAGAATTAAGGAGTAGCAATGTTGAGATGTGACTTGAAAAAAGTACAAAAATGCATTTATATATATTTTTTTGGATGGGTGGGTAGGTAGGTGGGGGGTGCATTTAAGATCTAGTGCAGATTTTGGCAGTGTACAAGCCCTCGGCCCAATTCACAGGGAAGCTTTCAGCTTCCCCATGAGTGTGACTGTTGAGAAGCCAAACCTCCCTCACAACTTTCATGACTAATCATGTTTGTTTTCATGAAGTAAAGTTAGATTAAAGGATATGAGAGCAGAAATGAGTCCAACACCAATGCCTAAATGAGAGAAGAAAAGTCATTGAAATATAAAACACAAAGCAATATATAAATGTTTACAGACAATCATAAAAATAATAAAGAGCGAATAAAGAGTTATGAAATACCTGATGACATTGATCCCACAAAATTCTCAAGAAACCTTAGAATTACAAGGAAAAAGTTTTGTCCAGAAGGGTGTGTCCTCATAGTTGCCATAGTCCTGAAAGCTAAAGCTATTTAAAATAGGATTATTGGAAGATTTTAAAAAGCGCACAAGGCAAATTTATCGAGGAAATTATATCCGCACCTGTACAAGGATATAGCCACCTTAATTGACAGACCATAGAAGGGCAAAAAGAATTATGTAAGCATGAGTGGAACTAATTTAAACAAAAAGGATATTAAGTAAAGAAAAGTTTCTGCATACAGCATCATTTAAAACTGATTCTCCAAAAACCAGTGCATAGAGATTTGTATCGGTGCCAAGTTCCTGCAATTCCATAAACATTGTGTAATTGTTTCTTTCAAGACAGCAGTAGATATGAGCAAAATTTAGTCATCTGTTTCAATATAGAAGTAAAGCATGCAAGAATTCTTTCGAGTATTAATTAAGAAGCAGTGGCAAAAACCTGAAATATAGACAAAACTGTTACAGGATCAGTTGCTGACACAAGAGCGCCAAACATCATACACTCAACCAATGGGAGCCTGTAGATAATGTATATTAACCCACCAACGTAGCTGCCACAAGAAGTGTAAATTAATTACTTTCATTTATCAATAGAGAGAATAGAAGGGAGTATGTATAAAGGCAATAGAAACGGTTCTTACACTAGAAGACCTGTAACTATTGAGGCAATGAAGGTCCCAAGGATTGCAAATGTTATGATAGCACCGAAGTTCGAAAAGAATGGTTTCTATAAAAAGAAAAGAAAATTATAGTATGATTGACTACGCTGGATATAGTAAGCAACTAAGGGGCTTAAGAATTCAACACTCACTGGTGCTAAGTTGAATCCGGACTGGGTAAGATGCAGTCAAGTAAAACATGACAAACTTCACAAGAAGTAATTAAGAAACAAAAGCATAATATAGTCAAGGATATAATATAATTGGAGGCAGTAAGAAGAGAAGGAAGAAGTCCTCTCGAAAATTAAACCATCTCCTGAATTAACAAAGAAAGAAAACAAACATCATATGGTTTTCAGAAACTAACAACAACGACGCTTTGTGGGGGTGATTGGGTCGAGCAAAAGGAATAAGAGATGTAGCATATAGACCTGGTGCTTTTCTGAGTGTTTGATATGTTAGCAAGCCCACCAACAATCATCCCTGTCACAATAAGATATTGAATGATTTTCTCATTTCTCAGACACAAGGTGAAATCCAGAAAGCTTCAGTATACCAAAGGAAACGTGTATAACAGTTCATTATATTGATTCAAGATAACACGACTACTGGAGTGCATGCATTTATCAAAAGAACAGATAGAAGCAAAAGCTCCTAAAATGTAAAGGTCCTCAAAATTCATATTCTACAAAAACTGAAGTCACTATAATGCCAAGGTGCAGGCTCATTTGCAAGCCCAGGCAAATTACAGCCAGTGACACGCAATGGTAGTAGAACCGGAGGGGTAAACCAAAACGCTTTCCAGTTCTCTCTCGAAAAGGGGGAAAAAACGCTCTCCTATGCCAACTGAACATTGGCTTTGGCCGAACGCTTCACGTCGCAATCGCAACTTGTCATCAGCGAACTCAGACAGCACGGTAGCACCATCCACTGATCGTGGCGACAGTTGGCTATACCCACACGAATAGGATTTAGAATCCCTAGCTCCAAGTGTGCTGATCGGCATTTTGAAATTCTAACAAACCATTTGCCAAAACCTCCGAGGATCGATCAGGTGGCGGGCGGTGGAATATATGCGTACGCACCGATGAGGAGGGAGCCGCTGGCCTCGGGGAGGTAGTAGAATTTGCGGCGGCGGAGGATGTGCCCGAGCACGAACGAGAGAACGAGCATCGATATCTGAAGCAGGATGCCCACCCCCGCTGCCTTCTGCTCGTCCACCGTCCCCGGCGATCCCGTGGCCGAAGCCACCACGGGAGGCGCCGCGGCAACCCCCGTCGCCATTCCCCCCACGCCTTCTCGAGCTCCTCCCCCGCGTGCCTGCCCCTCTCCCTCTCCGACGATTCGTTCGCCTCGGCCTCGTGCGATTCTCGCTCGACGGTGACGCGGTCGATGCCTGCTCTCCTTTCGTTGCGGACTGGGGAGAAAGACTGGACCCGGCCGAACGGAGGAGAGGCGAGGAGGGGAGGCGGAGACGGACGGTCACGGATGCGTTTTCTGCTGGCCTGACGGACTGGATGGAGGGCTTGGCTGTGGGCCACGACGACATGGCGATGGGAATGGAGAGGAACCGGCGGGAAGAAAGACGGCCTTGGGCCCTCCAGTTGGGTTGGGTCGGATGGTAGCTGTTTCTGCAGCCCTTTTTGGGTTCAGCTTTTTGAAAGATGTATTACAAATTTTTCTTTACAGCCCCTCACTAAATACATTTTTAAAAAACCATTTCTATTTCTCAATTGTGAATATATCAATATTTGTCTAAATGGCCGTTTAAACGGTTTAGTAGATGGAAGCAGGACCTCTCCGTTTTGTTTAGGGCATAAACGGTCATCTAAACGGCCGGGCCTTTTAAACGGTCGTAGACGTTGAAAAACGAGTGAAACGGGTGAAATAGAATGGTCCTACACAGATTTGTGCGGGCTAAATGGGCCGTTTAGGGTATGCAGTGCCGTGCTCGCGCTTACAAAATTTCAGCTGCCGTGAACGCGCCCAAAATTGGGACCCAACGGTGGCCCAATTCGCAGCATGTATATATTGGAGAGGCCCAATTTACTACGTTTAGGGTTTTCCTTTCTATTCCAACAGGCAGCCAGTCGCCGCCGCTACCGCAACCGCTATTGCGCCTCCTCCCGTGAAGCTGTGGACTCGTGGGAGGTCCTGCTCGTCGGAACAGGAAGGACACCGCCCGGCGGCCGCCGCAGGTCGCACGCACCCTATGCTGTGCCGGCACCCGCTGCAGACCTGCGAAGCCGTGGACTCGCGGGAGCCCCATCTCGTCAGAACAGGAAGGCCACCGTTGAAGGTTGGCTCATTGAAGGTGGAGATGAAGAGGATGCTGAGCTTGTTTGTGGGCTGATATGGAAACTAATTGAAAGAGGCTTGTGGGGCTAAGAAATATTGGAATCTTCGTAGAAGTGCAAGGTTGGCACAAATGAGAGAGATTAATGATGATGCTTTCCATTCCGAAACAGAAGAAGAACCACTCAATGAGGAAGAGATTGACTTTGAATCTGACCAAGAGGATGTGGTCCCAATTGTTGGGGATGAAGAGGAGGGTGAGAATGATGACTAGTCATGTGAAAATGGTGTGAGAAAGGTATATTTGCTTGAATACTTGGATTTTTTCATGTATAAATATGTATTTTGTTGTGGTAATATACAAATCCGTTTAGACCTTTTAATTCCGTTTAAATGTATCTAAATAGTGAATAAAGGATGGCTGATTGTTTTCCGTTTACCGTTTACGAAAATATTGGAATATATATGTATATACTCCCTTCATTTATAAATTATAAGTTATTTTTGCTTTTATTACGAATCTAGACATAATGTCTTCTAATATATATCTACCTGCATATTAAAATTTATGTACCTAAAAAAGTGAAAGCAACTTACAATTTGAAAATTGTAACGAAGGGAATACTTTTTTATTACGTGCCTACGGTGAAGCTAAGCCAACATTTAGAATTCGCGACCATCATAAAAGAAAGGAGGATGTTGTATGAAGAGTGAGATCTCATTTTCCGAATGTTGTGGTTTCACAATAAATTATTTGGATTGGACAAAAAAAATACGCGTTCTAAAAGAGCCAAAAAAGTAGAGGCAAAAGTGGAGGAAGTGGCAGCTGAAGTCTAGTTTGGTGATGAAAAGTAGGAGGTGTGTCAATACCAAGCCAAACAATATTTAGAGGTTGCATCTCGTGCATGCAATCAATAAAAAAATGGTTACAGTCATTGGAAGGTTAGTGGTCAACTGAATTGGTCCTAAATTTATAAGCTAAATTAAGATATTAATGGTCAAAATTTAGACTTAAGATAAATCTAGATGGATTTATATTTTGATAGGAACGGATGAAGTGCAAGTTAAAAAAAATAGTTGTAGGGTCACTGTAAGCCAGATAAAAGACCAGTCCATGTTAGAACATAATGGACTATAACTTCTAGTTTGTTTTTTTATTTATGAGAGACTAGAACTTCTAGTTATCAAGGGGCTGAAGTCCTTGTAGTCAGTGGCAGAGGCGGGACGGGCAGGGGCCATAGCCGTCTAATGATCCAGATAAACAAGCTTAGGTTACTGATTTAGATTAATTATAAATTATTTAGGTCTCCTTTTTAATAATTAGAACTTCCAATCATTAGAACCAAGCACTGCTAGAATTTTATAGATATAAATAGCATGTTCTACTATTCTATTTACCAGACATAAAAATTAATTTTTGTATAGACAAGCTACGTATTATGCTAAAACTGTAAAAGCACTATCAATTTATTCATCTTTTGGCCATCTGTTAACATCGGTAAAATATAATTATCCATACTATATTACAATAGAAATAAATATTCTATCATACTATATATTCTACGACCACAATTATTATTGAGCTTGTTTGAAACTGTGTCACGCGGCAGCGTATTTTATATGAGTGCGTTCAGAAGAGCTGCTTCTCGTGTTTGTCGATTGGAGCCTACGTCCTGATCCTTGTTCAGTATGAAAAAGTATCTAGTGTAGTATGAAAAAGTATCTAGTGTAGTTTTTTACTGACGCCAACATTATAGATACCGTTATAGATAGATTTATTATTCATTGATTTGATATGGCTTAGTTCGACCTCACTAAATTTGATTTCTGGCTCCGCCTTACTTGTAGTTTTGTAAAAAGGTCACCTGAAGTCGTAGTCCCATATTCCAATATTACGATAGTTTAAGATTTGCTAAATAAACTTAAAAATAGAGTGTCTAGAGCTTGTAAGTAATGGGTGAAGGAACCACCTGGTACCAAAGATTTTTTTCAAAAAAAATATATTAAACCTAGAAAGAGACCCACACCCACACACATTGAAGTCTCAAGTCACGCAATTTTTTCACGCGAAATATGCGCGTGTGTGGTGGCTGGAATTCAAGCCCGCAACCACTTTATCGGTGTTTTTATCATCGGCCTACCTAGGGATACCCTAAGGTAGGTGATTATTTGGTGAGGGATCGCCGGATCTAGAATTTGAAGGTAAACGAAAGGACACAGGACACAAATTTAGACAGGTTCGGGCCGTTAGAGTAGCGTAATACCCTACGTTCTGTTTTGGGGTGTTGTATATTGCGCACTGCGCTTGGGTATTGAGTTGCCTGTTGGCTGTTCTCTGTTGGTTCTCCGCTGGTTCTCTGCCTATCTAGGTATGCCTGCCCTCCTTTATATATCCCAGGGGATGGTGTTCCTAATAGAATTACAAGGTATGAGTCCTAGTAGGATTACAAGGTATGAGTCCTAGTAGGAATCAGACTTCTTTTTCCTCATGGGTAGCTTCCTTGCGGTACCCAGGGAATCTATCCCTAACAAGCCCCCGAGCTATTCATAGCCGAGTACTGCAGGTATTTCGAGTACTTCTGAAGTAGTCTTTGGCTTCTTCTGAAACTCCATCTTGAAGGTCTTTTTCGAGTACTTCCTTGGTTGCATCAAGGCTATGAGGTGCTCATGCTCCGAATACCTTCAAGTCTTCTTTTACATGGGGTGCGATGGAAAATCGCATTTCATATGGAGTAGCCCCCGAGCCTTAGGTTGAATTGAAAAATCAAGCTGAGGATCAAATTAGTCTTGAATCTTCTTTTCTTATCCTTCGAGTACATTCAAAAAATAAATAGTCGATGACACGTATCCTGCAGCCCCCGAGCCTTGAATCCAAAACCCTTAGGTTCGGAAAAAGGATCCAAGAATTGTAGCATTGGTGTTACTCTGAAATCTCGAGAAAAACTCTTCACTTTCTGCACAGTGAAATTGAGCCTCCCGCTGGTTTATTTAACCACGCATGACTTAGGATTTCTTCTGCACTCTTAGTCTTCATACGAGTCATCTTTGAGTAGTTTTGTGACGTTCAGCCCCCGAGCTTACGAGCCAGGAGAGCCGAAAGAGCCATGTCGAGTAGTGTGCATCGCCCAGCCTCCGAGCGTGGGAACTAGCGGAACTGTGATGGCACGCCATGTTGCCTGGAAGGTTGTTGCTGAAGCTTGATCTAAAAAAAGACAATGCATACATTATGTAGCATAATGCGAAGATACCGAGTAGTACTCAGTAATAATGTGAACACACTAAAATTTATTCGGTGTAAAAATTGCTGTGTTGAGCTCTTTTTAGGCCATTTAAATCTCCCGAGTAGTCCACCCTTTACGTTCACCTGTCCCAGTTTAGCCTTCGCCCATAGCATGTACAAGTCGCTTAGGTCTATTGCCTTCGCTCATATCATGTACGAGTCGTTTAGGTCTCTAGCATTCGCTCATACAGGACGGGTCGCTTAGATCATAACTGGAGACTCGAGATTTTACGGATTAAGGCATTTTCTACTTGAGTAGATTAGCGACCGTTAAGAGGAGACAACGAGCAGAAAGTAGTCATCATGCGAAAAAGAGGATGCGCAGTGCGCAAAAGTAGTCAACATTGCGACAGAATGAATGCGCGTTGCGCAAAAAGTAGTCGACGAAGTGTAGCTCTGGAGGGTTTCAATGCCCATCGAGAGTCGTACACGGATAAGGAGTCGATCATGGTGTAGCCCCCGAGGGTTTCATGCCCGTCGAGAGGCATACCCAGAAAGGTAGCCGATCTTGTGAAGAATAAGTCGAAAAAGGTATAAGTCACTTGGCTTAATTCGTGGATGAATGTTGACGAAGCCGTGGAGCTCGTTGATGGAGCTGCGACAGTTTGTTGATGAAGCTCGACTAGTCGGAGTCGATTCCAACTAGTTTTCAAGTCGAGACGAGTAGTTGATGTAGTCGTTGCTGTGAAGCTCGTCCTCGACTAGTTTCTGGTTGAGACGAGTAGTCAAAGTAGTCAGCGGCGGGCCGCCGATCGTCCTCGCGAAGTCGAAGTGATCGCCGGCGGGCCGCCGAGCCTTCTCGCGAAGTCGAAGTAGTCGCTGGCGGGCCGCCGAGCCTCCTTGCGAAGTCGAAGCAGTCGAACTCGTCGCTGCTGCGCGCGGACATTGCGGCACAAGCTGAAGTTGAACCAGGTCGTCGAGGTCAGCGGCTGCGGTGCATCGACGTTGCAGAGCGAGGTGAAGTTGAGCCGAGTAGTCAAGGTCGATGTAGCCGTTCGCTGAAGGATCCGATTTCGAACTCGATGAATCGATCCGCCGGTGCATACGTACGAAGTAGCAATCCGTCACTTTGAGTGGATTGATGTTGATGAAGAGGTTCTTCAAATTCGCCCAATGATCCCGACGATCGGCCCCACGGTGGACGCCATCTGTCAGTGTTTTTACTGTCGGCCTACTTAGAGATACCCTAAGGTAGGTGATTATTTGGTGAGGGGTCGCCGGATCTGGAACTTGAAGGTGAACGCAAGGACACGAGACACAAATTTAGATAGGTTCGGGCCGCTAGAGTAGCGTAATACCCTATGTCCTGTTTTGGGGTGTTGTATATTGCGCCCTGCGCTTGGGTGTTGAGTTGTCTGTTGGCTGCTCTCTGTTGGTTCTCCACTGGTTCTCTGCCTATCTAGGTATTCCTGCCCTCCTTTATATATCCCAGGGGACGGGGTTACTAGTAGGATTATAAGGTATGAGTCCTAATAGGATTACTGTGGAATCCTAGTAGGAATCAGACTTCTTTTTCCTCACGGGTAGCTTCCTTGTGATACGCAGGGGATCTATCCCTGACACACTTGCCTTATGCGTACCTCCCTTACTATCTCACTTGCACAGCAATTGTGATTGGAAGGGAGACACTTTACTTTTGAAGTAACCTGTGGAGTCCTTTAGGTATCGGGTGGTAACACCATCTGGTATCTAAAGCTTAGACAAAGGTACCAGGTACTAATGTGGGTGGAATCTTTAGTACCAGATGGGAACACCAACCGTTACCTTTGTCTGTCTAGCCATAGGTAGCGGATGGTGTTACCATCTGGTACTAAAGGCGTGTTTGCTTTCTGGCCTATGGCGCCGCACCGTGCCTAAGGTGCGGCGGCCGATTCAGCCGCCACACCTACGGCGCGGGATGTGCGGCGCGGTGTGGCGCCGCAGGCCAGAAACCAAACAGCCCCTAAAAGATCCCTGAATCTTTTGACCTAGCTCAAAAGTACCGGCATGAAGATGATCCGGTGCTGATGCTAAAATTAGTATAAGATTATATTCATACTAGTACTTTTAGTATGGATCTTTAGCGTGTTTTATAGTAGGGTAAAACCTATTCCTAAATAGATACTCTAAAAATTTCATATGCAAACAGACGATTAGAAAGTACGTATCTCCCTGTCAGAAATACCTTAACGCTATCACGATACCATGAGCGCCGTTTTGCTGTCAACTAGCATGCCAAAGGTACGAGTATGCAAACCCCTGTGTTTTTTTCCTGTCAGAGAGGGAAACATGGAGTCTCCACTCCAGATTTGGGGAGCCACAATTCCACACAGAGGCCCACCTCGTAGCGTATACTTGAAACGCAAAGGCCCCCGAGGCCCAAAGGGCAAAACCATCCTCGGCCGCCGCTGCTAGTCAAAATGCTCCGGTCTTCTTATAAAAAAAATGCTCCTGCAAAGTTTTATGATCGTCTCATGCTGCGTAAGCTTCTTTGTTACAGAGGTGTCAATTAGAGGATGTCAATTGCAGTTGGAGCCTTACTTTTGTCGATCTAGTTGTTATTTGTCCGTGCTGCCACCGGTAAGTATGGCCAAGCTAGGCGATCAACCGTTCACGGCTGCTCTTAGCTGATCTTGTCGAAGGTGCTGAGCAGATCATTCGTGTTTGCGCTCTATTCTCAGTTGATCAAGGGTTCAAAATCACTACTCTGTTTTAACCAAGTCAAAATCATATTTTGCAGAGAAAAATAAACTTGTGACGCATAAATGTATAGGGGTGGTAAAGGATCTTCAATTTTAATTTTTAGTTTAGATAATTTAAGAATAGATCTTAAAAAGGATTAGATTCTAATTTTATACTTATACAATTTTAAATTTAAAATATATAAGAAATGAATTGGATTGACGGCTCTGTAGCCCTTCGTGATCCGAATCGCGGAGGTTGATGGAGCGATGGGAAAGCACTCCTCCGGTCTCCCCGGACCCGAAAAATGGAAGAGACGAGGGTAGCCTCGAGCGGATGCGACTAGCCGACAACTCGCCGTGTCCCATTCGCTGCAGGGCACGTGTGCAAGGAGCGCACCCGTGCACCAGTCGTTCGCCACGTCGCCCCGTTAACTCGCGAGGTGGCCGTGGCGCGTAGCTCTAGGTTCCTAACTCACGTGGACGCGCTATAAATCGTGGCGCGACTTCGCTGTGTTGCGATCACTACGGATCGAGCGAGCGAGCGAGCAACCTAATCCACAGGAGCGAAGAGAAGAAACAAAGCTCGCAGCGGATCGAGCCAGCAGAGCAGGCCACGGCGATGGAGGCGGCCAAGGAGCGGCGGGAGCGCCTGGCCGCCGACGAGGGCGACGCGGTGCAGCTGCCGACGGAGACGAGCCCGTACGTGCGGTACGAGGGCCTGGAGGACTACAAGATGCGCGGCTACGGCGCGCAGGGCCACCTCCCGGTCTCCGACGTGCCCCACGGCGGCTCCGGCACCGACGCGCCCACCGTCCCGGGCACCGCCGTCCCCGTGGCGAGGCCGGAGCGCCGCATCGAAGTCCAGGCCCAGCGAGAACTGGGGGCGGGAAAGGACGACGCCGGCCGCCGCGGGGACGCGTCCACGGACGTCATCAACCGCCAAGGCGTGCCGTAGCTTTTAGCTTTTGGCTGGATGTCTCGAGTGCGCGCGTGGTTTGGCTGATGCGCACCGCACACGAATGAGCGTGTCAGTGTGTCTGTGCTTTTCAGTGTGTAAGAATAAACAGGCTTGCGACTAAAATAATGGGCCAAACTTCAGATGTTGCTGTACAATAATCTTGACTCACAAGACGTAGCGACGGTCACTGCAGAGTGCAGATCAGCTGGCTCTGCTTTGCCGTGCTGCCGTGCAGGCTAGGTTGGCCGCCGCCGGGCGTGTAACATGCAGGACACGCATCAAAAGCACCTCCACCACCTGCCACGGGCAGGCTCCAGCTCGGTGCCCGACATCTCGCGGCTGCCCTCTGCGCGCACGCGTGGAGGCTCAGCGTTCCGCGACCTGGGATCGTCGACGGCGATCTTGACGGCCGGGTGGACGACGCCGGCGGCCGCCCCGTCCGTGGAGATAGTGGCGCCGCCCGTGGCGACATCTGCTGCCTCGTCAACTGGCACGGCACCCGCACCCACGCCCGCCTCACCATTTCCAAGCTTGAACCCAGGAGGCAGCGACCGTCGTCTTGGAGTCGGATTAGTGGGCGGCCGGCCGCGGCATCGCGGCCGCGCCGGCAGCGGCGGCAGGAAAGGCACGGCATCCTCGGCCTGCACGTCGCGCTTCCTTATCGTCTCCAGCATGGCCTCGAGGGAGCTCCTCGGAGTGGCCGCGGCGGCGGAAGGCATCACTACCGGGAAGGAGGACCCGATCGCGCAGAGGAGGCAGCGCAGGCACCATGAAGCGAGGATGCGGGCTTGCTGACGCCTGATGGAGTGGGATCATTTGGGGGCAGCAAGTTTATAGGGACGATCAAGAGCTGGGGAGCAAGGAAAGGAAGGAGAACATGCGCGATCTTGTGCAGATTTTCGGGCTTGATGATGCTTATTTCCTTTCAGTATCGCATCACATTACATCTCGTGATCATCGTTTTGCCCTGTATCGTGTATGAATCGTGCTATCAAATCACCGGCGGCGAACGTCCGCCTCGGTGATTTTGACTAGAGAGTATAGACTAGTCGCTCGATCAGGTGCAGGCCTTGGCGGCGAACCCGATCTTCTGGTTGGCCACGTCATAGACGACGGCGAACGTCTTCTGCTGCGTGTTCCCGAGGATGCCGATGCTGGTGTCGTCGCCGTTGGACGCGAACGCCAGGCAGGCCTGCGACACCTTGGGCACGTACAGCACCCCGTTGAAGTCGAGGCTCACGGTGGCGCCGCCGGAGAACACCAGCGCCACCGACGGGATCTGCACCGTCGTGTAGCCCGTGAAGTCGTAGCACGTGTCCAGGATGGACATCGCCGGCGCCCGCTTGTACTTGCGCATGAAGCGCGCGAACGCCCCCCGGAGCGCCCTGTAGGCGGTCTCCGGGAGGCGGGTGATGACGGTGCCCGAGTCGATCACCGTGCCGGGCGCCCGGAACACGGCCTCGGGGACCCTGACCGTCCGCCCGGCCACCTTGATGCCGACGAGGTTGAGGTAGTAGAACGACGGCGTGTCGCCGCGGGCCACCATCGCCGTGAACTGCGCGTTGGACGGCGCGGCGCCGCCGAGGGACAGGTACCCCGCGGCGCTCGGAGACGAGGGCAGGCAGTAGGAGAACCCCGCGCCGTACCTGGCCGCCGCCTGCGAGGCCAGCGAGACCCTGTTGCGGCCGAGGCCGACGAGCCCGTCGGCCCTGCCGAACAGCCCGGAGTCGTCGTCGCCGCACCCGAAGACGAACCCCTGGAGCGCGTCGGACGGCCCCAGCGCCAGCGTGTCACGCACGAGGTTGCCGTCGGTCTGCGACTGGTCGCCGTAGACGACCTCGTAGCGGCACCTGCTGCCCGACGACGCGCAGGTCCACGAGTCGAGCCCGCGGCACTGCGGGTCGCCGCAGGGCACGGCGGCGTACGTGGACGACTGCGCCGGGTCGAAGAGCGGGTCCTGCTGCTCGTAGCAGCCGTTGCAGGGCCTGCACTGCACCCACGACAGGTCGCTGCCGGTGTCGAACACCACCGAGAAGTCCCGCCGGGGCGTGCCGAGCCCGACCGAGACGATGTAGTTGCCCGTGCCGAGGGACACGCCCGTGCGCGCCGGCAGGGACACGCCCTTGGAGGCGCGGGCCGTGTGGACCGCCGCCGACGACCTGCGGTGGATGGAGTCCACCCTGTCCTGGTCCCGGTCCAGGATCTCCGCGTGGGACGGCGCGCCGCCGGCCCGAGCCAGCAGCGGCGAGCACGGGCCGTGCCGGTGCACGACGCTGAGAGACGACGAGTTGGACGCTGCCGCGAGATACCACGAACGATAAAAATTAGCAGGTGTTTCGGGTGACATCCGAATATGTTTCTAGTCCGGTATTTTTATATCCCAATCTTGCATTTCATCATACAAGAGAATTTTTGAGCTGCTACAAGATACGTTTGGGTGCTTACCAGGGGCATCATCGTCATTGTTTCGGGTAACAAGGCACCCAACCCAACGGCTGAAATTTCTTGGGAGCGCATGCATGTTCTACGGTTGGGTGGTCAGATCAAGAAACTCCCCTTTTTACTATTTGGGTACCTAACAGCGGTGGGTAGTAGTGCGATGCGAATGTGCCACACGGCCAGCTTGTCAAAATGCATTCCTTTTTTGACTTTGGCATGTGTGTACTAGATTGACTAACAGTCCCTAGGAAGCAGTAGGAATGCCGTGTAGGATACCTGACGTTTTCTCTCGGAACAGAGACCATACAGCCACGCAAAAACATAAAAAACAGTCAGCATGGGACCAATACAGTTTAGTACCTTCCCGTCGCAAGATACCCTGGTATCAAAATTTAGTGCTTAAAAGTTCAAACTGCTGTGCGTTAATCTTTTGTACTAGGACTAAGAAAATGGCACCGATGTGTAACTGATAAGCGTCCTCGTATCAACTGTATAGCCTGTTTTTTATTGGTGTTTTTTTTCATTCCACGCATCATCGCGCTGCTAACCTACCATACTTTGGATTGGGGGGGGGGGGGGGGGGGGGAAGAGAAACACACCGAGCAGTTTTGTCAACACTCAACACCGAAAAAGGCAAAAGGGACAGCGCGCGAAGAAATCGGACGAGACGAACCCTACCTCTCGCACCCACAGCCGTGCAGACCGCGCTCGGCAGCAGCGAGCTGACGCTCACGACGTGCCAGTCGGGGGCGCCGCTGCTCCCATCCGCCGCCGCCGACGCGCCGAGGCGGGCAGGAGACGCGAGGACCGCTAGCGCCAGCGCAGCCGCGAGCAGGCAGCTGCCAGGGCCACGAGACAGAGGAGCGCGCCGCGTCGCGGGCGCCATGAGAGCTGCTCTCGAGTTATCCACCTGCTATCAGCCTATCACGCGCTCGCTCGTTCAGTCGCTAACCACTCCAATGATATGATCGGAGTGCGCTCGAGAGGGACGATGGGCACGAAGCGGTGCGCCGCTGCTTATATATAGTGGTGGGCTGGTGGAGCGTTGGCTAGGCTAGCCGCGCGACCGGCACCGTCGTGCGGCGTGGCCCGCACCGCGCCAAAGTCTACGGCCGTGGATGTGGAAGAAAAATTAGGCAGCGCCGCCACACGCGCGCGCTGGGACAGCCCCCTCCCCCCCCCCCCCCCCCCCCCCCCCCCCCCGTGCGACGACGGACCGATGCGCAGGCCGAACCGGCCGGACGAGACGGGGCGGCGGCGACGACTCACCAGACGCGGTCGTCGTCAGCGAGCACGCGCCACTACCGCCGAAGCACTGAAAGCGGGCTGGCAGGCCGACGTCGGCTTTTACCCTCGCACCTGACGGCGAGTCCCCCGGTCCGTTCCCACACTCAACTCTTTCGCGGCCCTGCTGATTTGGTTAGACCGGGGCGGGTAGGAGGAGAAAACAACACAAAACATCACCACCACTCGGGAGGGCGCCGAACCAAATCGTCGTCGACAGCGACGACGGCCACCACGTCTCGTCGTGCAACCGGCCGGTGGTGGCGAGTGGTGCGTGCGACGGACAGCCGAACCGATGATGGAGGTAGCTTTCTCCCTTGTCGCGCACCACGAAGTAGGAAAAAGGCCTACGTGCAGCGCAGGGGTGGGCCGCCGGCCGGCTCTACCCGCGCCGATGCGCCGTGTTCGCGCGGATCCAGCGAGGCCCGCCACGGCGCTTGCGATCGTGACGAAGCAAATCATCATGGCTCCGAGACTCCGGAGGGAGGAGCCGCGCTACGAGCGAGCAGTGGGTCAGTGGCTCCGTGCAGGCAGCGGTTCCATTCACCACGACATGACCGGCGACAGCGACCTGATGATGATTGTGAGCGACCGCACTTGATGATGTGGGCTGGCCATGCATGCGTTTCTAGAATGCGACGACGGACCGGACGTGCGACCGTGCCGGTGCTCATCGGTTGCCTGACAGGCGAGTGCATTTTACGCGCGCGTGCCGGCCGGGACGCCGCTTTTTGTTGGTGTGTAACAATAGGATTGTGACTCGAGCCCGGATTTAGCACGTGAGTCTTTGACGCGTTCCGTCAGAGGTCAGACATGGACGACAGCGCGAGGGAGGGAAAGTAACGCCTGCTCGTGGTTGCCATGGCAGGCAGGGGCTGGGCCAATCAGGCTGCGGTTGCGCAAAACAAATCGAGCTACAAAAAGCAACTGTACCTAACCGCCAAAGGGCCTACTTGGACTAGCTCGCCACAGCACTGGACGGCCAGTGATTTTTCGCATTTTTTCTAATCTGGAGATGGAGATGATTAGATTCGTAACCGGCCCGCTTGAGGAAGGTGCTCGAAACTTAGGGGCCAGTTTGGTAGAGCTCCCAGAGCTGATTCTCTGCTGAATCCAGCAAGAGCTCTGCCAAACAGTTTTTCAGAGAGAAGTGATTCTCTGCTGATTCTGTGGAGTGATTCTCTGAAATGAACTAAGAGGCTGGGAGCTGAAAAAAGTAGCTTCTCTTGATTCTGTGAAGTGATTCTCCATCCTAATTTTAAGAGTTTATGCTAGAGAATCAAAGAGAATCACCTTCAGCCACAGAATCACTTCTCTTAGAGAATCAGCTCCCACAGAGAATCAGAATCAGCCGGAGCTCTACCAAACTGGCCCTTATTAGTAATAAGGTGCTCCCTCCGTTACAAAATAAATGTAGTTTGAGGATTTAAAATTTATCGCAAAATAAATGTAGTTTTTCTTTCCAACTCTATCTCTACCCCTTCTTGTTTTATATGCACTCTCTATATTTTTATATCTCCTTAATTTTCATACCCAGCTCCTTAATTTCCATGCCCAACTCCGAAAACTACATTTTTTTTGGACGGAGGGAGTAATTGTGTACGTCCATACATTATTTGGTATTTTCGGTTAGTGAACGGCGTACCGAGACATGATATCATCAGTAGACGAGCGCTAGTCTGAAAAGGCTGGCATCATTAAGATCTGTATGATATGATTTATCTCCAGCAAATATTTTATCTGCGGAGATCAGTGCAGAAGAAAAGCGCATCCGAAAGAGCTTGCAATTTTTTTAAGCATGAGCTTGTTAGTTGCTATGCTCCTAACCGTCGTACAAGTACAAAAAAAACGTGCTGGGCCGCCTTGTGCAAAAAAACCATGCAGCCCGACGACCCGTACTTTTTACATTTTGACCTTTTTTCCTAACAAAATTCACGTTTGGACTTTTGGGGAAGTATTATCGGTTTTGCATCTGGGGGCGGCTCCGTGTGTCATGGCGCCGAGGTAACACATCTTGGTACTGTGAATAATGACGCCGAGATTGTAGCCCTTGGTAAACGTGGCTGCAGCGATGGCGCTGACGTGGCAGGGAGCTCGGCGCCAAGATCCGTGACGCTGAGCTCCCTGCCACGTGGGGTCCTCGATTCCTCCTTCTCTCTGCGTTGTCTCTCACTCCCTTTCGCCATCTCTCTCTCAGTTCTCTCTCTTCCCTCCGCCCTCTCTCTTAAATCTCCGGCGCCGCAGCTTCCCCCCACCAGCGCCCCGCCTCCTCACCATCGTTGTCGCCGCCATCGCCGCTTCCGCTGACCGGCGTGGCTGCCGGCTCCGCTCACCGGTGCCGCCGCCGCCGCCTGCGCCCCGCGCGGGCCTCGGGGCCGGGGCTCAGCTCCCGCGCCCCCTCCGCTCATTGCGGGGCTTGTGGCCGCCCTCAGCGGGGAGGTCGTGCTGGCGCCGGCGCCGCCTCTGCCCAGCATCTGGTAGAAGAAAAAAGGGGTGAGATTTTTGAAAGCAGGCTGGGCACCGAGATATGTGGTGTTAAGCTTGGCGCCATGGCCTATGGCGTCGAGCTTTTTGCCATATCAGCACCACGTTTACTGGGGCTGCAACCTTGGCGCGATGACTCACGGCGCCGAGATATGTTACCTCAGCCGTGAGTCACGACGCCGACCCTAGGGTCCAAAACCAAGAATACTCCCTTCAAAGGTGTAAACATAAATTTTTTAAAAGAACCTAAAATGTAAAAAGTACGGCCCGACGACGACCCGAACCCGTGCGCGGGGCCCCCCCGACCCACCATCATTTAGCGCGCGGTGCACTGTCAGCACCCCTGCTGACGATGCCACTACTGACCAGCCAGCAACGACGGTTGCTGATGGGCCAAGACGGGGAGAACGCGTGCGTCGGCCCAACACTTGTGTGTACGGAAGTGAGTGGGTGTGAGGCCCAACTTAGTGCCGTATTGTTTCGATTTTTTTTAAAAAAGAGTTAAAAAATTAAATTCGAAAAAGAGGTGCCGGTTCGGAACAATTAGAAAAATAGGTACCTTCCGCCCGATCAACGGGCGGAAGGAACATCCCGCCCATCCAACGGGCGGGGTGTCGAAAAATATTTCTCAGGCCCCATGTAGGGACCTCTTCACGAAAGTTACGACGCATCCAGCCCTTCCAACGGGCGGGAGGTCTCCCGAGGGGCATCCCGCCCCACCAACGGGCGGGAGGTTCTCCCAAGGGGCATCCCGCCCTCCCAATAGATGTCACACCCCCCAACTATTTAAGCCCTCCACCCACCCCTAATTCTCATTATATTCATTAAAAATCAACAAAAAAAGAAAGGAAGGAGAGGAAGAGAGAAGAGGAGAGGAAGCGGCGAAGCCCTGTCCACACGTCGGTTTGGAGGTATATTCTCGTTATAATCGTATAATTATCAATTATTTTTATGAATATTTGTTAGGGTAGTTATACGTAGAATAGTTTTCAGTATTTTCAATTGTTTTTACGAAATATTTGTTAGGGTAGTTCTAATTTAAATAGTTTTTAGTATTTTCAATAGTTTTTAGATATATTTCTTAGGGTAGTTATATTTTAAATAGTTTTTATAATTTCAATAGTTTTCAGATATATTTCTTAGGGTAGTTATATTTTGAATAGTTTTCAGTATTTTTAATAGATTTTAGAAATATTTGTTAGGGTAGTTCTATTATAAATAGTTTTTAGTATTTTTAATAGTTATTAGATATATTTGTTAGGGTAGTTATATTTTGAATAGTTTTTATAATTTCAATGGTTTTGAGATATATTTCTTAGGGTAGTTATATTTTGAATAGTTTTCAGTATTTTTAATAGCTTTTAGAAATATTTGTTAGGGTAGTTCTATTATAAATAGGTTTTAGTATTTTCAATAGTTTTTAGATATAGTTCTTAGGTTAGTTATATTTTAAATAGTTTTACGTACTCTAAATAGTTTTTAGGAATATTTCTTAGGGTAGTTATATTTGAAGGAGTTTTTAGTATTTTCAATAGTTGTTATAAATATTTCTTTGGGTAGTTATATTTTGAATAGTTTTTAGTATTTTTAATTGTTCGTAGGAATATGTCTTACGGTTCTTATATTTTTCATGCAGATATGGCACAGACACCGGAGCTCCTTGACGCGAACATCGACGAACGGCACAGGTCGTACCTGACAGCGGTGGAGGGGCAGGAGCTTCACGAGTTGCGCCCTCGTGTAGTAAAGGAGTTGTTGCACCTGGACGACCGTTGGCTTGACAGGTGATACTTTGTATTTTTTTACGAAACTAATGTATAGCTTGTACGACAATTGTAACCACAATGCAAAATATACAGGTTATGTGAGGCTGGTTTGCTGCCACTCACACGTATGCTTCAGGCTGGCGACGGCCAAGACGGTGGCGCTAAGAAGCGGATGCAGCTGGACCGCTCTCTACTTGCGGCGTTGGCGGACAGGTGGCGTCCGAAGACGCACACGTTCCACTTGCCGTGCGGGGAGATGGCCCCCACGTTGCAGGACGTGCCGTACCTGCTCGGGCTTCCCATTGCGGGTGAAGCTGTTGGCCCGGTTCCCGTGCCACCTACTTGGAGGCGGAGCTTCAGGAGCAGTTTGCTCCAATGAACCTGCCACTTTTTGCGAACATACCTGATTTGCCCGGCCCTGCCAAGAGTTGGGTAATACAATTTAGGGTACGTCCAATTATTATTTAATTAATTTAATTGAATCATATGTGACTACCTCTAAGTATTGAACAAATATATTTCAGGCTCAGGATCTCCACCCTCTGGCTGGGCAGTACGAGGTGTTGCGATGCCTGGAGGCATATTTGTTGTGGTTGTTCGGCTGGACTCTTTTCTGTAACTCTAGCGGCAATTATGTGGACAAGGTGCTCATGCAGTACGCGCGCGCGATTGCGGATGCGGAGCCGGGCCAGGTACCTGGGTGGAGCTGGGGATCGGCAGTGCTTACTGCCACGTACCGAGGCCTTTGCCAGGCCTGTTTGAAGATGGAGAGGACCGCCGTCATCACAGGCTGCCCACTTCTGCTGCAGCTATGGTCGTACGGGCGATTCGCAATAGCACGCCCCCTAATCAGCGAGGAGACTTATCCGCCCGAGATGTATGGGATGTGGGACGAGGATTGCCCCACGATGGGTTCGCTTTGGACCTATCGACGGGTAAGCTCTTTAATTTACTGTTGTTCATTTCTGTATATGCAAATTACCGATGCAGTTGTGTAATTTTGCAGATGAGCTAGGCACATCGGTAGGTCTGAAAAGCATACCCGCAGTTCGTGTTCGAATTTGATCGGATGCGGCCACAGGATGTCATCTGGACCCCGTACACTGTTGCGGCTATCCAGGCACGTGCGCCGCACGGGTTGTCTTCCCTTTGCACGCGTGACGAGGAGTACTGGCTCACAAAGGTGAATCTAGTCTTCGATATTATCGTTGAGCCGTAGTGCGTCGAGCGAGTGATGAGGCAGTTCGGGCGATGACAGCACTTTCCTCTCCTACCTCGAGCGTTCCAGGCCGTGCCGCGCAACGTACACGAGTAAGTTTGTGATAACTCGTTTTGTATTAATTATATAATCATTGTCACAAAATAATGTTGTCTTTCAAATGTTTGCAATAGATATTCGCGCAGGGAATATCATGCCAACGAGGTCAACTGGGTGGTCAAGCTGCAGGAGTACGTAGAAGGGTGGCTTGACGCACGTGACGATGTGTGGGACGAGCCGCACCCACACACGGAGGCGTCTTACGGGCATACCTCCGCTGGTACCTCCCTCGCACGCGTCCGTACGTCACTCTTTCACGTATTGATGACGCGGAGCATCAACACCAGCCGACCATCTCGGACACGTATCCCTCATACCGTGATCAGGCGCAGCGTGGCGCGGTACGTCTTTCGCAACTTGAATTACTAATTTTTTTTTATAAAAGATCGATAACAATATTACTCTGCTTCCCATTACGTATGCAGATTGATCTGATCAACTTCGCGGAGGTCGAAGCTACATCTCAGATCACGTTGCTTGAACGTGAAGTACGTGTACCGGAGGCACAGTACAAAGACAGCATGTGTAAGATTCAAGATAACTTGACGCGAGCGTTACGTGCACTGACGTGTCGCGGTAGAGACGACGTGGGGGCCTCCAGTTCATCTCATGCGTCCGCCCACGTGTACACAGCTGGCCCGTCGACCTCTGCAGCACCGCACGCAGCGCCCAGCGGTACTGCCGCTAGTTCAAGCTGTAAGTCCTTTATAATCGCCATTTCGATCACCTTTGATTTACACGACTAATTTTGTTTGTTTTTATAGTCATGCACTCGACGGCAATGGGACCTCCTCCTGCAAGAATGGAACCTCAAATGTTTGGCGCCTATGCTCCAGGAACGTCTCTCCCGTCGGGTTCGATGCCAGCTGCACCGTACTCTTAGGGCTATACTCAGCATGCATGGTCGACGGGAGCTACTGCATATGGTGGTCCATTCGGTGTGCCGGACTGGACGACTGGGACGGCGGCTCCGCCACTTGGTCGGAGTTGGTGGGCGGCAGCGCCGGGCCTGACATCATTGGTCCCTCCCAGACGTATGACGCTCCAGGTGCACAGTCCCAGGATGACCCGTTCACGCCTGCACCTCCTCCGCCTCGTCCTTACCGTGCTCCAGATGCATTTATGTACTCGGAGGACCACATACGCCGACGGGCTAGGACTAGGGGGGAGGACGAAGAGAGCGCGAGGTCTGGGACAGGCGGGGTAGATACTCCTGATTCGGTGCATTTTTTATATTTATTCTGTTTTTGTATGATATTATTTTCTTTTTAATTGGTTGATGTATCGTACTATCGTAATATTTGAATTCTACATTGCAAAACGTTATCGTTTAACCATCTTCATACGAGTTTTAGATACAACAATCTTCTTCGTAAAATTGAATTAAAATTTTATATGTATACAAAAGAGTATGGCGAATAAATATTGTATTTGAAAAAAGTCTGAATTTCAAATAATTTTTAAAATATAAATTACAACAAAAAATAATAAAAAAAATAAGCAGGGGAACCTCCCGCCCTCTGGTAGGGCGGGATGCCTCCCTCCCACTGGCCTCTTCGCGAATAAGAAACTTTTCTTATTCGTGAAGAGGCCCTCGGGGGGGGGGGGGGGAGGGGCTGGAAATATTTTTGGAACCTCCAGCCCGCTGGATGGGCGGGAGGTCCCTGGTCCCACGCCTCCCACCTGTTGATCGGGCGGGAGGCACCTATTTTTCTAATTGTTCCGAACTGGCACCTCTTTTTCCAATTTAAAAATTTTTTTAGCCTTTTTTAAAAAAAAGCTCGTACGGCTTGTAACAGCTTAAGTACTCGTGAGATGAGAGGAGAGGGAAGGAACAAACTTGTATGAACTCGAATTCCTTAATATGACCTCGTCCTCTCCACTATCCTCTCGACTCCCTTCCAATCTACTACCCTTCTTCCCCAATTACCTTCCCAGATCGCTATACCTAACATGCACTCTCGCTCCAGTTGCCACTGCGTGCGCGCCCGTCCGACGAGCAGGAGTTCCGCCTCGATCTCCGGCAGAAGAAGCGTCCCTACCATAGTTTTGCACCCGTTATTCCATGATGAGAGAGGCATACAGCAGCGGCCACAGAAATTGCACGAGCAAACCGGATGCGGTGGCGGAACGTAGGCTGCAGCGCTAGTTTGGCGTCCGGCATCGTTTCCGTCCCGGCCCGCTCGGCGCGTGCGGACACCGGCGGCTGCGCATTGCGTCACAAAAGTCACCCGCGCCGCCATGGGCGAGGTCGCCGGACACGCACGGCGCCGGCGGTGCCACACAGTTCGGCAAATAAAAGGATAGTAGTCTTCGTTTCCATTTCTGCGTCACACTGCAGCCATAGATCGTTCATGAACTACTAGGCGCAGCCCTCGGCGCCGAACGCGATCTTCTGGTTGCCCACGTCGTAGACCACGGCGAGCGTCCTCTGCTGCACGTTCCCGAGCACGCCCAGGGACGCCTCGTCGGGGCTGGGCGCGAACGCCAGGCACGCCTGCGACATGCTGTCCCACGCGTACAGCACGCCGCTGGGGTCGAGGTCGACCACGGTGGCGCCGCCGTCG
The DNA here is from genome assembly GCF_002211085.1 of Panicum hallii. Classification (NCBI taxonomy): domain Eukaryota; kingdom Viridiplantae; phylum Streptophyta; class Magnoliopsida; order Poales; family Poaceae; genus Panicum; species Panicum hallii. The sequence continues at coordinate 46,005,578 of NC_038043.1, read as the reverse complement.
AACGCCAGCGCCACCGACGGCACCCGCACGGCCTCGTGCCCGGCGAGGTCGTAGCACGTGTCAAAGGGCGGCGGGGCGGGCGCCCTCCTGTACCTGCCGCCCATGGCGCGCCGGAACGACGACCGGAGCGCGGCGTAGGCGCGCGGCGGGATGCGGCTGAACGCCGTGCCCGAGTCGATTATCGTGCCGGCCGCCGTCGCGAACGCGGACGGGGGTACCTCGACCGCCCTCCCGGCGACCCTTACGCCGGTGAGGTTGAGGTAGTAGAACGACGCGTCGTGCTTGCCGGTAACCATCGCCGTGAACTGCGCGTTCGCTGGCGCGGATGCGGCTGCACCGAAGGTCAGGTACCCCACGGTGCTCGGCGACGATGGGAGGCAGTAGGAGAAGCCCACGCCGTACTGGGCCGCCGCTTGCGAGGCCAAGGACGCCTTCCCGCGGCCGAGGCCGAGGAGTCCGTCGACCTCGCCGAACACCCCGGTGTCCCTGTGGCCGCACCCGAACATGAAGCCCGGGAGGGTTGCTGTCGGCGTCAGTGCCAGCGTGTCCCGCGCGAGGTTGCCCACGGTCCGCGACTGGTCGCTGTACGAAACCTCGTACCGGCACTTCTTGTCGTCTGATGATGAGGAGCAGTTCCGCGAGCCGAACTCTCGGCACTCCCGCGCGCCGCAGGATACGGCGGAGTAGGTCGACGACCCCTCGGGGTCGAAGAGCGGGTCGTGCTGCTCGTAGCAGTCCCCGCACGGCTTGCACTGCACCCACGACTGGTCGCTGCCGGTGTCGAACTCCACCGCCAGGTCCCTCGCCGGCGTCCCGAGGCCGACCGAGATGAAGTAGTTGCTGGTGCCGAGGGGTTTGCCCCAGTGAGCCTGCAGGGTCGCGTTCGCACTCTTGGAGGCCGCTGCGCCGGCGACCTTGCGGTGTATGGCGTCGACCCTCTCCCGGTCCCAGCCCAGGATCTCCGCGTGAGACGGTGGTGGGTCGCCGCGTGACCACCGCGGCGAGCACGGGCCGTGCCGGTGCACGACGCTGAGCGCCGACGGGTTGGGTGGCGCTGCACGCAGCCCAGAAGCAACGGAAATGATGAGCAGGTAGCCCAATTTACACGGAGGAAATAATACCTTTTTCCCATCTAGAAGGCAGATCGAGCGGTCAAGAAGCCTACCTTCCGTGGCCGTGCAGACCGTGCTCGGCAGCAGCGAGCTGACGCTGACGACGTGCCACTTCCCTCCGCTGCCGCCCTCGCCCGCCGCCGCCGCGCCGAGACGGCCAGGAGAGGCGAGAGCTGCCAGCGCGAGAAGGGCCGCGAGGCTGCAGCCGCGCGACCGAGAGCACCGCCGCACCAGAGAAGCCATGGCTTGTGGAGCTCGGAACGAGATGTCGCAGCTGCGTACGCTCCTTGCGCTTATGTAGCGCTCTCTGCTCCGAGGTTAGGAATTAAGCCGCTGCGCACCTGCGCCTGCCTCCACTGGCCGGCAGGTCCGCGCTAGTGTGCTAGTGTGCTCCAGCGGCGCAGCCACAGCAGTGGCGACGACGAAGGTCAAGGCTCCTACTAAACTAGCAGGAAAAGCACAAGCTTTTGTGACTTCTAACCACGGCCTTTGTTCACAGTCCGCACCACCCGATTGCAAGTCTCGTGCTTTGTTGACTTGGTTGTGTCACCGTCATGCTGTCATGCGTGCATGGCGCTGGCGCACGAGATCTTGCGAAAAGTAGATGGAAGGCAATAAGGAGAATAGGATCACTCGCGGCCACAGATTTCGACGACGCGCAACGCGAAGAAAATACTCCTGGTTTTGCTGGACCAATCGAGCTGCCTTTTGGCCCCGAAACGAAGGAAGGCTAGAAACTAGAAATTAAAGCAAAGGGCCTTGGACTAGGAGCATTGGACGGACGGCTGTAGACTGGAGTATTCTCTTCCCGTTTTTCTAGTCTAGATGTAGACTGGAGGAGACTCGTGATCACGTAGCGCCGTAGCGGCGTAGCGCATTTGGGGGGGGGGGGGGGGGGGGTGTTTGAGTGAACGCATGCATTTGGTTGGTGACCAGCAACGCTCGAAGCCTCGAAATGATCCGAGGAGTGGCCACAGACAGCCGGACAAGCATGTCAGCCAGGACGTCCCAGAGTGGCGAGGTCGGCCGGCAGCGCTTGCTTCCGGTCTGAGCTAGCATTGCGTGGGCAGCGAGCTAGTACGACGCGCCGAGAGACAGGCAGGTATAGATGGCCAGGTGGGCAGCACGGCACGAGCCTGATTGGGCACGCCACGGTTCCGGTACGGCATGACGAGGCACGATCAGCTGACTGTGCCGGCACGCCGTGCCGCACATCGTGCCGTGCCGGCACGATGGGCACGGCGGCCCAACGTTCCCGGGCTAGCACGAGCACGACTTTCAGCGGCGGCGTCGCACGATGTAGTGGCGACGGCGCGCCATGCAGGAAGGCTGCGCGCGTGCGGGGAGGCAAAGCAGTGGCCATAGCGTCGGTGAGGGGAGGGCGTGTGCGGCGACGGTGAGGCACGCGGTGGCATCATTGGTGAGGGAAGGCCGCGCGCGACGGCGGCAAGGCTGCCGACGAGGGGAGCCGTTGGTGGGCGAGGTGGTGAGGGCACGGCGTGCAGGCACTCGCGCCGGTCCGCGAGAGAAGAGAGAGGAGGAGGTGGGTGGCGGCTGGTTGGAAGGAGGGAAAGAGGAAGATTGGAGCTTAGAGGGGAGGATGGAGAGTTTAAGGCCATGTTTGGAATGGAGGCTTTTCATAGGAATTTCAAAGGAAAATGTTCCTCTGTTTTTGCTGACGTCATGAGCGTTTGGAATGGAGGAACACACAGATCAATTCCACAGGAAAGGATTGGTTTATTTCGCAAAACGCAGGAAATAAAACATCCAGTCTGGGCTCTGGTTTCGCGGAAGCCCGAGGCAACTCGAGCGAGACAGAGAAGCATTTCATCGGTTTCAATCCAATTAAATGGAGACAAGAGAACCAGACGGATTAGGGGAAAAAAAAAAGAAATCGCCTGGAGAACACGAGCTTTGTCTCAAACTTCACCGACGAGTGTCTGCTTGCTGCTCTTTTTCAAAAGAAAAAAATGTCTGCTTGCTTCCGCCCGTCCGGCAACCACTCCCAATCTCTTCCTGGCAATTCCTCGTTGCTATCCATAACAACTTGTATCTGTACCACGACCATTGCTGTGTCAACTGTGATCTGTGAAGGGTGTGATGAAGAGGAAGAAGAAACAACGGAGTGATTGGCTGCTGTTCTGCGGATGGTAGTCGATGGATAAGGACGACCTGCTGCCGGTATGTGTGCCAGCAGATGGAATGAGCTCATGGACCGGTTGCCCTACATGTCATAGTAACAGTTGTTTGTGATTTGCTTTTTGTTATTTGATCCACTAATATTATGAACCAGTATTATTTAATCGTTCACTGTGTGCTAAGCTTGTTAATATCCCAAGTCTTTGTACAAATTCCTGTAGCATGAATTCCTGCATTCCAAACACTCTCTCCAATCCCGTTCCTGTGTTTTCCATTCCTCTGTTTTGCCACTACACTCATATTCCTTTCCTGCGTTTTTTTCCTTTCCTATGTTTTCAATTCCTACAATCCAAACAGGCCCTAAATGGGGAGTATATGGGCTGAAAGTTCCTAACGGTCTGAATCGTGCCGGCCCATTTAGCCGTTATGTATTCGGGCCGGGACTACGTGCCGGGATTCCGACCTAGGAGTTTTTTTTATAAAAAGAGCTAAAAAAATTAAAATTCTAAAAAGGGTGCCAGTTGGGAATAATTTGAAAAATGGGTGCCTCCCGCCCGTTGAACGGGCGGGAGGCATGGGGCCGGGGACATCCCGCCCATCCAGAGGGCGGGATGTTCCAAAATTTTTTTGCAGGCCCCTCCCGAGGGCCCTTTCGCGAATAAGAAAGTTTCTTATTCGCGAAGACATCCCTGAGGCAGGGATCCCGCCCGGTCAGAGGGCGGTGGGCGGGATGTTGACGGCCCTATTTTTTTGTTATTTTTTGTTGGAATTTATAATTTACAATCTATTTGAAATTCGGACTATTTTCAAATACAATATTGATTCGCCATGCTTTTTTGTATACATATAAAATTTTAATTTAATTTTACGAAGAAGATTGCTCTATCTAAAACTCGTATGAATATGGTTAAACGATAACGTTTTGCGACGTAGAATCTAAATATTACGATAGTACGATAGATCAACCAATTAAAAAGAAAATAGTATAATACAAAAACAGTTTAAATATAAAAAGTCCACCAAATCAGGAGTATCTACCCCGCATGTCCCGGACCTCGTGCTCTCTTGGTCCTCCCCCCTAGTTCTAGCACGTCGGCGTATGTGGTCCTCCGAGTACGTAAATGCATCTGGAGCACGGTGAGGACAAGGCGGAGGAGGTGCAGGCGTGAACGAGTCATCCTGGGACTGTGCAACTGGAGCGTTGTACGTCTGGGATGGACCAATGATGTCAGTCTCGGCGCCGCCGCCCACCAGCTCCGACCAAGTGGCGAAGCTGCCCTAATAGTCGTCCTAGTCCGGCACACCGAATGGACCACCGTATGCAGGAGCTCCCATCGACCATGCATGCTGAGCATAGCCCTGAGAGTACGGAGGTCCATTCTTGCAGGAGGAGGTCCCATTGCCGTCGAGTGCATGACTATAAAAAGAAAAGAAATTAATCATGTAAATCAAAGGTGATCGAAATGGCAATTATAAAGGACTTACAGCTTGAACTAGCGGCAGTACCGCTGGACGCTGCGTGCGGTGCTGCAGAGGTCGACGGGCCAGCTGTGTACACGTGGGCGGACGCATGAGATGAACTGGAGGCCCCCACGTCGTCTCTGCCGCGACACGTCAGTGCACGTAACGCTCGCGCCAAGTTGTCTTGAATCTTACGCAAGCTGTTCTTGTACTGTGCCTCCGGTACACGTACTCCACATTCAAGCAACGGTAGAGTTGCAGAAAAGAGTCCAGCCGAACAACCACAACAGATATACCTCCAGGTATCACGACACCTCGTACTGCCCAGCCAGAGGGTGCAGATCCTGAGCCTAAAATATATTTGTTCAAAACTTAGAGATAGTCACATATGATTCAATTAAATTAATTAAAAAATAATTGGACGTACCCTAAATTGTATTACCCAACTCTTGGCGGGACCGGGCAAATTAGGTACGTTCACAACAAGTGGCGGGTTCGCTGGAGCAAACCGCTCCTGCAGCTCCGCCCTCCAGAAAGGTGGCACGGCAACCGGGCCAACAGCTTCACCCGCAACGGGAAGCCCGAGCAGGTACGACACGTCCTGCAACGTGGGGGCCATCTCCCCGCACGGCAAGTAGAACGTGTGCGTCTCCGGATGCCACCTGTCCGCCAACGCTGCAAGTAGAGAGCGGTCCAGCTGCATCCGCTTCTTGGCGCCACCGTCTTGGCCGTCGCCGGCCTGAAGCATACGTGCGAGTGGCAGCAAACCAGCCTCACGTAATCTGTATATTTTGCATTGTGGTTATAATTATCGTACAAGCTATACATTAGTTTCGTTAAAAAATATAAAGTATCACCTGTCAAGCCAGCGGTCGTCCAGGTGCAACAACTTCTTTGCTACACGAGGGCGCAACTCATGAAGCTCTTGCCCCTCCACCGCTGCCAGGTACGATCTGTGCCGTTCGTCGATGTGCGCGTCAAGGAGCTCCGGTGTCTGCGCCATATCTGCATAAAAAATACACGTACCGTAAGACATATTCCTACAAACAATTGAAAATACTAAAAATTATTTATAATAGAACTAACCTAACAAATATTTCTAAAAGCTATTAAAAATACTAAAAACTATTCAAAATATAACTACCCTAAAAATATATTTGAAAACTATTGAAATTATAAATACTATTCAAAATATAACTACCCCAAAAAATTTATCTAAAACTATTGAAAATACTACTAATAAATATTTCTAAAAGCTATTAAAAATACTGAGAACTAGTCAAAATATTACTACCTAAGAAATATATCTGAAAACTATTAAAATTATAAAAACTATTCAAAATATAACTACGCTAAGAAATATATCTAAAAACAATTGAAAATACTAAAAACTATTTATAATAGAACTACCCTAAGAAATATTTCTAAAAACTATTAAAAATACTGAAACCTATTCGAAATATAACTACCCTAAGAAATATATATGAAAACCATTGCAATTATAAAAACTATTCAAAATATAACTACCCTAAGACTAAAAACTATTAAAAATACTCAAAACTATTTAAAATAGAACTACCCTAACAAATATTTCTAAAATCTACTGAAAATACTAAAAACTATTCTACGTATAACTACCCTAACAAATATTCATAAAAATAATTAATAATTATACGATTATAATACCTCCAAACTGACATGTGGACAGGGCTTCGCCGCTTCCTCTGCTCTCCTCTCTTCCTCTTCTCCTTTTCTTTTTTTTGATTTTTGATGAATATTATGAGAATTAGGGGTGGGTGGGGGGCTTAAATAGTGGGGGGTGACATCCCGCCCGTTGGACGGGCGGGATGCCCCTCGGGGAAACCTCCCGCCCGTTGGGGGGGCGGGATGCCCCTTGGAACCTCCCGCCCTCCCAACGGGCGGGAGGCCCCTCGGAAGACACCCCGCCCGTTGGAACGGCGGGACGTTGCGTAACTTTTGCGAAGAGGCCCCTGCGAAATTTTTTTCGACCCCCCGCCGACCCCCCGCCCGTTGGATGGGCGGGATGTCTCATCCCGCCCGTTTATTGGGCGGGGGGCACCCATTTTTCGAAATATTGTCAGCCGCGACCCTTTTTCGAATTTAAATTTTTTTAACCCTTTTTTTAAAAAAACTCTCCGACCTAGACATGGCACGGTGCATCGGGTTGAATCGGTACTGACCCTATTCGTACTGGTTCGGGCTGTGTTAGGATTGTGCTTTTTCGTGCCGTGCTTCGTGTGGCCCAACTGGGCTGAGCCGATTTGGCCAACTATATGGGCAGGAGACGCGAGAGCTGCCAGCGTGAGCAGGCAACCTTGGACGGGGCAGCTGCCATGGGACACGGCCGCACTGCGTCACGGTCTCACGGAAGCCATTGAGCCACGTTGTGCCCCTCGCGGCTGCAGAGTCCGCTAATACACGGACACCTGACTGAAGTCGCGTGTCGGTGTCGGACATCGTATCCGACACCGATATGTCTCCGACACGCTGCTGATACGTATCAAGGAAGTATCGGTAATTTGAACATTAAAAATAAATATTTTTAGTTTGCACACATCGTCGACACCTCGCTGACTCGTACCCGACACGGCCTAGTCCAATAAGCCACCCCTAATTGGATAACCCTACGTGCCCTAGCGATATTTTCATAGTCCTCACAGATCGAGCATTGAGTTCTTATTGCTGTCTTTCATTTAAATTAGAACCTTGGCCTGTAATAACTTTGGTTGAACTCTTGTAAGCTGTACTGCTTTAGTGTTCTGTTGCCGTGTGGTTGACTGGTTTCTTAGAATCGAATTTGGACGTTAGAACCATGTTTTACTTTGTTTTATGTGCTGATTGCTATTTTATTTGCCTATGTATATACGTATTGCAGTGTCGCTATTTTAGGAAAAATGATGAATCGCCGTGTCCATCACCTATCGTGTCCGACACGTGTGTTGGAATCGGGGTAACTTGGAGGATGTCTGGCTGACCGGGGCTTATTTTAGATCATATCACATCGAATGTTTTGATGCTAATTAGAAAGACTAAATATAAGCTAATTATAAAACTAACTGCATTTGCATAGGCTTATTCAGGAGACGAATATATTAAATCTAATTAATTCATGATTAACACATATTTACTGTAGCATCATATAGGCTAATCATAGACTAATTAGGCTTAATAGATTTATCTCGTGAATAAGCCTAAAATTTTAAAATTTGTTTTATCATTATTCTATATTTAATACTCCTAATTAGCATCAAATATCTGATGTGATGGGATTTATAAAATAAAGTCCGGTGAACCAAACATCCCTTTAGCCAGAGTCCGGTGATTGGGAAGCCGGAAGCCTGTCTTGTGCCCATGCGCCGCAAATGGCTCTGCTTGTGTAGTGCTGCTGACCGGATAGATTAGCTCACTCGGTTCTGGTGCGCACGCGCGAGGTCCGTGTACGTTTTCCGAATTCCGATCGCGGAGCGGATGGCGGCCCACAAAGGTTGAAGGGTTATAGGAAGCTAGGGACGGGGATATTGGAAGCTAGTAGCAGCATGCGTGCTGCACGATCATGCGGGGTTGTGGTTATGCACAGTGCATGTGTATCTCATCTCCCTCTCCGATCCTTTTATACCCGCCCAGCCTCGTCGCACTCCCTCCTCGTCTCCTCCCCTAGCTCGCTGTTCTCCTGCATCTTCTTCTCTTTTTGGGTCATCTCCCACCGCACGAAGAGGCAGAGGAGCCTGCAGGTCCTCAGGCACCTGCAGCCCCGCCGTCGCTGGTGAGTATGCCCCTCCCCCTCCCCATTCTTGCCCTGCTGTCATTTTGTTTTTATGCCGGGTGCTTGTGTCTTCTGCCGAAACTAAGATTATCGTTCTTGACTATATATAGTAGCCTTTTATTATCTGAAAAGCTCACCTGTTTGATCGACCGAGATGGACCACTGTCCCTTGCTTGCTCCGGTGGAAGACCAGAAGCCGATGAAGAAGGAGAGGGTGGTGTCGTGGCTGCCTCGGTCCGGATGGGTCTGCGAATGGGCGATCACCAACAGCTTCCCCTGCGCCATGGACTGGCTGAACAGCAGCAAGCTTGACCTCAAGGTACTCTGATCAGCTCCAGTTGCTCACTACGTACCACGCGGTGCGATGGTGGTGGATTCGCCAGCTGATCTATTGTTCATCTGTTCGTGGCTTCCTGCTCCCTGCCACGCGCAGCGCAGCGCCTGACGCCCTCTCAGACCGCCGGTGGGCGCGCCGTCCTGCGCGCCATGCTGTGGTGCGGCATGGCCGGGGCGGCCGCGGCGGTCTGAGAGGGCGTCAGCCCGCCGCCGGGGAACCCCGCCTGGCCCTCGCCCTCGTCGCGCAGGCGTTCACCGCCGCCACCCACTGCGCGAGGACCTGGCTCCTCTGCCTCCTCGTCGTCACCGCCGAGGGAGGCCTCCTCCTCCTCCTAGGTTTCGTCGTGGCCGTGGCCGTCGTCATGTTCGCCGTTTACGACCTCATCTGCTTCGTGGCCCTCCTCCGTGGGGTTGGAGTGGAGGAGGAGGAGGAATAGGGCCGCTCCGGCCGGGTAAAGCAATCACTACTCTAGAAGATTCATTGTTTCTGTTAATGAACGTAATTAGTAATTAGCAACTAAACAGGATCCTTAGCCTAAACATAATATCAATCACATAATATGGAATTTGGTCGGTAGATTTTATACCAACGTTAGCATAGCAGCCATAGAAGCTTCCTATGTTGATGATGCCTGAGTCGTAGAGGAAGTAGATGTTCTTATCGGTATAGATATAGCAGCGGGGTAGCGGCATCCCTCGAGTCGCCAACATCGCTGCCCTCATGTACTTGACCTTCCAAACCCCTCCAACTGCCTCTATGGACAGGGTCATCAGCTGAATAAATAGTTGACCAAAATTAATTTTGTGATTTGCTCGTTTAATTTATGATGTACTAATGATGATCATGCATGCATGCATGCATGAGTACGTGTGAGTCGAGTAGTACGAGTAAATTTGTGTGTATGGTATGGATTCCTGTGTGAGTATGCATATAGTCTTTGACGACACATGTATTATTGCACCTTATTAATAGTTGCATTGGGTATGATCAATTATAACTTTTCTACCTGCTCTTGATGATGATAGAAATATAGGATCTCTAGGAGCAAATCTAGCGTGTGTTCTTAACTAACTTGAGTATAAACAACAAAGTTTTGCGTTACACCGAGAGAGAGGGGGAGAGGAAGAAGAGAGAGTGAGGGGTGTAGACCATCGGGTTTGGTGGAGGAGCTCGTCATGGCGTCGGTGTCGATGTCGGTGTCGGGGAGGCAGCGACGATTTGGTGCAGTAGATGCGGGAGCGATGTCGGCGGTGGAGAAAGCCGGCTTCAAGGGCGCAATAGTGGTGTCGATGTGATCGACAACAAGAGCGCGGCGGTGGAGCTTCTCGCCGCTTCACCCCGTAGATCGGATCAGGACTAGGATTTTCGTTGGGGTCTTGGTGGTGCACGACGAACCTCATATTGTGCGTCGCCGGCCTCCACCTCTATTTATGGCACAGCGCCATGGGAGGTCCAGCAACCATGCTTGGGTTGGATGTCCTGATTAGGGCGCGAGACCGAGTCCGGCACTCCAGCTCAGTCGTTGGACCGATCCGGTATGGATCAACCTAAGAGATGGTGGTCAGAGTATTGCATACAGAACACATGGATGAGCATCTAACCAGTGAGAATACATTCCGTGAACAGCTAGCTTGCTTCTTTCTGTATGTTGTCATCGTTCTGATCAATGGTGCTTGTTGCATCGATAAATGAAGTTTGAGAGCAACAGCACAAAGATCTGGTAGGATATATATATATAAGAGATACATGCATGGAGTAAGTAGGTTGCACTGCATGCATGCAAATTAGGCGCGCCGATCCATCCCCGGCCGGCCAGATTGATTGATTCGATACATCCGGTGGAGTGGAGTGGAGTGGATGTATCCGCCGGCCGGCCGACCGCAAAGCTAAGGTCTGTTTGTTTGGATCATCCAGATTAAATTCGGACTAAATTTTATGTGACTAAATATCAGATAATTAATAAATTTAACTTGTTTGGATCTATAGACTAAACTTTAGGCGGGGAATTATTTGAAACACATGAATAATTAGAACTCAACTTTAATCCGAATTAGGTGGGTTCTATGGACTAATATACTAAATTTTACTTGAGATAAAACTAAACTTTAGTCTAAAATTTAGTCCACCTATTTAGACGATCCAGTGGACTAAACTTTAGGCATAAGCCGCCAAACTTGATGGTCGATCGATCACTGTCCGTCGCCCGTCGGCTACTCCACCAGTGAGTGACCAGAGACCACCACATCAAGCGCCTAGTAGGCTACTACGCCGGGCGAACTAGGTTTTTTTTCTAATAATGCTACATCCCGTGCGTCCGTACGCATCGGACGCGGGACGCTCGAAATATCTAGTTGCAAGCCCACAACCACGAAGACAACTTTAATTGTCAGCCGCACACCGTATTGCCGTATCTATTTTCCCCATCAACTATTCCTCTTCCCCCTCTCCATCCTAATCCTGATCTCTCCCCACTCCAAACAGCTGACGCCACCGTCTGGCTATCCGACCGCGCGCATGCTGCTCTCGTGCCTGGTGGCGGCGGCGGCTCGTTCTTCGCCCACGCTCAACAACGCGGCTACAACTTCCTATCCCCACTGGAAGAAGAAATCGAAGAGGGGGATGACGTCTTCTTCACTCATGGCGCAAAGCCATGGTCTCGACCATGTCGTTGTGTTGCAGTGAAGACGGTGGGCCGGACGCAGGACACGGTAGTAGATAGCGGCGCGAGCAAGACTGCCGACATTCCCAGAGTGGCTTGGAGCTGATGGTGTCAATGCGGAGGCAATGGTGCTGAGCAGCAGCCTACTCAATGGAGATGATGAAGCTCCTACTTGGTGACTCATCCTGCTTCGTGCTCTGCGACGGCCATGGAAAGAGTAGAGGAGTGTTTGCAGATAGGTGAACATACTTATTCTTGCAGTAGTTACCTCATGTTGTCACGGTATAGATTTTTGAATATTGCAAGTTATATAGATGCATGCGATGTTGCAGATATATGCATCCTGTGTGATGTTGCATGATCGATTTTTAAGATGCTTAATTGTTGCAACTGCTGCTTTTGATATTGCATCTGTTGATTTTTCACGTTGCATTGTTTGTTTTTAGTGTTTCACCTGTACGAGCACAAGCTCACCAACCAAATGTTGATTTGTTGTTTGGAAATATTGCATGAAATAAATTCTGATGTTGAGGTAGAAATTTTACTCCTAGAATAGGATATTTATATTGAGATATTTTTAAGCATATTTTTTGATGTTGCAAATAAAGATTTTTGATGTTGCAAATATTCGATTTAGATGTTACGGCGGAGCGTCCGATGCAGTTTTCCCATCGGACGTCCGGTCGCTTGCAAGGCCGTTCTTTTTTTAGAAACCTGAAATATATATGACATATACTTCTTAAAGTTTTCATTCGAACTCTTACAAAGACACCCTTGAAGAAAATAAAAACTACAGCTCAATCCTTGCAAGATCCTCCCGGTCACCCTTGTCGCCGGCGATCGGAGCAGCCATGTGCAGCTTGAAGCCGACCTCCTTCCTGATGATGGAACTTCACAGTTTTTTGATGCCGCCAAGAGCCGCACGCCGAATACATCGACATGTTGTATACTCGCTGAACGCCCTGGCTGAAGAAGATGGCCATCGGCCATCATATCGCCAGGAGACATGGGATCTGACGCCTCAAAGGCCACCAGCAGCCCGACTCACCGAAGAACGACACAACTCGAAGGGGAACAAAACCACCATAGAAGGTGGGAACCAGATCCCAACCTGGTTTCTCAACGAGTTGGTAGACATACCTCCCAGATCTACCGCCGGCGACGACGGAAATGAGGAAAGGACAAAACCTGATGTTGCCGCCGCTCGTGATGTCGGGGAAACCGCTGAAGATGTCGGAGGAGCCCACGCCAAGACTCGGCATGGCGTCAACCTCCCCACCTCTCCGCCGTCGCACGCTGGAGCCACAGCAACATAGGAAGATGAGACCACGCCGCAGCGTCGGCACGGTCAAACCTAACCCTAACCTACCTAATCCAAGACTAGTAGAGTAGCGTACATACACCAGCCGCCAAATCCGCAGGTCCCCACCCCCTCCAGCGCTGACGAGGCCGCCGGAGGCGGGGAGGACCCGGCGGATTTGGCGCCGGCATGGAAATCACCCTCAGCTCGCCCTTTTTACTGTAGAGAGGGGACAGGAGTTGCGAGGAAGAAGATGCTGCCGCCGGGCGAACTAATTAGTTCGTTGGATCTTGGATCGATCGATGCCCAGCCCGTAAAGTTGAACCTGCTCCCTAATAACCTGTGGGCTGACCCCCAACACTTCGCCAGTACTTACATGTCATACATTTACGAACAAGCATACGCGTACCCATACATGTACTGTGTCCAACATCATTTCACAACAACCCAAATAAAGGTAGTCTACCACACAAGAACGACAAGAGCCACACATGGCAGAAAAACAATACATATTGGGAATATTAAGGCACTATTGCACTATTACACAGAGGGCCATCCTGGTCCCGATTGTAAAGGTCCTTTAGTCCCGTATTCTCAACCGGGACTACGAATCCGGGACTAAAGATCCAGATCTGTAGTTTCGAGTCCAAAAATCAGGAATAAAGAGTCTGAATGAGAAAAAAATAATGGGCGTAAACACCTCGCGTATAGCTTCCTTACCACCTCACCTACACAGCATATGTGACTCTACTTAAGATACTTTCTTTTTTAAACAACTCGTGGAACCTCTTTTAGTCCCGGTTGATAGTACCAACCGGGATGGTCCCAGTTACTAACCGGGGCTAAAGGATCACCATTTCATCTCGGTTGGAGGCTCCAACCGAGACTAAAGATCCCTCCCGGCCAGGAGGCCGCTAGCCGTTGGACCCGGAACTAATGCCATCATTAGGTCCAGGCCCAACAACGGCCAGGACAATTATTAAGAACCCATGATCGTTTATGTACTAGTGAGGGCATGTTTGATCCGGTGACTAAACTTTAATCCCATCGCATCGAATGTTTCGACACTAATTAGGAGTATTAAATATAGATTAACTATAAAACTAATTGTATAAATGGAGACTAATTTATGAGACAAATCTATTAAATCTAATTAATTCATTATTAGCACATATTTACTGTAGCACAACATTGCCAAATCATGAACTAATTAGGCTTAATGGTTTCGTCTCGCGAATTAGTTTTCATTTATGCAATTAGTTTATATTTAATACCCATAATTAGTATCAAACATCCGATTCAACGGGAACTAAAGTTTAGTCCGAGGTATCCAAACATATCATAAGGCAGGCAAAAAAAAGTTCAAAAAAGAAAAGGAGCCCATGGCCTATGGAGCTGAGCTTAACGTGCCAAAAAGGAGTCGGAAAATACGTTTACTAAATTCCAAATGTAAACATAAATGACTATATTTGCAATCCAGGAAAATAAGATTTGATTAAAATTTGTAGTATATTATCTGTAGCCGCATTATTAGCATGGGCAACCTTACTAATTTTATAATGGCAAATTAAATCATATTGCTATTGATGCTAACAATAATTATATTGATGAGTCTACAAAGTCTGTTGTCGGATGTTCTGTTTTTTAAATCTAATTTAGTGCCATCTAATAAAGATCAACGATTATTAGTTGCAGTGACATTTCTTTATGAAAGTACGACGAGTTTTCATTATGGATCATGGGAAAATGTCAGTTGCAGCCCTTGGCACCGAACCCAATCCTCTGTTTGGCCACGTCGTACACTACCGTGAATGTCTTCTGCTGCGTGTTCCCGAGGATGTTGACGGACGTCTCGTCCCCCGTTGACGCAAAGCCTAGGCACGTCTGTGACACCGTCGACACGTACAGCACCCCTCTAGCGTTGAGGTTCACGGTGGTGCCGCCGGCGAACACCAGGTCCACCGACGGTATCTTCACTCTCGTCTGGCCGGTGAAGTTGTAGCATGTGTCGAGGAGGGACAACGCGGGCGCCCTCCTGTAGCTCGCCATGGAGCGAACGAAGGCTGATCGCAGAGCGGCGTAGGCCCGCGGGGGCAGGCGGGTGATCACAGTACCCGAGTCGATGATGGTGCCGCCCGTCGCGAACACGGCCGGGGGGATCCCGATTTCCCGGCCGGCGACCTTGACGCCGACGAGGTTGAGGTAGTAGGACCACGTCTCGGGGCCTCTCGCCATCTCCGTGAACTGCGTGTTCGCGGGCGCCGCTCCGACGCCGAAGGCTAGGTACCCCTCGGCGCTCGGCGATGATGGCAGGCAGTAAGAGAAGCCCGCGCCGTACTTCGTCGCCGCTTGCGAGGGTAGCGACATCTTGCCGCGGCCGAGGCCGAAGAGCCCGTCGACCTTGCCGAACAGCCCCGCGTCGTCGTGGCCGCACCCGAAGACGAAGCTCGGGAGCGTGCGGGACGCCGCCAGCGTCAGCGCGTCGCGGGAGACGGTGCCGTCGGCGTGCGAGTAGTCGTCGTAGATGACCTCGTACCGGCACTCGCGGTCCGCCGCGCAGCTTTGTGGGTCGAGTTCCCGGCACTCCGGCGCGCCGCAGGGCACGGCGGAGTACGTCGACGACCGCGCCGGGTCGAAGAGCGGGTCCTGCTGCCCGTAGCAGCGCGCGCACGGCTCGCACTGCACCCACGACAGGTCGCTGCCCGTGTCGATCTCCACGGACAGGTTCCTCGCCGGCGTCCCGAGGCCGACCGTCATGATGTAGTTGGTGGTTCCGGCAGATGTCCCCAAGTACGCGGGCAGAGACACGCCCTCCGGGGCACGGGCCACGTCGCTGATCGCCGGCGCTCCGGCGATCCTGCGGCGTATGGAGTCGACCCTGTCCTGGTCCCGTTCCAGGATCTCCTCGTGGGACGGCGCGTGG
This sequence comes from Panicum hallii, assembly GCF_002211085.1. Classification (NCBI taxonomy): domain Eukaryota; kingdom Viridiplantae; phylum Streptophyta; class Magnoliopsida; order Poales; family Poaceae; genus Panicum; species Panicum hallii. The sequence continues at coordinate 45,989,863 of NC_038043.1, read as the reverse complement.
CCGCGGGCCTGCAGCGGCGAGCACGGGCCGTGCCGGTGCACGACTCTGACAGCCGAAGTGTCTGGTGCTGCTGCACGACAGCCGGAACGAAGATGAGCAAGTTTTTTTTACATCGTAAATAAAGTAGTGAGATTTAGCAAGTCCGTTAGCAGCACAAAACTGCTCTCTTCTTGTTAAATGCAGAGCTAAGCTACCTACCATGATCCTGGTAACAACTAGTAACAACTACATTCGCCAGGGTTTGCAAAGCCTCTGCTGTTTCTTCTCATTTGCTTGTTGCACTTGAAGCAAGGTAATAAGAGATCTTTTTTTTTCCAAAAAACTGCTCGGTACACTCACTACAAATACTATCCGATTAAAGTTCGAAAAGTACCATCGGTGTGTGCGTCCATGACGTAGAGCTCCGAGCCGCCCCAGCTAGATGGTAGCTCAAGTCCAATTCAATGGAGTAAAATAAAAGAATTTCTCAACAGCAAAACGATCGAGAAGGCCAATGCGTGCTACCTTTCGCCGCCGTGCAAGCCGTGCTCGGCAGCAGCGACCTGGCGCTCACGACGTGCCACTTCGGTCCGCTGCCCTCCAGCTCGGCCGCCGCCGACGCGCCGTGGCGGCGAGACGAGGCGAGAGAGGCGAGCAGCGCGAGAACAACCGCGAGGCGGCGGCCGTGGCCACCATGACCCACGGAGCACCGCATCCCAGAAGCCATGTCTCCAACGACTCGAGGAGCCTTGCCGATCTCTGCGCACCGCTAATATAGTGCTCCGGCTGCTGTTTCTTTTTTCTCCCGCTTTCAGCTGAAGTTAGTGAGCGAGCACCACCGTAGAGCAAGCACTCTGAGCCTGATCCAGAGATTTTGCGACTCCACTGAGGCACCGACTGCCTGAGTAGCAGCAGCCCAAGGGCGACCGGTCGCACGCACTCACGAGTCCAAGCTTGAAGCCTGTAGCTCTGATTAGCAACGCACACCTACCACTAGCTTTGAGAATTTCTTCCCCCTATTACCACGCCCCTTCCGTGAGGGCGCGAGAAGCGTATTCTTAGTGCCACGCGCCTTTTGCTCGGATAAAAAAAGATCATATATTTAAGCTGATCGGGGAGGATCTAACTTTTCCTCTGTTCATTCCCGGTTGGACGGATTTAAGCCCAAGGGGGAATGAAAGACATCGCCAGACGGCCAACCTATGCGCGACACGCGTTCCTGAAAGGACCGGTGGTCGGATGAGTGCCAACGGTCGGCAGATGTCGCAGCAGGTAGCTGCTTTTGTGCATGCTCGGCCCCCCCCACCATGTAGGAAAGACGAGTGCTGATGTATGATGAGCAGCCACTACGAAACGTGCGCAATGGTCATCCAGAATGTGAGCACGTGAACCCGTTAGCAAATGACTCCTCGTTGCCGCTTGCGGATCGGACAAACCGACTTGCATCGAGAAGTTTTGGTTCTTTTCCTTTAAACCGGTGATCGTGTAGGAATCACGGAAACGAATTCAGGCGCAGCCCTTGGCGCCGAACCCGACCCTCTGGTTGGCCACGTCGTAGACCACGGCGAACGTCTTCTGCTGCGTGTTCCCGAGGATGCCGACGGGCGCGTCGTCGCCGGTGGACGTGAACGCCAGGCACGCCACGTGGGGCTCGTCCGACCCCAGCCTCACCAGGACCCCGCTGACGTCGAGGCTCACCGTGGCGCCGCCGGCGAACACCAGGGCCACCGACGGCACCTGCAGCGCGGCGCGGCCGGTGAAGTTGTAGCACGTGTCCAGGAACGACAGGCCCGGCGCCCTCCTGTACCCGCCCATCAGGCGCGCGAACACCGACCAGAGCGCGGCGAAGGTGCCGTCGGGGAGGTTCGTGAGCTGGGTGCCCGAGTCGATCAGCATGCTGGCCGCGGGGACCTTCACCGCCTTGCCGGCGACCACGATGCCGGTGAGCCGGAGGAAGTACAGCGACGGCAGGTCCCGGCTGGGCACCATCGGCGTGAACTGCGCGTTCGCGGGCGCGGCGCCGCCGAGGGCCAGGTACCCGGTGCCGCTCGACAGCGACGGCAGGCAGTAGGAGAACCCCGCGCCGTGCCTGCTCGCCGCCTGCGAGGACAGCGACACGCTCTTGCGGCCGAGGCCGATGAGCCCATCCTCCGTGCCGAAGAACCCGCTGTTCTCGTGCCCGCACCCGAAGACGAAGCCCGGGATCGCGTCGGACGGCGTCAGCGTCAGCGTGTCGCGCGCGAGGTCGCCGTCGGTCTGCGAGCCGTCGGCGTACGCGCACTCGAACCGGCACCTGTTGTCCGGCGAGCAGGTCCGTGAGGGGAGCTCCCGGCACTCCCGCGCGCCGCAGGGCACGGTGGAGAACGTCCGCGACTTGGCCGGGTCGAAGAGCGGGTCGTTCTGCTCGTAGCAGTCCTTGCAGGGCTTGCACTGTACCCACGACAGGTCGCTGCCGGTGTCGAACTCCACCGTGAAGTACCTCGCCGGCGTCCCGAGGCCGACCGTGACGACGTAGTTGTTGGTGCCGAGAGAGGCGGTGGCCCAGTGCGCCGGCAGGCGCACGCCCATCGAGGCTCGGGCTGCGTTGGTCGCGGACGCGCCGGCGATCTTACGGAGCATGGAGTTGGCTCTGTCCCGGTCCCGGTCCAGGATCTCGACAGGAGACGGTGCGGCGCCGCGTGAACGCAGCGGCGAGCATGGGCCGTGCCGGTGCACGACCTTGAGAGCCGACGAGTTTGATGCCCCTGCACCTGGAGGACAGAAACGAAAATGACAATCGAGCATACGCGCGAAGTAGGGGTGCAATTTCCAATTTCTCTGGATTATTGTCTAAATTCACGCAAAAAAATTATTCTGGAATTCAAAAAAAATGAAAAATAGAAAAAATATGATCTAAGCGAGGGACTCGCCAATTGGGTGCTCACTGCTCAGTGCTCGCTTGCACTTGTATGTACAAGCACTACAGCTCGACCGCTCCGATTTGAACACATGGGGTTTGATTCATTTCAATATTTGGCATTTCTGTTATATAAGTATACGGATTGTTTGTAAACTTCATTTATCAATATAAATAATTACTTCATTATAAAGAAATGCCGTCGATTAAAATCATTGTTCTTTCCTGGATCCTCCTTTCTCTGCGAATTTCCCATCCATACTCCATCAAGAAATTTTCATGTACTCGATCAACCGGCGCATTCTGTTACCCCTCCTAATTTGCCGTCTTGCACTAGGATGTTCCTCCCTGCTCCAACACGGCAACACCCAGATGCGCCTCTAGATTTGCGCTCAGGCCATCCCCCGTTTAGCTAGCAGCGCACAACGACCTAGTTCTCCAGCTTCCTTTTGGCTTGACAGAAAGCCATCGACTCTACGTGGTAGGCCTAAAGAGATTTTTTATTTTCAGGAAGTTGTTTGCTCAGCAGAAACAGTGCGACGAGGAAGCGAGGCAGAGTGAGGGCGACCCTACCTTCCGCAGGCGTGCAGACCGCGCTCGGCCGCAGCGCGCCGGCGCTCACCACGCGCCAGTCGCCCGGCCCGCCGCTCGCCGCCGCGGCGCCGAGACGGAAGGCAGAGGCGGCCGCGACTACCGCGAAGGCAGCCGCGAGGCAGCTTGCGCGAGGCAGCGCGCGCCGCGTCACGAAGGCCGCCATTCCCAGCGCCAGAGACCGTGAAGCCCCCTGCCCGTGAGACGACCGTGACTTCGCCCTCCGTGCCCCGCGAGCGGGAGACGCTGACTATATACTACTGTACGTACGTGGATCCTGGACTGGAGGATTACCGAATTGAAAAACGGCGAGGAATAATCTCGCGGCTCCGTTAGGTAGTGGCACGGCCAAATTAAAGGGATCGGAATGGAGTGGAATCATCAGGCGAGAGGCCAGACACTCGCTGCGACCGGTGCGCGCGGTCTGGTGAGCGATGACTGTGCACTACTACGGTCGATGTTGGATGCACAGTCTGACCCCACTACGAGAGCATGCCACGCAGGAAAGGAAAAGCATCGGTGCCTGTGGGCTACGGGCCGGCTCCGCTGCCCGCCACTAGAAGCTAAGCTACGCTAATCGTGTGCAGGCAGGGGGATGGCCGCACGTGAGGCAAAAACTACGAGCCGACGACCAAGCTTGCGCAGGTCAGCGCGGCCCAGTTAAACGCCCGGTTGCTTTAGCCGGGCCAGAGCCCGCGGCTGCCTGCCATCGACACGCGGACGCGCGCACTCGGCTGGGATGGGCCTTTCTCGCTGGGCGGGCCGCGGGCCAACCGCATGACATTCTGTTACCTTCGACCGTTGAGGCTTTGACCGAATGTAAAAATAACCTGTGCATTCCGCCTTTCCCTCCCAAAGAACAGACGAGTTGCAGGAACAACTTACCCAAGGTAAATTATGATACTTTCCTCTTGTTAACGATCAGAGAGTGTGTCCATGTACTTTCTTTGTTTCTATGGTGAGTCAAGAGTTCTCACCACTAAACAATTTTCTTTTAAAGGAAGAAAAACCAAAGGCACAAGCTCTGCCTGCAGTGGGCCAGAGGCGTCTGTAGCTAGCTTCTGGTACACTCAACTCCTTGCTCACCACACCACTGTTCCAAAGCAGAAACTCCCACACGTCTGGCAAGAACCCGATGTTCTTTGCATCAGAGAACAAGACGTAAAGCTCCCAAAGCATCCCGAATGCCCCCCTTTTTTTTTATTTCCTTGCTGCTTTGAGAAAAGCAAAGCATAATCCATTTCTTAACCCGGTGTCGTGGCTGCCGCCCACTCGAACCAGTTGCAAGAACAAATGCACACCAAGCAGATGCTTCCCCGGCATGAGCGCGCCACCTGACCGATCACAACCCCCGCGGAGGCCGGCGGACATCGCCGGAGAATCCAGCCATGTCCTCAGGTCCAGCGAGGGGGAGCAGCAGTAGCAGCGCGGGCGAGAGCCTCCGGAACTCATGCAACGACTTCGCCCGGACCCTGGCGCGGCTGCCGGCCAGCATCATGGAGGGCCTGTCGAGGTCGATCCCTCGCCGTCGGAGCCACCACCACCCGGTTCCCCACCGTCTCCAGCCACCGCCGCAAGCGCCTCCGCTCCTTCCTCCGCCGTTCGTCCCCGAGGAGCTCTTCTTCTTCAGCGTGTTCGAGCAGCAGTACGGCGCGCACCACCCGTTCTTCTACGGCTGCCGCTTCGCCGACGCCCTGAGGGCCGCGCGGAGGGAGGGCAAGCTAGTCTTCGTGTACCTCCACGACCCGGGCCACCCCTACACCGAGCCCTTCTGCCGGCGGACGCTCTGCAGCGACGTGGTGGTGGAGTTCCTCGACGCGAACTTCGTGTCCTGGGGAGCCGTCAGTGGCAGTGGGGAAGGGCCGGGCATGGTGGCGTCGCTGCAGCCCGGCAGCTTCCCCTTCTGCGCCGTCGTCGCTCCGGTCTCCGACGAAAGCATCGCAGTCCTACAACAGGTATAAAATCTCAGTACCGTCCCGTTCTGTCTTCCCTTATCGTTTGCAATACACATCTTCCACCATGATTTTGTTTTTTCCCTTTAAACATTTGCGAACTGAACCTTCTTTTCGAAAGAATTGCGAACTGAACCTGTTCACTAAGCAGTAAGCAGCATTGCCACACACCTTATGATCTCTGTGCAGGTGGAGGGGCCAGTGTCACAGTCAGAGCTGGTGGAGATCTTGCAGCGCACCATTGACGAGCAGGGTGCGGCTTTCCGAGCCTCCAGGCCTGACGAGCAGGCTGCAGCCGTCAGATCCGCCAGAACTGCAGAGGAAGAGGAGAGGAGGAGATCGGCTCTACGACTACGACAAGAGCAGGACGCAGCTTACCTCGAGTCGCTTCGGAGGGACCAGGTGGGTAGTCAACCATGCCAGGCCGAGGTCGATCATGCATAGTGCTCTGAACATCCATCCATCCCCGGATGAGCTTCTGAACTCTGTTGGTTGCAGGAGAAAGAAAGATCCCGCAAGAGTCTGCAAGAGGGAGCTGCAAAGCCGAGGGCAGGTATCCAGCTTCGCCCAAGACATCCTCCTGGCCAGGCAGCACGGCAACCTACCAAGCCGACTCAGATCAGAGCACCCCCTCAGAAGGAAACTGCCGCTTCACCAAGAACTGAACCTAATACCAAGGTAATATAGCCAGACCTTACTATGCTCGCAGATCCTCTGGCCTGTGCCGTCAGATATGAACTGTGGCGTTTTTCTGCAGATCATGATAAGGTTTCCCAACGGTGAGAGGAGGCTGCAGAGCTTCCGTCACACGGACACCATCAGGGATGTCTACAGGTATGTCGACTCCTTGGGCATACCAGGCATCGGAAGCTACCAGCTCGTGAGGAGCTACCCGAGGAAGACGTACGGTCAGCAGCAGCTGGGGATGACCCTCGGAGACGCAGGTTTCTACCCGAGTGTGACATTGTACATTGAGCAGCTTTCGTAAGCATGCTGACTTGCTGTAATCGTGACACTGTCATAAATTTCAAGTAAACAATGCGATGGAAAGATCTGGAGATATAAATGCCAAAAGTTCAGAAACTTACCCCTGTACATGTTTATTTTGCTTCTAGTATATACCCCGTAGTTTCTCTGAAGAAAAGTCGGGCGAGAATCCAGTAAAAACATAGTTACAACTTGGTTGGGCCAACGAAAGTCCAGCCCACATGCTTGCTCAAAAGCACGGCCCATCAACCACCAGTCCACCCCAACCTGGGCCAGCCCAATTTCGTAGACGTCAGCAATACTACTGGCCACTATTCCTTCTTTCCCCTCAGAGCAAAAAGAAGATAAGGAGGCCCACCGGGCAGCGACTGTTCTCCGCACCGGCAATCCCAACGGCCATGGCCTTCGCCGCCGTCCTCCGCGCCGGCCTCCTCGCGGTGCCCCTTCCGCTATCCGCCTCTTCGCCGCCGCCATTCTTCGCCACTTCGGACTACGCCCGTGTACCGCGCCTCACAGCAGCTGCACGCGCCGTACGGTACCGGCGACGGGGCCGGCCGAGCCGCGCGGCCGCGGCGATCACCGCGTCGCTCGACCTCACCGAGGACAACGTCAGGCTCGCCCTAGAAGAAGCCAAATCCGAGGCAAGGAAACTGAACTGCTTTCCTTTCTCCCCAGACCCCCATGGACATGCCGTTGCAGCCTCGAGCTAACGCCGTCGCTGGTCTTGTGCGCTTCAGCTTGGGCAGCTGTTCGACACGTCGGTGGGAATCACAGGTGAAGCGCTTATCCTACGCCGCAGCGCCAGCTGAATCAAGATCTTGTTTGCGATTGTGATTGTGACCTCACCTTTCGGTGAATATTTCGTTGGTGGTTGCAGGGCAAGTCGATCTCGCGGAGTTGGACGGGCCGTTCGTGAAGCTCCGGCTCAAGGGCAAGTTCTGGCACACCCGCTCCACCGTGGTCGCGAGGATCGGCAACTACCTCAAGAACCGCATCCCGGTGAGGGTTTCTCGATTCTGGAGTGCTCTTGCTCATGCTTCCGCGAGTGAGGGCCGGTGCTGGAGATGAGGAGAGTTTTAATTAATCTGGTGATCATGAGGTTATTTGTTTGGACAGGAAATATTGGAAGTGGAGATAGAGGACGAGAAACAATTGGATGATAGCCCGGCTGCTTTCTGAGGTATCAAATGATCACAATTAGTTCAATCTGTTATTTATCAGTATGTGCCAATTCAGGTTCTTGAAAAAGGAACACAAGTTTCAGTCTTCAGACATCAGATTTAGTCCTAGAAAAAGAGTATGAGGACTATTTTATAACACTTACAATGTTCAGGAAAAACGTATCTTAACCATTTTCCCCTGTTCTTGGAGGCTACCTTTCCTGCACAATTAATCTTGTAACGTCAAAACTACAAGTTGTAAACACATGAACTCTGCTTAATTCAAGCATCACTAGTGGCGCATGTGACAAGAACATTCACCATTGCCAATGTCGAAAACTGAATTTGCGAAAGTGAATTTGAAGAGCCAAATGTACTAGACCTGACTGTTGCAGTCTTTCTTTCATAGTCAGAGTTCCAGCTTCAGGGCTTTGCGGTTGCCTATATGGTTTGGTTTATACCAGCTACACATTGATTGCTGATATCCATTATTTGTAGGTGCTTGCAAAGAAGCAGCTGCATGGTATTGTTGCGGGGACCTACTTTTGGAGAAGTGTAGTGGTTTTTCTTTCTAGGATCATCATCTTGTGTCTGAAAAGGGTCAGCTATGATGCACTCCTGCCCTTGATTATATATTTAAGTCACCACTGTCTTGCAAACTAATGATGTGTTGAAGAATTTGTGCTCATCATATATCGTTTGAAATACTGTTTTCATCAGTACGGTCCTGTGTTGATTTTGTCCAGTGATGTCGGTAGACAATTGGCAGGACGAGAATATGCCCGCAAATATAGTCAACTCGAGCATTAGCAGACATTCATCGTCAATCGTCATGGTAATTCCGTTTTCATTCCTAATGACATCAATATGTGACATTTTGCTCTTCTGCACCTTGATTTTAAGCCTCTTCTGATCTTATTCCCTCCCACCTTTTCAGCACCTACTCCCTGTGTGTTCAGTATTTATGTATATGGATCCTTTCTGACCTACTATGCACACTCTTGAGAACACAATTGCAAATGTTTGCCCATTGTTTTAAGCACCAAAAAAAAATCTGCACTGGAAATCTCGGTTGCCACTTGGCTTGCCACGGTTCAGCATTCTTGTTAAATATCTAGGCATCGCAGTGGTCTATTTGAGGGGCAAAAAGTTACAACTCCTAGCCACTTTCTATTTCAGTTACTTGTGTTTTCTGAGAGAGACTGTTTATTCTGCTAGCCACGTTTAGTTCCTGGTTTGCATATAGTAACCAATGGGAAAGCAGCAGTTTGGTTCGGAGAAGTTGGAATCTGCTGCTATCAAGTACAGGCAGCTAGCAGAATAGTGTGTCCCCAGACCAGACTGATGAACTTTTACTTTCTGGCAATGGTGCTGCAGAGTGCCGAGCAGCGAGTACGCATTTCGGCGCCGAAGTGACACGTCCGGTGACGAGGCTGTGCCTGCTAGTGCTCACAAGAAACCAGAAATGCCCAAACAAATTTCAAATCTGCACGGATGATTGGGGCGACGTACGCCTAATCGAACTTCATCAATCAACATCTTGGACTGAACCTGCTCAGCAAGGATGCCGTACTCACTCTTTCCCCCCTTTGTGCGATGAACATCAGGAACTCGGGGGATGGTACCATAAAGTCTCCGTAACAAAAGCATTCTTTCTGAACAGCCCAGTCTCAATGAACAGTGAACTAGTGAACTCGAAAGCCTGAAGCCTCGGCTGCTGCCCTGATGTCCTGATCCGACTTCACTTCACCGCCATGGCACTGCAGTGCAGAGACTTCCTGCGATGCAACTCTGGCATCTCTGGGCCATGCAGACTGGGCTGCCTCTGCCTGAGACTGCGAGGTCCAACTCGCCATGATAGCTCTCGGGATCAATGATACCCCCCCCCCCCCCCCGGGGCACTGACTGCACTACTGGTGGCCGGACCTGTCCTGTCAGCAGCGGCGCGTCGCTGTGGTCCGGTCCAACGTTGCTGTGGTCCTCTCTCCGGCTCTCAACCAGGCCGCCAGTTCCAGAGCTCGATGATGCCTTGGGGTCACGGCTAATCATGCGGTTAGTGGTGTGTTCAGAGAAGGAATCTTCACCAAACTATCATTAGTTTCCTCTCTCTCTCTCTCCCCCCTTTTTTTTTAAGTTTAGTCGTGCGAGCCAGACCTCATCATTGAGCTGAATTCCTTGCACGGGGAGGAGAAGAAGAGGATCATTGCTGCGGTTGGGCTCTCCCTCTCGTCAGGTTGCCTCTGAATAATTCAGTGTAGGACTGCAGGTCCAGTGTGTACTACTAGTACTTGTTTACTCAGGCTAGGCTCGGACTGTCGGCCAGATTAGCGAGGATCCGGTTCCATGTCAGGCCAAAACGAAGCGCCGCGGGAATAATAACCAACGAAAGGCGCCGCGAGACGCGGCTTTGGTTGGTCCTCCTCGTTGGGTTGGATTGATGGAGAAGCCACAGCGAAGACTATTGTAAGATCAGGCAGCGTCGCTAATGGTGCCACTAGAGTAGGCTCTCGGTGTGGAACGGTCGTGCCTCAAGTCTCTGCTCGCGCATGCACGTGACACCACGTGAGGCGATCCTGCTCGCAACGCTTCCGCAGACCAGAGCAGGTTCAGGAGCTGCGAGTGGGTCATTTTGTTTTGAATATAATTTTTCACTGCTCTATGCATGATTGGGCTGAGGTCATCTCGGCCGTGCTCAGTTCCTGATTATCCTGTGATGTGAGATCATCTCCCTTTGACCAAAAGGAGGGTTAGTTTGCTTAATTGCTTCGGTGCATCATCGATCGCCTGCTTTTAGGGCGATGCATGTGGCTAAGCTAAGCGCGTCATCTTCGGCAGATACCGGAGTTGTCAGGGAGGAAGAAACGCAAGATAATGATCTTTATAGTCAATGGTTTAGTCATCGGCTAAGGTTTTTTTTCCCCCGTTAGAAGGTTTCTCCAGGTAATTGCGCCTGCCCCATGTGTGCGCTCTCCAATAGGACAGACCAGAGGGAACCGTCACATCAGGCGATCTCGTGACTTGCACAAGACCACTCGTATCATCCTTTATCAGAAAAACTCTGATTCAGAGTTGCAGATTACTGCCGCAGTATACACATGCGTGTGTATGGGGTCGAATGGATCGGAGGAGTATCCATGCCGCTTCAGACAAGGTCTCGGCAGGAAGTTCCTTCTCATTTCATTCCCCTGATGCGCGATACCTAAGAAAAATCTCAGAGAGCGTGGTCTTGCCCTTCCTAGGATCCATCGGATTGGCGCCTCCGAGGAGGATTAGACGTGGATTACAAGGCCCCAATTGTTTAGCTTTTTGTCGCTCGTGCGCCCGGATTCCGGGTCGCGATTCCGGCAAACCCTTGTTGCCTTGTGCAGGGCCGGGGGTGCGCGTCGATCGATTGGTGAAAGAAAGTGCCTGGTTACATCAGTGATCTGTCCTCCAGCTAGCGCCTGCGCCTCCATGGCTGGCGCCAAAATACTGCACGCCCACTACGACGTGTACTGCTTCCTCGTGCGATGCACCATGCTAATCCACGTCCCAACCACCACCCTATTGTCTAAACGGATTTTGCAGTATGGATAAACATGGTCAAACAGGAGGAGTAGTGCGCTGAAATTCCTCGCTGCTGTCTTTTTTTTTGAAAGACAATTCCTCGCTATTGTCACCCATTTGGTTATTATAACTAGTGTCGGATAAGAAATTTGTCGAATTTTAAGAGGTATACATAGTTTGAATTTGGACTGTTTGCTGTGATATTCCTGCGCAATTGAGCAAGCCCGAGGGGTTTCAAAATCATCAGCCGATACCCCAGTAGCACTTTTATCTTGTCAGTACGATTTATTCCCTTTGTGCTCTTTCTGAACCCCGAGTGACAGATGGGAACCCAGGTTCAGTTCAGTTGTGCGCAGTCAGATCACATGCGCCGCAGGCTTTGCGCTTTAACTTGCACCACGGTCACTCACTCGGTCAGAGACAAAAAGATTAGCCAGTCGAGCAAGGCTGCTGGGGACTGGCCGACTGTGCAGGAGGCAGCGCACTTTGCTTGGACATGGATAATTCCACGCTACAAGCTCAGGAAGTTCTGCTTCTGGTCTCGTGCTGGAGCTGCGCCCGGCGGTACTAGATGACATCTGATTCTGTCTCTCTCATTCGAAGTTTGGCAAATGACCTTTGGGCATACCGGCATAGGGCGGCATGTAACATGTTCGAATCCACTAGTGCTAAGAAAGAACTATGAAATTGTAGGTTGGTAACCTTCATTACAATGCTTGGGAAGCAATTGTAGTTTGTCCCAAGGAGATTCCTCCATGACTCGTAGAATTTTCGCAGGAGCATTATTAGATTTCTAACGATTAGTAAATGACTGAAACCTAGTTGGTAGGAAAGTATACGCTCATCTCCTACCACGAGAGTTAGGCTCGCTAAGTATTAATCTAATCTTTCCGATTCGGAAAAAGGATGTCTTCGTACATCTTTTCATTTCAGTGTTTGTCTTTCCAGAACATGACACCTACTCCCTGCTGCAAAAAAGTTGCTATTTCACACCAACCATGTACTCATGCCAAGAGGCATATTTTCCATACCAAGAGGGAGCGAGGGAGGCATGGACCCAAAGAAGGACTTTCCCCCACCTAATTTGCTGAAACTTGTCGCGGAATCACGAGGGCTCCTTTTGCATTTGGACAAACACACATATCTGAAAGGGACCTCCACATTCGCAAACATCACTATAACTTCACAAGAGGTTATTATTTGTCCTGCAGAGATAATTGAGCTTATTCTGGGCGCCACATGTTTTCATCCAAGCCAACAAAATACAGTTCCAATTTTTTGTGCAGTCAAATTTTACAGCTTCGCGTATGCTCGTAAAGAATTAGCATTGGGCACGCATTATTTGACAGGTTTAGAAATGATGTTGAGCGCTCCTTTGATATTTATTTACATTACGGAGCCATCAACACTGATGCTTCCAAAGTAATGCTAGTTAGATTTTAAATTATTTGCTAATTTTATCAGCGTACTTGATTGTTATTCCCTTTTTTATAAGAAACCGCGCACTTTTTCCTAAAAATATTCACACATTGTTAGTTACAATGATTCTTGAGATGTATTGAGTCAATTCCTAATGTTTTGTTATATTGATTTTGGGTTTTGGCTACCACGTACATCTGGCCAGTGACGGGAGCCCAGAGAATCTATTGAGGTGCTGGAATTGTGGGCAACGATGATGGTCAAGGTGAGTACGAGCTCGCAATGGGGATAAAAGTGAGGCAACAATGGTGGTCAAGGCCAATACGAGCTCACAGCTTGGACCAAAGTGAGCCAACGGTTGTATGGCCGCGAATAAATCCATGGTTTCGAGTCCTATGACTACTTTAAATGACGTGTACTGAAGAGAATGGTGTAGATTAAGTCGAAGGAAAAAAACAAACAAAAATAACCTCTACTGTACAAATTATAACTGCCGCAAAAAAAACTACGTGAACTGTTTCCAACTCCATGTTCCATCGAAAGATGAAAAGAAGAGGGAGAGAGTTGAAACTGAAGCCTTGTGGCTGCAGCAGTAGAAGGCTGTAGCCAGTAGAGGACAGCATTTTGCCATTTAGAGCCCCTCGCTGGCACAAGCACAAAGAATCCTCCGAGTCTCCCTTACCACCTCTTCCGGCCTCCTCGGTCAAACCGCCTTTCTCTCTCCTACTCTTCTCCCCCTCCCTCTCCGGCTCTCCCTCTCCCTCTCTAAAAAAAAAGTAGCGCCCGGAGAACCGAGAGGCTGCAGAAAGAGAGGCGGAAAGAGGCAGCAAAATCTCACTTTGTTGAGAATTCTTTCCTCTGTTCTTTTAGTGTTCTTGGTTGGTGGAATGGAAGCTCGGCATCCCCATTTGTGCCCCCGAGATCTTCGTCGTTCCCCTCGTGTGTAGCCTTTTGGAAGGTTGGTGAAAGTGCGAAGAACATCGATAAAGGGAACCCACAGAGTTTGGTCCCAATTTTTAGTTCTTCGTGTTCTTGCAGGAGGAATTTCGGCTCACATGATCCGTGTCTGTTCGTGACGGTACTCCAGTCCGCCCACCCTGCTGCTGCTTCGCTTTTGGGGAGAGAAGAGGAAGCAAATCATTTTGTTTCGGAGACGTTGTCCACCACAGTTCAGGTGCCAGTTGGAATTCCATTCCTGCCTTTTATTTTGCTGATTGTGCTCTTTTCTTGTATCTATATTTCTGATGAAGGCGGCTAGGTTGGCATCGAGTATTTGCGTGTTTCAGAGTTATTGATGTTTGATGAGATCGTTTTGGGATCGTAAAGTTTGCGTCTTTGGATTTTATTTGTTTGTCATTTCAATTTTCGTCTCTCCAGGTCGCATCGAAATTGCATCTGTTTTGATTCAGTTGCGGGGATCGAGTGCTTTGTTGGGGAAAGTTTGCAGCTTTGTTTGCAATTTGCTTGCTTGAGCGGTAGATTGGATTCTCCATTCTGTATGGCAATATATGTTTGGGGCCAAAATTTGCTGGAAAATTTGTAAAGTGTGCCGTTTGTTCTAGTTGATTTTTCAACTGTTCGACTCCCGTGTTTGACTTTTGTCATCTCTACAAATTGTTGTGCTATTTAGTTGGTCTGTGTACTAGTAGTCTAGTACTACTCGCCATATATGATTTAATTCGTTCACGTGCTCTGCCTTTTGGCTTATTTCTTCGGCCATATGATCCTGACTGGTTTTCAACATTTTTCTTTTCTGCCTATATAAAGAGCGGAAGGAAAAAAAAACTTTTGCTCAATTCCACTATCAAGCAATCTGATATTGCAACAGGACTAATGTGTACATAACAATTATTTCAGTTGAGATAGATTACTGACAAGCATGGCCGGCACTGGCAACCATGGATCCCTCATGGAGGAATGGTTGCCGCCCCCCACACCAAGCCCAAGAACACTCATGTCAAGCTTCCTGAATGAAGAATTCAGCTCTGGTCCATTCTCTAATCTTTTCAGTGAACATGGCACCAACAAGCCTCATGATCAATGCGAAAAGAGCAGAGAACTTGTGAGTTTGAGCGAGGAGGTGCCTGCTCAAGCTGTCAAAGACAGATTTCAAAAGGGTTTTTCCCTGGAGCCAAATTTGTTCAGTGCTACTCAGAAATCAAACTCACATGGTGGTTTGGCGGAGCGCAGGGCTGCAAGAGCAGGTTTCAGTGTTCCAAAAATTGATACTTCTCGAGTTGGTTCATCTGCAGTTATTCGGTCACCCGTGTCAATTCCACCTGGTCTTAGTCCAACTACACTTCTTGAGTCACCTGTTTTTCTTTACAATAAGATGGTATGCGATATTTCCTTTATTGGTTTGCTTGTGCTCTCAGGATTTATATATTAGATTATTAATCTAGGTTGCAATAAGTAATAATTGAAGTTAGCATTTAAGACTTGCATATTGCAGTTTTCAGACATGGGTTTTGTACAGTATATAAGAACATTGATTGGTGTCTACTGTGTAGAACATGGTTTTGTGCAAGTATGCTTCTGCATGTGGCTACAACACTGATTGCTGCCTACTGTGCAAAAACATCGGTTATACTAGAAATACTGAAATAGATCTCTGATCGGTGTCTTAGAAGCTTGGCTTCTGTTTTGATTCTATACCTGCTAATTTTAGATCAACTACTGGCAACCTCATACCTTTGCTTGCCCTGTTATGCTTGCATGTTTTGTTTTTTGAAACGAACCGGGTAGGAGAGCTGCTGATTATATTAAAAAGAAGAATACGTCCAGACTGCTAAGATGTTTTTGTTTTGGTCACCATGTGAATTTAGCTGAATTTGTTATGGTCAATTGCAGGCACAGCCTTCTCCAACTACTGGCACATTGCCATTTTTGATGGCAACGAGTGATAAGTCAACAATATCACCAGCTGCTAAGATAACTGAAGATTCTACATTTGATAATGATGTTTTTTCTTTCCAACCACACTTGGGTTCTAAACAACCAAGCTTCTCTACCGCAGAAAAGGTTATTTTCTTGACTTTCGATGTCCACTATCAGCATTTCCCCTCCTTTTGCCTTGTAATGTTATGGTACTATTTGGCGTCCTTTTGTTGCCAACCTCACCACCAATATCTCCTTTTTTTGTTTCTTTAAATAAAAATACCCTTTTATTAGTTCATGCACCTGAAAAAGCTTTGCTTTACAGAACTACGGTACTTATCATCAAAACCAGTCCTTGTCGAATATTCATCAGCAGGAATCCAGTCTTCAGTCAAGCTTTCCTGCAGTTAAGGATAACACTAATGCAACAATTGTTAAAGCGAAGGCATCTGACTCCATGTTTGACAATAGTCACTATTCAGCTGACCGAAAGCAAGATGATGGGACAAACCAAAATGTGCAAGGCGAAGGTGTTGAGGCTAGAACAGCTGCTTGTGTTCCTGTATCAACTCATGGTGATGCATCTCTAATGGGCTCTCAAGATGCAGTTGATGTCTCATCAACGCTGTCTAACGAGGAGGATGAGAGGGCAACACATGGCACCGTTTCTTTAGAATGTGAGGGTGATGAGGATGAGACTGAATCTAAAAGAAGGTTAATATTATCCACCACTTAACTACATAACACAGCCTGCAGGCAGTTATATTAAGCTCACTGATGCTCTTTTTCAGGAAGCTGGATGCTTTAGGGACTTCTACTATTACTACTGCTGTTGCCACCAGTACCATCGACATGGGAGCTGCAGCCTCTAGAGCTGTCCGGGAGCCTAGGGTGGTTGTTCAGACCACAAGCGAGGTTGACATCCTTGACGATGGGTATCGGTGGCGCAAGTATGGTCAGAAGGTCGTTAAAGGCAATCCGAATCCAAGGTCACACTTTCACTACCATTTCTTACGCTAATGGACCGTGTATGCGGTATCGTTCATCCCCTGAAATTAGTAACATCATTTCATTTAATTTGTCTGCAGGAGCTACTACAAATGTACGCACCCTGGCTGTTCAGTGCGCAAGCATGTGGAAAGAGCATCCCATGATCTGAAATCAGTCATCACAACATATGAGGGAAAGCACAACCATGAAGTTCCGGCAGCCAAAAACAGCGGGCAAGCCGGTTCTAGTTCTGCCGGCACTACATCTGCCTCACAAGGTAGTAGCTCTCACCGTAGTCATGAACCAGCACAAGCCAGCTTTGCTCATTTTGGTGCTAGCCCTCCTTTTGGTTCCTTTGGCCATTTGGGACCAGCAACGGGCAGTTTCCGCTTCGGGATGGTTCCACCGGGCATGGCGATTCCGATGCCCTCTCTAGGATCTCTTGCTCCAACAAAGATGGTTGGAAATTCACCAGCTATGCAGGGGTACCCAGGCCTCATGATGCCAGCAGAACCGAAGGCAGAACCAGTGTCGCAACCGGGCTTCCCAACAGCAAATGCAGCCCCATCAGCTTACCAACAGATGATGAGCAGGCCTCCTTTTGGTCATCAGATGTAAATAATAGGAAAGAGGAAAAGGGATAGATTTGCTTCAGCTTGTATACATGATAGTGACGCTGCAACATTGCTTTGTTCTAGTTTTTTCCCCATCCTGGTGCGCATTTCTTTCAAGCAAAGAATGCTGAGGATAGTATCTTATGGGTCATGTAATCGTCGATGGAAATTGGAAATGAATCAATCAAAACTTCTGGTTGTGAATGCTATCCGCTCAAAATTGTGATGTCATTCTTTTCTAAGATGATGGGGTTGTGTGGTCAGACTTAGTTGAAGCGCCTGAAACAGCAAAGAAAAATTGTGCATACAACAAATCAGGTGCCGGCGTGCCGCTGGTTTTGAAGGCAGTTCTGTTTGGATCTGGCAGGCTGGTCGTCATTCTGATATCAGGAAAGACCTTGTTCCTGGAAGTCTAGAACTACTGAAGCCTGCCTGAAGACTGTGTTGTCTCCTTGGGGGCACAAATCAGAAGTAAACCTGGGGTCTCGCAAGTCGCACGGCTGCTCGCTTAGGATAACGGCGACGGCGTGCACGTGTGCAAGCGCCGCCCATTTTGAGCGCGCCGGCTACCACGAGGTGGACTTCCAAGTTCCAACAGCCATGCATGCGTACACAAAGAACTGAAAGCAATTGAGGAATCTATCTCCAGCTAGTTGTAACTAAACTCGAGTTAACAGCAGCTAATGTTGCCGTCCATTCTGTATTGTCTGAGCTGTAAACTGGAGTTAATTGGCGGCGCCATGCCGTACTTTCGGCTCAGTACGCTGGGGCCCTCGTCACGGAACCGTCGAACACGACGACCTCGTCGCCGGTGGCCACGCCGTGCCACTCGAAGGAGCGCGCCTCGTCCATCACGCTCTGCCGGTGTATGAAGAAGTAGGCGCCGTCGCCCGGCAGCGGGAACCGGGCCCCGCGCGCGCGCTCCAGCTCCGCCCGTAGCGCCGACACCGCGGCGCGCGCGGCCACGGCCACCTCCATGCGCCCCGCGCCGCACCGCGACACCACGGTCACCCGCAGCAGCGGCGCGCGCGCGGCGCCCTCCTCGCCCCGACTCTTGCTCGCCGGTCTGCTCCGCTTCACCCGCTGCGGCTGCAGTCGCGGCCCGTCGGGGACGAGGGCGACGTGGATGACGGAGCCTTCCACGATGCCGTGCCGCTCGATGCCGCCGCCGCCGTAGACGTCGTCCGCGAGCACGTCGCCGTTGTGGAGGAGCGAAATGGAGGCGGCGGGCCAGCCCCGGCGGCTCTGGAGCTTCTCCTTGATGTCCTGCACGGTGTCGAAGAAGCCCACCTCCATCTCGAAGGGCTCCGCCTCCCCTGAGCACACGAAGCTCACGTCCATGTCCAGCTAGGTTCCTATCCTAGTAGCAGCAGGCTAGCCGCGGCCAAGGAGATGGCACGGCATATATGCCATTGCCTCGGGCGGAATGCAGTATGTGTGAACCATGGATCCGTCTGCTCTCTCTGTTGGTTACCCACAAGAATTTCCAGTGAGCAATGATCGCTGAGCCGCCATTGGCCATTGGCCTTCAGATTGTATTCGTGAACGGACTGCTCCTGCAGATGCCATGCAAAATGAGGCGACTGTGACACTGTCCTCACATACCCTCACAGAATGGGCATGGCTCAGGCTGCTGCAGCGCTGCTACAGCAGTACCGTACTCCAATGCAGGAAGAAGCTGCCCTTCTTCTTTTTTTGTTTAGTGGATCCAGCCACCAGAGTCTGGAAACGGTTGGCCCATCCTGTTTGAAGCCCATCAGATGTCCATTTTTACTTTCCTCAGCAGCTGGCTGGGCTGGGTGTCGCCGTGTCGGCCGCGAGTCACCGCCGCTAACACCCGCGCACCGAGGGCGTGCGAGAGTCCCGGTCGCCGACGGCGCCGCCGCCGTCTGCCCTGGCCTCGGGCGACGTTAGCAATCAGGGGCGGAGCTAGAATTTACACCATTGATGTCACGGCGCAAATATGTAGGAAAAGGTTTCAATTTCAATTCAATGCGTAACAAAATATAATGTAACAATGTAAAAGTCTTTACCTCTCATAGAAGCATCCTACGGTTACAATTTTTCTCTTTTGAAACCGATCAATTACAGCATTATCTGAGATTGTTGCGACAAAGGCTGGCTCAACAAAGCAAATGATGCAATCATTCATAGACGTGTTCCCGATGCGATTGCGTAATATTGTCTTCACAATTTTCATTGCCGAGAAGCACCTCTCAACAGATGCTGTAGCAACCGGCAAAATAAGTACTAGCTTTAGAAGCTTATAGACCAAAGGAAAAGCTTGATGCTTGTTTGTGTCCACCATCAGTTTTGCAAGTGCAGTAATACTATTTAGGTTAGAGAATCTTTCATCAGCTTTTATATTGTCAATGTAAATAGGAAGCTCATGAGCAAGATCCTTCAACTGCTCTTGATTGAAATCATCTGGATAGAGCTTAGCCAATTCCATTAAGCTCTCCAATTTGAAGTCACCAAAAGAATCCTTTGGACTAAGTGCAGCCATGTAAGTAAGCAAACTAGAATTTGTTTCACCAAAGCGATCATTGAACTCTATGAGTAGCAAGTCAATAATGAGTTCAAACAATTCCATCTATAATGCTGGTAGTTGGTTCGATTTGACTTTTTTCTTGGCTTGTGGCGATCAATATACTCTTCTTCCATGTCCAACTTAGGAATGCTATGTTCTTCACAAAAGAAATATATTGTCTGCAATAAAGATTCCCAACCATCATCTCTGATTTGTTGAAATTTTTGCTTTGTTAATTTTACCTCTGGTATGGCCTCCAATATATCTTGATCTTTCCTTTGCAAACAAAGTGACAGGGAATTTGCATGTCCCAAGATCATCAACATCATGTGTAAGTGAAACACAAAATCAAAATCTTTGAGATAATCTAGCAGCCCACGTGCTTGGCGTCGTTTCTTGTCATTTGGGCCATCCTTTTCCACATATTGAAGTACTTCAATAACAGAAGGAAACAAACTGTTAAGACTCTTAAGGGTCTTATAGTGAGAGCACCATCGTGTGTCTCGAGGTCTTTGTAGAGTTTTCTCTTGATTTAATCCTGTTCTGGTACTGATTTGTCCACTACCTATTGCTCTTTTTACTCTTTCTTGTTGACTTTGTCGTATCATGTCTTTTCTTTTGCAAGAAGCTCTGGCCACATTAAGGAGAAGAGATATCATATCAAAAAAATCACTAATATCATCATTCTTTTTTGCTACTGCCACTATGACTAATTGAAGTTGATGAGCAAAGCAGTGAACATAGTGTGCAGACCCATTCTCTCTCAGAATCAAAGCTCTTAATCCATTGATCTCACCTCTCATATTGCTTGCTCCATCGTAACCTTGGCCTCTCACTTGTTTCCAACTTAATTTGTACTTGAAAAATAAAGCATCAATATTAGACTTGAGACAGGCTGATGTTGTCTCAGCGACATGGACAACACCAATAAGTCTTTCTTTCAGTTCTCCGCGGTTATTAACATACCGCAAAACCACAGCCATTTGTTCCTTATCAGAAACATCGGCAGATTCATCAACCAACAAACAAAACACATCACCACCAATTTCTTCAATGATAGAATTCACTATGATCTCTACAAAGCAATTAGCAATGTCCTTTTGAATTTCTGGAGACACCATCTGATGATTCTCTGGAGCGTTTCTTAGTACAACCCTCTTTATTTTTTCATTTTGCTCAGCCAAAAGCTTCACTAACTCAAGGAAATTTCCCCTGTTAGCATAATCTTCAGATTCATTATGGCCACGAAAAGCTAATCCTTGATGCAACAAGTATCTAATAGCATTTATCGAAGTACTTAATCGAATAAAGTACTCCTCTTTCGCAACATCTTGTTGTTTCTTGAGAGCAAACTCAATAGATTGACTTGGCTTCAATAAATTGTTACACCTTTTGACAGCTGCATTGTGATAGCTTGTTACCCCTCCCACATGAGTGTCAAGTCTTGGTTTATTATTCCATCCAGAAAATCCTTTTGTTACAAATGCATCATTTCCGGCCTGACCATCAATACAATCTCTAAACAGGTAGTAGTATAGACAAAATACTTTATCCACCTTCTCACTATATTCTAGCCAATCATATTGTTCAAACCAGTCTGGGTTAAATCGACGTGGCTTTTTTCCAATGATTGTTTGAGGATAACTGAAACCAGGTTGTGGTCTATGAGGACCTCTAATCAAATATCTCCTCCTGATCTCTTCTTGTAATTTGAAGCCAGGATATTCTATTATTCTCTTTCTATCAGCCGGATCATAAGGAAGTTCATCTAAATTAACATCTTTTGGTGATAGTATCAAAGAAGTACGAGTTGGAGCACTGATATTCGATGCACCTTTATTTCGCTGTGAAGATCCTTCATCCTGATAAGTAGCTGATGGTGGTGATTTTCTCTTCAAGAACCGTTCCATACTTCCTGGCTTCCTGTAGAATCTGCCAAGGACAATCGACATATGTGAGAGCCTAAAATATGATCAATCTCGGTTCTAGAATAAATTAGCAGCATAGCAGGGATAGGCGGACAGCTGAACAAACCTGTGCCTAGGCGATTCTCCTAGAGACAGAGACTGCTTGCCGAACTGGAAGAGAAGGTGTCAGGCGGCGCGGCGCGTTCAGGCTCGATCAGGCTTCAGTCCTGGGCGCGATCGCTTTCTTGGATGCTGCCGGCCAGCCGCCAGAGGAACGGTTCGACTTCGACTAGGAAACAAAACGCCGCTGCTGCGGCCGCTATGATTTGGATCGGAGCCAGATCGTTTTTGCCTTTTTGTGTTTTGGGCCAATCAAGCCAAAAGCCTGGTCATCCATTGAGGTCACTTCGTTATATGGGCTGCTGTCCTGCCTGTTTGGTAGCATAGATGTAAACGGGCCAAGAAAAAGTCATTGCTGTCCAGGGACAGCATGAGCTTCACGTAGCTCCGCCCCTGTTAGCAATGGCAGATGGACCTGAGCGAGGGGTTTCAACAGCAACTTTGTAATTATTAGCCTTTTTCTCAATGACCAATATCAGTTTGATGGACTGAAGACCATTCCTGGCCCTGCTTTATTAGAAAGCACGAATGTTTCGATGGCAGCAGATGTTTCAATTTTCGCGTCTCAACAGCCGAGTTTCTCCCCTCCCCCTTGCATGAAAGAAAGTAAATGAGCCAGCCAAAGAGATACTAGATCAAGAAACATCTCATCTTTTTGTCAGCTCTCTCTAACACCCTCTCCTGAAAGTCAGGCACACTCGCAGCAGGAGTTTGAGCCAGCCGAAGGTATCTCTGCAAACACACCACACAAAATTGTGTCACAGCACAACTAAACATGACGATCAGTAGTTTCACAAGGCCGCACATTTACAATCAGTCCCCTAGGTCAGTTCCTCTTCACTAATTGTTCTTCAGACTTGATTTTCAAAGCTTGCAAACCTGGCATAGGAAGATCAAGATTTTCAAAGGTAATTGTGGACCAATGGTGGTCACCCTTGGATGATGAGTGATTGATAACCGTAGCGTATGATACATATCTTGGCTTGTGAAGTGCAACTGTTGGGTGCGACATGGCGGTCGACGGTGCGAGGTGAAGGTCAAGTGAAAGGTTCGGGGTGAACACGAGTAGACTTGGACTGAGACTGGGCGGAGTCACGGGTAATTCACATGGTGCATGGAAGAGCAAGAATGCATGGCAAGTCGAGCGGGAATGTGATGGCAAGTCAAGTAGGCGGTCCGTGCGGCGGGAGCGCGAAAGGTTTGAAGGCGTCAAGGCTCAGCGAGAGGTCGGACACGCGTCGACATCGAGAAAGTCGCGTAGCGGCCACGCGGAGATGGACGGTTTGTGTAGTTTAGGCCTTAAAACCACCATGGAGGCTTATTTCCCGGTCCAGGCCTCAAAACCAGGGGCAGACTCGGTGCGGCCGAGCGTCCAGGATGGAGGGCACGTGGCATCATCACGGAGCTTACTGCGAGGCGAAGGGAAGTCGTGAAGATGGCGTGTCCGTCTGATGCTCCGAGAAAAATCTGGACCGTTTCGCCCCTTCGTGGGCAGTTATCTTAGAAATATCTTAGTGGTAGTTTAGTCTTTGGTTCAGACCTCTGTATATATATCTAGATGGCTGGTTGTGGAGGTAATCTCTTCCATCCCCTTTGCTTATTTTCCTAAGACAAAAGGCTAGGGTTTGCTTAATGGTGAGAAACTAGGGTTAGTGAGTGATTACCCTTAGATTAGTGACTCTAATCTTAAGTGGGAAGGATGATGGAAGGTTCCTAGCCTCGGATCTTGTAAGATCTCTGTTTCAATCTAATCATTAATGGTTGATTCATGGCTAGTCTCCTCATTTTTCTTTTCATGTGATTTTCGGAGCTATTTTTGAGTGATTGTTCGTTCTTCACTTTGGCTGCGATTTGGCTTGGATTTCTTGGTGGGATTTGGTGCTGGAACATATGCAAACTCATCTAGGGCGATCCCCTACTGAATCCATGCACAAGCACCTTGAATCTTGAGTTTTCCCGAAACTCTTCCTCTCTAGTGTTCTTAACCGAATTCGTGAAATCTGTTGTCAAGTCTTGATCTTTTTTAGGAGTTCTTTTGGGCAAAGACTCACCATGAACTTGCAGAGCTCTGGTTAAAATTTCATCAAGTTTGGACACCATTTTCTATAGTTTTACTATTTTTCTTAACGTGGCTGTTGGCTGTCTGAACAACCCTGAAGTTCCGGATTTGAAACCAAGAAGTTCCGGATTTGAGTTCCGGTTTCAAACCCGAAAGTTCTGGATTGAGTTCCGATTTTACTTTGAGAAGTGTTGATTTTTTATCCCGGCTTGTCGCGTTTATCTCCGCTTTGTCTCTGAAGTTTTCTAGTATTGGTTCTAGGTCCAATAGCATCTCAAATAGCTATATGGACTTAATAATTTTAGAAGAGAGGTTTGTTTGATGAATTTGGGACATAGGTCTTGTTCTCATTGGAGAATTTTTAAAGGCTCCCGTTCACCCCTCTCTGATCGCCCCTTTCAGTCCTACATTAATGTAGTTTGCCAAATCCCTATTATCCATCTGTTAGTAAGACCTAGAAATATTAGCTCTTTGTACATAGAAGCAGTGGAGTAAACCCCTCGATTTTGAAAGGCCCAAACCATGGTGATCCCCTTTAGCATTTCCAGGAGATCCTCCCACTCTACTATCTCCGTCTCCCCAAAGTTTCTTCTGAAGGCAGGGTCAAGATCACTCTCCCTCGTTACTTGGTAAACAAACTACTATTGTTGATTGCAAATATCATGTAAATCAGGAAAAATGAGTTTGAGAGAACATTCGCCAATCCACACAGCCATAAAAAATCTGATGTTCCCTAGCACATCTTTGAGATCTCTCATGCAGCTGTGTGTATTTCTTTCAACCCCCTCCAAAATTATGACACATCTTTCATCAAAAAAAATTGTGACACATCTATGTGAGCAGCTACAAAAGCTTGGGTGATCTCCTCATCACTAGACTGCAACATATGCTGGTATCACCTCTCCCTATCTTAAGGTCTATTTGGCTCCCAGACTAATTAGTCCATAGATTGTAAATATATGCTAATGATAGATCAATTAAGCTTAACAGATTCATCTCGTAAGTTAGCACCTACTTATACAATTAGTTTTATGGAATTTTGGTGTTCTTGCCCCTGTTAAGAACTCAAATGGTGATTCGCCCTTATTTTTTCAACTGTACGATTTTATCCCTGTTTTTTAAAAATGAAGGCATCGTTTACCTCTGGTTTTAACTCTATTAGTTGGATGTCCACTAAAAAAAAAAATAAATTGGAGAAAAATTCAGAGCAATGGAAAAGGAAGGTAATACCCTTAACCCGATCCAAAAGCTCTCTGTTTTCTCATCCCCAAACTCTCGCACGTGCTGCAGCCTCCCCTGAGCGCGCTGGCCGCAGGTCACCCTGTCCCGCCGCCGGCTGGAGCCGATGGCCGAGGCACCGCAGCCGCACGCTAGTCGCAGGCCGCCGTCACGTAGCTTCCCCGTCCGCGGGCTGGCCTCACCGCCGGCCGGAGCCACTGGCTTGCCACCACTGCCTCATCCTCGTCGTGGCTTTGCGTCGCGCCGCCGCACTGCCGCTGTCGGTGTTTTATCCGCTAACCTACCGAGGGTATCCTCAAGATAGTAGATTGTTCGGTGGGGGATAGCCGGACCTGAAGCTTGATGGTAAAAGTGAGGACACAAGACACGGATTTAGACAGATTCGGACCACCAGAATAGCGCAATACCCTACATCCTGTTTGGAGTGTTGTATATTGCGCCCTGCGCTTGGATGTTGTGTTGCCCTAGTCTAGGCTTGAGTTGATTCTGCCGATCTACATACTCCTACACTCCTTTATATACTCCAGGTGGTGGCGTTCCTAGTCGGTTACAAGGTAGGAGTTCTAGTAGTATTACAGGGTAGAGCCCTAGTAGGATTACAGAGGAATCCTAGCAGGAGTCCGCCTTCTTTCTCCTTGCGAGTAGCTTCCTTGCGGGTATGGAGATTTATCCCTAACAGCCGCAGCCTCCACTGGCGCACATGCCGCCGCCGCGCCATCCCGCCGCCACCGCGCGCCGCGGCTCCCCTAGCGCGCGGGCCGTCGCCGCCCTGTCCCGCCGCCAACCGGATCCACTGGCCGAGCCGCCACTGTCGGTGTTTAACCGGCTGCCCACCGAGGGGTAGCCCAAGGTGGTAAGTTTTGGGTGAGTGAAAGTCGAGATCAGGAACTCGAAGGTACAAGGAACACGAAGCTTAGATAGGTTCGGGCCGCTAGGTGCATAATACCCTATATCCTGTAGTGGTTTGTATTGCTTTAGGTGCAGAATGATCTAGAGATTGTGTTTTGAGAGGGGTCACTGTCCTCCCTTATATATCCGAGAGGCTAGGGTTACAAAGATACTAACCAACACCAGCTAAGGAATCGTACCAGAACATGTCTCGAGTAGATTCTCCCTGTATCGGTTAGCCTTATCTCCTATTTAAATAGAATAAATAAGAGATAAACAAGATGAATAAGAGATAAGACGGACTTAATCTCTTAAACCTCTTTAAACTACGTTATGTACCCAGTCACGTGGCCCCGGGTCTGACAAGCCCCCGAGCTCTACGTAGCTGAGTACTGCAGGCTTATCGAGTACTTTCGAAGCAGCCTTCGACTTCTTCTGAAGCTTCATCTTAAAGTCCTTCTTCAAGTACTTGCTTGGCTGCATCGAAGCTATGAGGTACTCATGCCCCGAATTTTTGTTATGGTGTGCGATTTAAAAATCGCACTCCATATGGAGTAGCCCTCGAGCCTTAGGTTGAATCGGAGAATCAGACTGAGGGTCCCGTTATCTGTAATCCTCCTTATCCTTCAAAGAAATTTGAAAAATAAGTAGTCGATGCCACGTATCCCGCAGCCCCCGAGCCTTGAATCCAGATCCCACAAATTTGGAGACAAGGATCCGAAAACCGTGGCATGCAGGTTAAAAAATGACAATTTGAGAAATTACCAAATGATGATACAAATGATGGAAATTAGATCATGAATTCGGAAAACCCTTTTTTTGGGTTAATTAGCCCTGAAAAAATGATTAATCGAATATTTAATCCAAACAGTCCACCAAATGACCCCTCGTCTTTGGAATATTCCCAAAAGCGACTCTTGAACTTCGGAACAGTAACTTCCCCACCCCGCTGGTTATTTAACCCCGCGGCAACAGTGAGAAAAAATGTGCTTTCAATCTGCGTTTTGCCAAGAGCCACCAAAATCCCTAATCAGAGCCAAGCGCAGCCGCCGTCCCCAATCAGAGCCAAGCGCCGTCGCCGTCCCCCCAAAGAAATCCCCCCACCCCGATCTCCCCGCCCCTCTCCCCGCAGCCCCGAGCATCTCGTGGCAAGCGAATCGGAGATGGCGCCCAAGAAGTTAGAGATCGAAAGGAAGAAGAAGGAGGCGCAGCCATCGATCGCGGAGTGGACACACAGTAAGTGCTCCCACAACGATCTAGACAAGCTAGTTTCTGAGGGGTTGCTACAAGAGAAGAACCTTGTCAACTGGTGCCCCTCTTACCATGAACCTTTCCCCATGGAAAATATTGACGAAATCGTCACATTTCTCCATTTTGCCAAACGGGGATTGGCCCTCCCCTCTTGTTCTTTCTTCCGCGGCCTTCTTTATTACTACGGGCTTGAGCTCCATCACCTCAACCCGAATTCCATCTGCCATATTTTGATTTCTATCTATTTCTGCGAAGCTTTCCTCGGAATTGAACCCCACTGGGATCTTTTCCGCTTCCTCTTCCGTATCAAACCACAGCCCACAGCAAAAAACCTTTCCATTGCAGGGGCGCCAGCATCCAACTGCGTCAGCAGACCGGTGACAAATATCTATCATACAAATTCCCCTCCAACCTTCCTGGGTGGAAAAATCACTGGTTTTATATCGAGAACCATGCTCCCCAACTCCCAGCGAAATCAAACAGACCGCCTGTAGTGAGGCCGGAGTGCAATCTTGAACCTTCCAGTGGGGACATGGATCAAGTCAGGGAATTGCTGGACATCATAGAGGCACAGAAGATGAAGGGAGTGATCGGTGCTTCCGTCATGTTCTCCTTTTTCAAACGCCGCGTCCAGCCAATCCAACAACGCCACCGGCTTGGATTCGAGTACACAGGCACTGCTGATCCTTCTCGCATGTGCATAGAGGAATTATCAGACGAAGCCGCACTCCAGCGAGTCCAGCGGGTGTTGCTGGACGTGGATGCCATGCCGTATGTGCCTAAGTTGTTTTCCGCGTGAAATCCGCCCAAGCCAGTGAGTATTCAACTTCTTTTTGTTGAAATCAACCTCTTTTACTCCATTGCTAACTGAAGAACCCTCTGTAGGGACACACAGAATTGTACCGCAGCTACCCGCCACGACCCGATATCCCCCGGCCGGACCACCTCCTCCCCAGCGCCGCTGTTGAGGCGAAGAGGGCTCGCATTGCTGCAGCTCAGCGCAGCAGCGGGTCCACAGAGGATGTGAGCTCCCAGGTGGAGGAGGGAGCTGAAGGAGAAGCGCGTCGGGACAACTCCTCCAAGCCAGGCGTGGAGTCGACCGGTGCTTTGCCGTTGGTGCCGCAAGGCCGTCGGTTGGTGCGCAAGCGAAAGGCACAGGAACTCGAATCTGTCGGGTAAGAGCTTACTACTTTGTTGTATTGCTATATGTTGATATTGTGTCGAGCTTACAATGTCCTCCTGTAGTCCTTCCGCCTCCTCCTCCCGGGCCGAGCCTGAAGAAGAAGAAACAGCTCCATCGGCCACCGCAGCCGTCACCATTGCCGTGGCGGGAACCGCGCCGTTGGCTGGTGAAACCCCGCCGCCCGCAACGGAAACGACATGACAGGCCGTGCGGATGAAAAGGGCCATCAAGAAGAAATCTATACTGTAAGTCTGCCTCTAGTTGTACAATAAACATTTTGATCTTTCGACTTGTGCGTTGACTGACTTCGACTTCGTTAGAGCTGCAAGCGCCACGGACCTCCAGCTAACGCCGGCCTCGACTACCCCAGCCCCCGGGTCAGCGATCTGAGAAGAATCTTCAAGCGCGGGGCCAGTCACGGCAGCTCCAGCCCTCGAGCCGTGGGCCCCCGAAGAGTCGACGCTCGCGGAGCCAGCCCCCGAGGCGAACGCGACGCTGCCCGACTTGCCGCCTCCCGAGCTCCAACAAGTCGAAACCGGAGCTGGTGGCCGGGAACAAGTCGAGGTCCCCGATGGCGCTCCTACGGATGGCACAGGTGAGCATCTGACCGCCCCGGCTGGCTGCCGGGATCCGCGTGCTGTATGCTGAGAATATATTGTGATTGCAGGTGCTCAGTAGTCGCCTTCTGAAGAAGTCGTGGGGACCTCAGGGAGGCCCGTTGAGCTGCTCCTGTCCGGGTCGGTTTATCGAGATGCCGTTGCCGCCGACCTGGCGGGTGACCCGCTGCTGACAGACGACAACATAGAGAACTTCAAGAAGGCGTATGACTTTGCCATGGTAAGACCTGAGCACTTTTCTGCTGGTGACCATGTCGAGTTGCTTATCTGGATTTCCCTCCTTATGCAGAATGTGATCGCCCACTCCTAGAAACAATTAGAAAAACTGAAGACCCTTGTGAGTGACCGTGAAGAACTTGCTGCTCTGAAAAGACGCGTTGACGACGAGAATACGGAGAACTTGCATCTCGAAAAAGTCAACATCGAGCTCCAGCGACAACTCGAGGAACAGAAGAAGGAGCTCGAGGCGCAAAAGCACGCGTACCAGGAGCAGCTCAAGGAGCAAAAGAAAGCGCACCAAGGTAAGACATTGCTTCCCTCGAGTACTTGCACCGAACGACTCATCCTGGATTCTGAAAAACTTTCCACCACAGAGCTTAGGGGAATCTTAATGAGTAAAGAAGAGCTACTTACTAATGTGAAGAACCTACTCTATCACCGTACAGATGACGTTGAGAGGCTGCACAAGGTGATCGGCGACACTGAGCGACAGTTCATCGACGGTCTTCAGCGAATCAAGATGCTGGGCGAAGAACTCGAAGATCTCAGGGGGGCCGCCCGGGAGCTGGTGGACATGGTGGATCCACCGGAGGAAGGTGAAGCAACCCCTCGGCCCTTGCTAGAGCAGCTCCGCGAGGCCCCGAAGAAGATATTCAAATTCCTCTCCGAGGCTCCTGTCACATGCGTCAACAACGCCCTCACGATTGTGAAGTCCTTCCTGCCAAACGCGCAGCTGGAAATATTTGCTCAAGGAATGGCAGCGGACTGCACCGAGGATCAGTTTGATAGATACCTCCTAGAAGCCCAACCTATATCAGAACGTATAGTTCAAAGTGTAATGTAGGATTAGGGTACTGAAAATAAGTATTTACTTCCTTGTATATATGGTTTCTTTTGATGTCTCTACTTGTGTGTGTGTGCCTAGGCTGAACTGGAGTCCAAGCTTACAGGGCTTAAGTAGTAGACGCTACCCTGGGTGCAACGACCCGGAGGGTAGCTAGAACTCGTCTAACAGATTAGCCACAGCTCGATCGAGTAGGTCTAAACTTGTTAGGAAAGAACGCGAGCATCGTCGCGGAATTGCCGTGCTTAAGGCAGAAAAACGAGAGTACTCCGAGTGCAACGACTCTGGATGTACTCGAAGTTGCTCCTCATATGAGCGCGCTCCACAAGTTAGGTAGGATCTGGACGGACGGATCGAACTTGTTGGGAGCAAGTGCGGGCATCACCGCGGGTCTACCGTGCTTTTGGCGGAAACGAAACTACCCTGAGTGCGACCACTCAAGATGTAGTCGAGGTAGCTCTTCATGCGAGCCTTTCCAACGTACAGGGTGTAAGCCAGTCGAACGGATCAATTTTGTTGGAGTAAATGCGGTGGCAAGCGACCATCCAAGGTCGCGGCAGAAATCGAGTCGTGGAGAGTAAGAGCGGAGCCGAGGCCTCCGTCAAGACATGGAGTCGAGGAGATATAAACGTGGCAGTTGCCTCCGTAAAATTCACGGCAAGAAGTTGATTTATATAAATACTGCTCATGACAATAGCCTCCTTGTGTTCATAAAGGAATTGCCAACCCGAATCTTGTGGCACATAGCCTCCAATTTGATTCGAGGAAAGAGATCTTCTAAGCCCCCGGGGATTCAGCTATCACCGGGCATCTTCTTATGGGTAGAACTTGCGCAGGTTCTGAATGTTCCAGGAGTTCGGGACATCCTGACCCTCAGGACATTGTAGTCGATATGACCCTAGCCTAGTAACCTGCTTGACGACGAACGGGTCCTCCCACCTTGAGTTGAGCTTGTGTAGGCCGGATTCATCCTGAATGCGACGCAAGACCAAATCGCCAATGCTGAATGACCGCTCCCTCACGTTGCGATCATGATATCGCCGGAGCCCCTGCAGGTATCGAGCTGACTGAACAAGAGCGGTGCAGCGAGCCTCTTCAACAGAATCGAGCTCTAACTGCCTCGCCTCGTCCGCCTCGCCTTCATTATACATTTTGACCTTTGGAGACTTCCACATGATATCGGCTGGTAAAATAGCTTCAGATCCGTATACAAGGAAGAAAGGCGTTTGTCCTGTCGCTTTGGATGGCTGAGTCCAAAGCCCCCAGACGACATGTGGCAGTTCATGTATCCATTTGCCTCCCTTCTTACTGGTTTCATCATAGACTCTCTTTTTGAGGCCGTCGATTATCAAACCGTTGGCCCGTTCGACTTGTCCATTAGCCCTTGGGTGTGCAACAGAGACATATTTAACCTCGATGCATGCGTTCTCGCAGAACTCCAAAAACTGGTTGGCCGTGAAATTTGATCCCAAGTCCGTGATGATGGTATTTGGGAAGCCAAAACGGTGCAAAATATCGGAGATGAAATCAACACCTCGATCTGGTGTAAGCTTGGCTATCGGCTTGTACTCAATCCACTTGGTAAACTTGTCGATAGCCACCAGAACATGGGTGAAGCCGCCTGGTGCCGTTGTGAAGGGCCCAATCATGTCGAGACTCCAACAAGCAAAGGGCCAGGATGGCGGTACGGTGATGAGGCTGTGGGCTGGCACATGAGACTGCTTGCCGAAGAATTGACAATTCTGGCACCTGCGCATGAGATCCTCCGCGTCGGTCACTGCAGTGGGCCACCAGAAACCGGTCCTGTATGCTTTCCCCACCAGCGTTCTTGAAGCTGCGTGGTTGCCGCAGACACCTTCGTGGATCTCCCGCAGTATGTCGTAGCCATCTTCCGTTGTGACGCACTTCATGAGAACGCCTGACCGAGCGCTGCGCCGATAAAGCTTGCCATCGACTAGGACAAAGCCCTTGCTTCTGCGCATGACGCGCGCCGCTTCTGTGCTCCTGGCGTCAACTCCCACCGGTAGCCTTTGATTTTGGATGAAGTCGCTAAGAGCCTCTCGCCAGTCCTCCCCCATCGTCATGACCTCTCGATCGGGTTGTTGGGGACCCGCATCGATGGTTATCTGCGGAGAAAACTTGATGGATGGCTGCTTGAGCTCCTGGACGAAAACTCCCAGCCGAACCTGAGCGCGTGTTGACCCCAATTTGGACAAGGTATCCGCGCCAACATTATGCTCCCGTAGCACATGGTGGACCTCCAAGCCGGAAAATTTGCTTTCCAGCTTGCGCACTTTCTGAACATAAGCGTCCATCGTCTCCTTATTGCAGTCCCACTCTTTGTTGACTTGCTGCACAACAAGAAGAGAATCGCCATACACAAGTAGTCGCTTGATCCCTAGTGATACCGCCAAACGAAGCCCGTGAAGCAGGGCTTCATACTCGGCTTCATTGTTGGATACCGCCCACAGTATCTGAAGGACATACTTCAATTGCTCGCCCCGTGGAGAAATAAGCATAACTCCGGCGCCGCCGCCATCGAGCTTGAGAGATCCATCGAAGTACATGGTCCAATGCTCTGGCTTGTCGACTGGAGTTGGGATTTGATTCTCCCTACATTCAGCCATGAAATTGACTAGAGCTTGTGACTTGATTGCAGTGCGTGGCTTGAAGTCGATTGACAAAGCCCCCAGTTCCACTGCCCACTTGGATATACGCCCCGTGGCATCTTGATTATGAAGAATATCCGCCAACGGAAAATCAGTAATCACGGTGATCTTGTACTCGTCGAAGTAATGGCGTAGCTTTCTTGATGTGATTAAGATTGCATATAAAAGCTTTTGGACAGCTGGATACCGTACCTTGGATTCAGACAGGACCTCGCTGACGAAATAGACAGGCCTCTGCATTCCAAAGACATGGCCTTCCTCACCTCGCTCGACTACAATAGCACTGCTGACAACATGAGTTGTTGCCGCGATCTAGAGTTGTAGATCCTCCCTTGGCAATGGTGCTGAAAGGATCAGAGGAGACTGAAGGTGATGTTTCAGATCCTGCAAGGCCCGCTCGGCCTCCTCCGTCCATTGGAACTTATCTTGGCGTTTCAGGAGCTTGAAGAAGGGTAGTTCTCTCTCCCCGAGTCGGGAGATGAACCTGTTCAGGGCCGCTATACATCCTGTTAACTTCTGCACATCCTTAATTGTGGCCGGAGCCCCCATATCAGTGATGGTCGGGATCTTTACAGGTTTGGCTTCAATGCCCCAGTTCCTAATAATGAACCCGAGCAATTTCCCTGAAGGTACACCAAAAACGCACTTGGTAGGACTGAGTTTCCACCAAAATCTGCGCAGACTGCTAAATGTTTCCTCCAAATCTGCAATCAAGTCGCTGGACTCCCTGGTCTTGATGACCACGTCGTCCACATATGATTCAACATTCCGGTGCAGCTGATCCACGAAGCACATCTGGATCGCACGCTGATAGGTCGCTCCTGCATTCTTTAACCCGAAGGATATGGTTTTGTAGGCACATGTCCCGTACGGGGTGATGAATGCGGTCTTGATTTGGTCCTCCTCCTAGAGCGCAATCTAATGATAATATGAGTAACAATCAAGAAAATAAAGAAGGACACAACCAGCCGTTGAATCGACAACTTGGTCAATGCGCGGCAGCCCAAAATGGTCCTTTGGGCAGTGCTTGTTGAGATCAGTGTAGTCAACACACATTCTCCATTCATTGTTCTTTTTCTTTACAAGAACGGGATTACCTACCCACTCTGGATGGATTACTTATTTAATGAATCCAGCCGCGAGAATTTTAGCTATCTCCCGTTTGATGGCCTCACGCTTATCGTGAGCAAATCTGCGCAGGCGTTGCTTCTTAGGCACAGCCTTTGGGTGTATATTCAAGCTATGCTCGATCAACTCTCTGGGCACCCCTGGCATATTCGCTGGTTTCCACACGAAAAATGTCTCGGTTAGCCCGAAGGAAGCTGACGAGCACGAATTCCTATTTCTCACCTAAGCCCACGCCAATAATGGCGGTCTTAGATGAATCACCCTCCTGGAGCTGAATCGTCTTGAGGGCCACGTCATCAGTCGACTGGATGCTCGACTCACTGGCCTTCCTCGAAAGAATCTCCAGCCCGGACTGAGAGAGCTGCTGCGCGGCCGCGAGTACTTCTCCCGAAGCATCTGGCACACGAGTAGTCGAATCATACTGGATCGCCTCCTACAGTCATGCGACTTCTTCAAGTCGCCATGGAGAGTGAGTACTCCACTGAGTCGTGGCATCTTGAGAAGCAGATAGACGTAATGCGGCACTGCTATAAACTTGGCGAGTGCCGAACGACCCAATATTGCATGGTAAGAAGATTAGAAATTAGCCACTTCAAATTTGATGAACTCAGTACGATAATTCTCCCGCGTGCCGAAGGTGACTGGGAGGACTACCGTACCAAGCGGGTGTGCCACGTTACCTGGGATGATGCCGTAGAAGGGGGACTTACTGGGAACCAGCATGCCCTTGAAATCCAGGCCCATTTTTTTCAGAGTGCTGACGAAGATGAGATTGAGCCCGCTCCCGCCATCGATGAGGACCTTGGTGAGCTTGACCTCCGCCACCACAGGATCAAGGACCAAAGGGAATTTTCCGGGCTCCGAGAAGCTCGTCCACTGGTCGTCGCGGGAGAACTAGATGGGGACCTCCGACCAACGGAGCGGTCGTGGTACCGCCGGCTCGACAAACAAGATCTCCCGGAGAAGCAGCTTCTGGTCCCGCCTGGAGCTAAAATCCTCGTCTCCCCCGAAGATGATGTTGACCACCTTTGAAACATCCTGGAACTTCGGGTTGCGCCCGTGGTCCTCTTGATTGTCATCCTCAGGTTCTTTGTCCGCAGGCTTTTTGTTCTTCTTACCACCACCGGAGTTGCTGAACGTCCTCCGAAGATGGTAGCAGTCGATGGTAGCGTGATTGGCACCTGGGTGCCATGGGCACTTTTTCTGCGGGAGCTTCTCGAACTTCTCTTGCGTTGTCGACTTCTTGCCCCACGAAGGTCGATCGATAGCCGCGATGATATCATCTGGCTTTCGTTTCCGGGGTGGACCCGAAAAGTCCCGCTGGCCTTTGTCGTTGCGGTTGTCATTTGGGCGCCTCAGATTGCTATCTTGACGCCGCGGGAACCGCTCCCGCATCTTCTCCTCCTGTTCGGACCAATCGTGCATCATATCACGAAGGCCCGCAACAGTCTTCGGCCTGTTCCGCCCAAAATCTCTGTAGATGCCTGGGTCGGTGATGCCGTTGTAGAAGCAATCAATAATGTCGTCCTCCGAAATGTTCACGATGGTGGCGCGGACGTCGAAGAAGCGGCGTGTGTAGGACTGCAGGAGCTCGTTACGTTCCTGCTTACACTGGGCAAGATCGTGACGAGTACCTGCACGAGCGATCGCTCCCTGAAAGTTGTCGATGAAGACCTTCTTGAGGCGCTCCCAGGAGTCGATGGAGTTGTTGTTGAGGCTTTCCAACCACGTGAGCGGCGTAGGGTCCAAAGCCATCGGGAAGTAGACGACTTTGGTGATGTTCGAACCTCCTGCAACCTCAATCGCCGTGGAATAGCAACGGAGCCACTGCTGAGGAGCTTGCTTGCCGTCGTACTTGGTGATCCCGATCGGTTTGAAGCCCTCTGGGTACTTGTAGCTACTGAAATGTGCAGAGAAAGCTAGGAATCGGTCGCTACAATCAGTACCTTCGGTTTCGACTTCTTCGCGGACCTTGCACCTGGAGGAGATCACGGTCCGCGCGTCGCGACCTTCATTGATGTGCTGGCGCAGGTCTTCTGGAGGAAGTCGATGATTGCCTCTCGCGGATGACCCCCTTGCGGTGGCTGCTGCCTCCCGCCAGGGGCCTGGCTCCCGCGAGCGTTTTCGTTGCTGAGCTGGTGTCGAGGACAGCCGCCAGCCATTCGGCAGTGAGCCTGGCTCCGACTCTCACCCACGCGCTCCTCCCTGATGGTAGACGTCGGGTTGTGCTGATCCAGCTGGATCCAGGCCCTCTGCGCGTAAAGGAGTGCTTGACGCATATCCGGATCATGACTGCGCTCGAGGATGGCCGTCACCCTGGCGATGTTGGCCACCGGAGTACTGAAACCCCGTTCGCTTACGGTGGCAAACTCAGGGTCAAGCTCACGATGCATAGATTGCCTACGCTCGTTGGCCCTCCTCTGCCGGATTGTGCGGGCCCTATTTCTGACCTTCCGCGCCTCACGATCGGCGTCGTTCTCGTCGCCGGCGTTGGCTGTGATCTCATCTTCGGAGACCGCTTCAAAGTTGACGATGGGAAGATCCCCATCGTCCTCGTCTTCTTCTGCCATTAGCACCTGGCGGGAGGCGAGCTCACCGGAGCCCGTGTCGACTAGTTCTGTCGACTCATCCACCACGGTAGCCAATGGCCTGCCCTCCTGAAAAGGCAAAGGCTCGAGGTGGGCCACAAGTCGACCCTCAGCCTCGAGTAGATCGAAGAGCGCCATCCCCCTCCAATGCACAATGCGTCCATCCGGCACGGAGGTGATCATCAGATCACTAGCGCCAAAACAACATGAAGCCTCCCGACGTGCGGTGGCTTCAGGCCTTCTAGCCTGGACTAGAGAATTCAGGTCCTTCTCTAGCGCGTAGAGAGACCCAGAGACGTTGGCCTCCTGAAGATCAGTGGCCACGTTGTATGAACCGAGTTGAGATTGGTTACGCAAATTCTTAGATTGGAACGAGTCCAACCCAAGGGAAGTTGCCGCAACACTGGATGAAGTCGAGCCTGGAGCAGTCTCCGCCTCGATCTTTGTTGCAGAAGCATGGAGCGGCAAGTTGTCGAGCCCGTCGACGAACTTGTCAAGGTCGCTGCGGGGATCCGCAGCGGAGGTCTTTGGCCTCATGTCGACAAGGAATCGCCGAAAATCGCCCACACCATCTGCGATGCAGACCTACGAGCCAAAAACAAATATCGTACCCTGGCAGGGAACTGACCTAGTGAATTTGAAAGATGCCATCGAGCTCGTCGGTGGATCTTCGACGCGCTCCCCTACCTAGCGCGCCAGCTGTCGGTGTTTAACCGGCTGCCCACCGAGGGGTATGCCCAAGGTGGTAAGTTTTGGGTGAGGGAACGCCGAGATCAGGAACTCGAAGGTACAAGGAACACAAAGCTTAGACAGGTTCGGGCCACTAGATGCGTAATACCCTATGTCCTGTAGTGGTTTGTATTGCCTTAGGTGCAGAATGATCTAGAGATTGTGTTTTGAGAGGGGTCCCTGTCCTCCCTTATATATCCGAGAGGCCAGGGTTACAAAGATACTAACCAACACCAGCTAAGGAATCGTACCAGAACATATCTCGAATAGATTTTTCCTGTATCGGTTAGCCTTATCTCCTATTTAAACAGAATAAATAAGAGATAAATAAGATGAATATCGTACCAGAACATGTCTCGAGTAGATTCTCCCTGTATCGGTTAGCTTTATCTCCTATTTAAACAGAATAAATAAGAGATAAATAAGATGAATAAGAGATAAGACGGACTTAATCTCTTAAACCTCTTTAAACTACGTTATGTACCCAGTCCCGTGGTCCCGAGTCTGACAGCCACCGCCTCATACTGCGTCGCGCCGTTGCGCTACCACAGCCTCCCGTGGCGCCTACGCCATCGCCGCGCCGGTGCGCTACCGCGGCCTCCCATGGCACCCACGCCGTCGCCGCGCCACGGCCTCGCCTGGCGCGCAGGCCGTGGGGTGCCTCGTCCCGCCGCCGGGCGGAGCTGCTGGCCGAGACAACGGCCCTGGCGCCCAGGCTGGTCGTGGCTCGGGCTTGACCATCCAGGCCTCCTCTGGCCGGTGGGGCCCGCTGGTCAGAGGCTGTTAGGGTTTAGGAGTGCTTGATGTCAAAAGAAAGGACATATCTATCTTTTTCTACATATTTAACACTGTTAGCTCCTGTCGTTGATCGATCTCCGTGCTCGGTGACAGATCGTGGCCATCGACGTTACCCGCGAGAGCTAGGATCGGATCGCCGGTGATCGAGAAGGCCGGCGTCGCGCACAAGGTCGAGTTCCGCGTCGGCCTCGCGCGCCTGTGCTGGATCAGATGGTCGCCGAGGTGAGATCGATCATCGATGCAATTCCTCTTCGTCCCCCTTTGCACAGAACGCGATCCCTGAGATGATGCCGCCGAGGTTTTGGGCTTGCAGGAGGAGAACAAGGGCGTGTTCTTCTTCACGTTCGTGGACGCGGACAAGGTGAACTTCCTCAACTATCATGAGCGGCTGCTGCAGCTGGTCCGTGTCGGCGGCCTCATCGCCTACGACAACACGCTGTGGGGCGGCTCGGTGGTCGCAATCCCCGCGAGCCGCTCGCCGCCGCCACCAGGGAGTTCAATGCGGCCATCGCCGCCGACCGCCGCGCCCGCGTCTGCCAGCTCGCCATCGCCGACGGGCTCACGCTGTGCCGCCGCGTCGCCTGATCACCAACGCCCGCTGCCCTCCCCGAGACGAAGAGCTGTGCCTGTGATGACACTGGCCTCTACTGGAAAATGGCCGTGGTTTGGACTTTGGAATAACGAACTGATCTCATCAGTGAAAATAAAATCGCGGATGTGCTGCTACCGTGGGGATGAGCTACCGTGTCCGTGTGCCATGTTCCATCTGTTCGTAGAAAATCTTTTGTTCAGCCACGTGGCCCTTGCTAGGCCGGCGACAATGCCGGCCGCTTCTTCCTGGCGCCGCCGTGGGGGCCTTGGGCCTTGGGCCTTGGGCCTTGGCTCAAGGGCTCGTGTACTACGCTGGGCCGCGAGTTCGCGTATGTAGATGGGCGGCCTATCGGCGGTGTGAGCCTAAATGCTGTAATAGCCGTCGCGCCGGCGGCCGGTGACCCGACGGACTCTGACATGACGCAGGCTAGATGTACTTTGTAGGGCCCGCCAGCTAGGACGCGGGTCCCACACAAAATACTGGCCACGTACAGCGAACGGCGGAACCCACACGACGATAAGGAGTGGGGAACCAAAAAAATCAACCTTTTTTTCCGTTTGTTTACTGATACTCTCTGTTTCCTCTCGCCTTCCGCTCCCTGGATCTCCAGCTCCAAGCCCGTGGCCGGAGAATTCCGATCCCAAGACCGGGCTGGCACCTATCCCAAGGCCTCGTGCCTCCTTCCCACCGATGCTGCACCTGATCCCGTCCGGCTTGTGAAGCCGCGGCCTCTGGCGCCAATTCCGGCGGCGGGCGGGATGGATTCCGGCGCCAACAGCGTCGGCGAGTCGGTGGGCGAGTCTCCGGCGCCGGAGCCGGAGCCGGAGGCGCGGCCGGCCGAACCGGTCACCAAGGGCCGCGGTCTCCGCCGGTGGCGCCGTATCCCGCGCGAGCAGCAGCACCACGAGGGGTCCCCGGCGAGCCCCGGGACAGCCGGCGCCGGCAACGGCGCTGGCGCGGGCGTGGGTGAGGATTTGGCGGCGCAGCTCCACAAGCGCCGTCTCGGCCCTGGCGCCGACGCTCCCAAGGGGAAACAGGACGCGGCCGTCGAGGAGGTGGAGAGCTCGGTCGCGTCCGTGGAGTCCAGCTTCGTGCCGCTGGACGCGTCCCCGCCGCCGGCGCCGACTATGCTCGACCCGAATCTCGGCCTCCTGATCGCCACCGCCGGATTCTCGCTGGGCGCGGGCGGCGCTGACTCGGACAACAGCGACGACCGCACCAGCAAGTTCTCCACGGCCGCCAGCGCGCCTCGCCACGACTTCTCGTCCGGCGGCTTCGGCCGGGAGCGCGACAGGGCGCGATCCCGTGCCCCCGGCGGCGCTGCTCACGGCAAGAACCTCCGGGCTGCACGCGGGCGCGGCGCCAGTGCGCGCGCTGCCGCCTCCCCGGTGGAAGCGGAGAATTCGCGCTCCAGCGTTGAGTCCAACCTTCGCAGCTCTAGCGCTGCTCATGCACGGCGATCCGGCACCGGGATCACCAGCAACGGTGTTCACAAGGTTCTGTTCCCTGATGACCATCAAAGTGACGACGAGCCTCCATGTGAGGGGGTGCTGTATGCCACCGGAGGTTTCTACAAGGAGAACGGGAGTGTAGTTGGGAGATTGGGGAACTGTGATTCCGATGCCAACAATCATATCTTCGATGATGTGAGTGTCAGCAAGTTTGAGAATGGAGGGACTCATTCAGGTCTTGATCCGTATGTTGAATCAATTGCATTGCTACAGTCGGCACAGGAAGCACTTGAGAATGGTATTGTCAGATTCCTCTCAACCAGCTTAACTTGCGAACTTGCCATTACTTTAACGGTTGCCTATTTGAGATACTTAAATCGTATTGGAACTCTGCTCTTTGTAGAATTTCTCATAACTTTGAAGAGATGAATTAATTGTTGTTTGATATGCTTAATGAATGATCTAATTGTCATAATTGTTCATTAGTACTTTTGGGAGGACAAGAAGTCCACTTTTCAATTCAGTTAGGGATTAATTTCTGCATCTTCAGATTACTATGAGCTGCATTTTTCTCAGCACTTGCATTTTGAGATTCATTAGTTCAGGTTCGTAACATGGCCTGCTTTATTTGTTGGGGTGAAACGAGTTATTGTTGTACTTGGTCGATCATTGATTGAAGGGACACCAAATAATGGAATGGTGCTTGCCAAGGATAATCTTTTGACAAATTTATTTCACGTCGCTTTATGCTACTTTCATACACAGTGGTGGTTAATTCAATAATTCAGCACTTTTGAATGATTTTGCTGCAGCAGAAGAGTTTATCATACCAGTTTGCTGGGTTTTTTAGCTGTAAGATAGGTTGGTCAATGCGAAGCTTGCTTTATTCAAAAGCAAATGTAGACTTTTTGCTATTTTGACATATTACAGCCAACAAGCAGTTAATTAGTGAAATGATCAACCACTTAGTTCAAAGGCTATGTTGCTTCTTATTCAAGACTACAAATGCAATGATAATTAATCACCACAATTATTGACCTGCTCAATTTTTATGACATCTCTCCTGAATTTACTTATGCTGTGACACACTACGTGCTTTAGAATTTTCAGCTGAGACTGAATTTCTGACTTGCTTGATCTCCTATTTCTGAGAAGTGGAGTATTTATTGTCTTCAGCTAGCATTTTTCTGTTAGCTATTCCAGAAGCCTTTATAACTTCGAAAATTCACCTGTCGGCACTTGGGCAGGTCTTATAACAGAGTAACAACTCATTCTTATTGTGTCTATTCTGAGAAATCTAATTTGTGTATGCTAGCTAACCATATCACTGCTGTATGGTTATAATCCATCAGTATATTTTTTTATGACCTTATGAGATCTTCGTTTTCTTTTCGTTCAAAAGCTTGTTTATTCTCCTAAAAATATCTTCTATTGCCCCAGCCAAGTGTTTTTACAATAACTATTTGCTACTATATATATTGCAGAGATCCAGAAGTTTGTGGAGATCAGGAAGGAAACTGGCGAAAATTCCACAACTCACCACAGTGAAACCGAATGGAGCAACTCACCCCATCCTGATGAATCTGTAGAAGAATTAAGTGAGAAAATAAAGATACTCGAGTCAAAACTGGAAGAAGCGACCATGCTCATCAATGATCGGGATTCAAAAATACTTAAACTGGATGCACTCAGCCAGATACAACCACTGGATACCGTGGAATGTAACAGCGATCTGCTGTCTCTGCAGTCTGATGTAGATCAACTGCTCTTGGAGAAAATGGAGGCTGAGATTCAGTGCTTTATCCTTACAAGAGCTTCGCAGGATTGGAAACCCCCAATAAAGGATCAATTTGCTCTTTACGAGGCACAGAAATCCCTGACAGGGGATCGCAAATCCTTAGAAACTAAGCTGCGTCACACCGAGAACAGGGCGATGATGCTCGAGGAGATGGTGGATAAACTAGAGTCACAGTGCAAGGAGCTCTCTGAGACTTCAGAAGTCCTGAAGCTGCAGGCCAGAGCAAGCAGAGCATCCTTGTTCTGCTCCATCCAGTTTGTGCTGCTCTGCATAGCCATGGGGACCCTCCTCATTCGCTTCCTGCCCTCTTCTCCGGAGATTGTACCTACTTGAGGTTAGAAAATTCTGCCAGTCAGCCTTTGTGTAGACATTGTTGAAAGATTGTTTACTGTAATTTATTAGCCATCAATCGCCCTTACAAATTTTCGTTTTTGTACCATCAACTCGATTTTGTTAGTAATCTCTTTATGAATTTACTGTACTTCTTCTGGGTTCCGTGGATTCTGTAAATGCCACTTGTGTAGCTTTTCCATGGCCTGTGTTCACAAAGCGATCCCGTCACCCTGGTGGTTCATGCTGACATCTACCATACTGTTTTATGTGTTGTTTGCCAGTCGTGTTGCACGGTATAACTTTGCTGTACAATATACATGCTGAGAGTGACTAAAGTAAAAAACACATAGGTTCATGTGGCAGTCCTGAAACATAACGTGGACAGTAATGAAGAACTGTTTACTGTAATTTATTGGGCACAAACCCCTAACCAATTTTCGTTATTGTTATGGTGTATTCTAACTAGTAACATACACTCCATTTTGCTAGTACTTCATTGTAGATCTACCTTTTAGTTTTCTGGACTCTGGAAGTGCTGCTTTTGCTGCTTTTCCATGGCGCCCTTGTTTCTCGCAAAGTCGCAAGTCATGCAAATGACTCCTAACTGGATTTTACAAGACATACTGGAAGGGTGGAAGTAGCTGAATTCACAGAGACAGATGAAGACCAAATTTATGCGGCAATATACACACGCAGTTGCACTACTTGTCCAAATTAACCAATCTTTCCGGCACCAGATACATCACCAACACGCAGCAACACCAACACACACTGACTGAGTCGTAGATTACAGCAAGCCGGTCAGGAACAACGCCCCGCGCTCAGAAGAAGTTGGGGTCGTATCCGTTGCTGGAGGTGGCGAGGATGTAGTAGGCGACGATGTGGCCGAGCGAGCCCCAGGCGAGGACGTCGACGAGGTTGAACCCGACTGGGTCGTTGGACTTGAGCAGGGCGGCGAACTCCTTGGCGCGCTCGTCGCCGGCGTCGAAGTGCGTCTTGCCGTTCTGCTCGGGCACCTGCTTCGCCACGTTCTCCCGCTGGAAGTTGAAGAAGACGAAGCGGCCCAGGAAGAGCGACACCCCCGTGCTGAGGCTGATCACCAGCGACGGGCTCAGCTCCGCCCGCGCCGCCACGGACCGCCTCGCCGGCGCCGCGCGGAACGACACGCGCGCCCTGGGCGACGGCGCCAGGCGGAGCCCGGCCACGGACGGCGGGGACAGCACGGCGGCGGTCGACGTGGCCATGGCTCGCTGCTGCTCGGCTGCTCTTGGGGATCGGGGAGGGGCTCGGGTGCGCGGTGTCCTTGATCTAACGTGCTGCTTGGTTAATGGAGGAGTTGGGTATATAGCGGGGTGCTGACTTGGCAGATATGGTGGGGGCGCGGGAATGCGAGGTTAGTGGTGGAGGAGGCGAGGATTTGGTGGCGTGGCCATGGCGTGTGCCCATTGGAGGAAGCCGGATAAGGTATCCCAGCCACAACTTGTTTTTCTCCAGTAGGGATGTCACCGTCTTTGCATTTGGCAAGTTACTTGGGTGGACAGGGAGGTGAGTGCAGTGGCCGTCCATTTGTGCAGCGCTTCGTTTACTTGGCTGAGCCTGTTCAGAACTTCAGATGAAGCAGAAAGCTCATTGCACAGATGTACTGGATGACGGACCTCAATCTATTCGACAAAAGCAAATGAACTGTGTGTGAAAATTGGCAGTCTACAAGCCATTTTTTTTTCCCAGAAGGGACGGCACTCGCAAATTGAGCCTAATCAGAGCCCCTGTAAAAGTAAAACCTCAGGGACGACAACAAAATCTTCAGCCTTGTAACCAAATCGCGTGTTGCATCATGCATTTGAAGGAATTTTACCACGTTCATGTTCAGGAGGTGAAAGAACAGTGACTAAGTTGGATTAGCATTACCTGTCTACCACCCTTCTCGAAATTCAGGTATACACACATGCATATAACTGCAAACCCGTTCATCCAGCGGCAAGTGGTACAGAAGCACACGGTTGGTTACACAGTCACGTCCCCACAGCCTTCCTGGCCTCAGCACGACATGATCGATGACACAGCCAGTGCGGCCGCCACCGCCACCGCCACGGCCGCAGCCGGCGCGGCGACGGCGGCCGCGCCGGAGGCCTTCTGGCCCGGCTGCACCTGCGGCGTGTCCTCCGGGCACGACAGGCCCTTGTCGCCCTCGTGGCAGGTGTTGGCGAAGAGGCCCGGCGGGTACTTGCCGTAGAGGTTGATGTAGCTGAACATGGTGGCGGCGCAGTTGGTGGTGACGTCGTTGATGTAGGTGGAGTAGGGGCACGCGAAGTCCTTGAGCGCGCCGCAGCACAGGCTCGGCTGGTACAGCGGGCCCTTGCACCGGCTCGTGATGATCGTGTAGTTGGCGCCCTCGAAGCTCACCGGGCAATCTGCAGTGGGGAATCAACCGTTCGCGGCAGAAGCCCAGAGATCAAACGCCCGGCCGGCACGAATCGAGAAGAGAGACGCCAGAGGTGGCAGCGCAGGCTCACCTTTCTTGGCCTGCAGCAGGCTCCGGCCGGTGGTGTCGTGCCCGCGCTCCAGCAGCGCGTCATCTGCATCCACGGCGAAACGGCGGTGGCATTAGTGGATCAACCTAAGAACCTGAAACCAGATCGGCGACGCCGTAACGGAATGCGACCGACTTGAGATGAACCCGGCGGTGGCGAAGCCGACGGCAGCG
This sequence comes from Panicum hallii, assembly GCF_002211085.1. Taxonomy (NCBI): domain Eukaryota; kingdom Viridiplantae; phylum Streptophyta; class Magnoliopsida; order Poales; family Poaceae; genus Panicum; species Panicum hallii. Next base: position 45,945,205 of record NC_038043.1, on the reverse strand, counting down.
GCGAGCACGGCCACGCGCAGCGCGACGCCCCTGCGGAGACCCATCGCTGGCCACGCCTCCTCCCCGATCGGATCGATGGCCCTTCTCCTCCTCCGGTGTGTCCGTGGAAGAGAAAGGGAGGGAGGGAGAAGCGGAGGAAGGGTGGCGATGGGCCCGGAGGACGCGAGGAGGGGGTAACCGACGCGGGCGTGCGGGAGGCGGAGGGAGGAAGATGCGGAGGCGCGCGGCAAGAGTTTGGCGCCGGCGCGCGCGGGGCGTGTCCAAATGGGCACGGAGCGTTTCAAAAATAGCAGGTGCCTTGGACGGTCAGAAATGCTCGTGAAGATGCTTCTGTACTCCAATGGCGTCAACCGCTGCATTTACAGAGAAGGTAGCACGGCAAAAGCTGTGTCATTCTTACAGCCCATGGGGACCAGAGTGTATCAACAAAAGAAGGCTAGTGCTAGCAACTACAGAACATCACGGCGGTCCCAAGGCACGGCGACCCCGGGCGGCCGCCCGGGCTCGACGGCGAGAGCCCCATGGAGACTTTGTGCATTGACAGTCTTCAATATCAGTGATTTCTTAGTTGTAGCTTATTCCATCCAGGCTCCGTAGAATCTCTGGGTCCGCCACCGAGACCAGACGCTGATTGATCATCTGCGTCCAGCTAGCACCACGGCGACGTTGTCTTTGACGCACAGGGCTGACAAGAACTCGGGTCAAAAATGGCGCTGGCAGCTTCGGGCTCATCAGCTAATCCAGACAGCTTACGGTTCAACGATCATCTTACTCCTATGAACAGCAAAATCTCCTCTGCGCAAGTAACACAAGAATGGTATGTTCAATTTCACCAAATATAACACCAAGCAGGTTGCCCTAACAAAGTTAAAGAAAAGTTCATAAGCGAATTACCCTAACAACACTAGACGACCGGTGCTGCAGAGCTTCCACAGTGTCCTCCAATTCCATTTGCTTTGCCATGGCAGCCTGCAACGCCTGATGAGATACAAAGCAGGAGTTAGAACTGTAACTGCATCTATCTCCGATGACGAGAAACCTCAGCCACGGAATGCAGCCTGATGAGTTCAATAAATCTGTCTGCAAGTACAGGTGATGAAGATAGGATAGGATCAGTGGGCAAAGCTGAGAAGTTAATAGAAGGAAGAAAAAGCAAAACGAGTTGGGGCCTCTCAGGGATGGTAGATTTCTTGCTCCATTGAATAATGGCGCAAGCCAAAAAAAAAAACTGTTCCCCTGAAGCACGTGAATTTTAATGTGCTGCATGGCCTATCAATCATACACCAATGTAATAGAGACATCATTGCTAACGCTGACCGGGATCGCAGAGAAAACTAGAAGATTAACAAAGAAAAAGCATTGGGAATCGTTGTGACAGGGCAGTTTTGCCTAGGAATGAGTTTTTGACTGACCTAGTATTTAGACCATTCATATCCTAAAAATCTGCAGAATAGTTAGTAGGGGAAACAACTTACTGTTTTTGTCCTCTCCAGGTCAGCTTCAAGGGACTTTATCCGATCAAAAGACTGCAACAGTACAAGTTCTTTATCTTTTGGCATATCTGGAGGTTTGCTCATCATATGGTTGCACAGTGACTCAAGCTTTTCAAGGCGTTGTAAACAAGCACTCATGTCCTCATCTCTTACAGTTTGAGGCTTTCCTTGTTCTGCTTCAGCATAAGATTGGTCATTTCCTGTCATCCTTTCTTGTCTACAGACAGAAAGGTGGAATAAGGATGATATCCTGATCAAGACTGTGGCCAGTCCTCTAGCAAGATCTTCCAAAGTCCTTACAGCAGATGTACCATGCAGAATAAGAGAAATGTTCCCTGAAATGAATAGGAACGATAGTTTGCAAACAAAGTTAGAAACCAGCAGTGAATAAAGCTATGGTAAGAATAGCATGCGGGAAGAAATGACAAATTCAGATAAGAACTATATTGAGAAACATTAGTTCAAATAAATGGACACTTTCACTGTTCTAAAGATGAAGTGAAAAGTTCAAACAATATTGTCAAGCAATTATATTTTGGCTGGCACAAACCTTATATCACAAAGTACAAAAAAAGAGATCAGATACCTAAGTTATGCAGCCATCCAAAGGTGGAAAAATGTTTCTGACAGGTCAACTGAATGGACTCCCTCTCCAATTGCTGGCTACCCTGAGGAGATCCAGGATTCATATCCAGGATATGCTTACTATTAGAACTACAAGGCGTTGAAGAATCTGATCCCTTAACCTAAGAAAAACATTTGATAACAAAATCAGCTCACAGACTCATACTTCAAAGAAGCTGATACAAGATAATACAGCAACTGGGACAGATAGAACAAATTTCAATTTAGTTAAGGTAAAGAACGATTCTGCACAGACTCATACTTCTTCATGAACTGGGGTAAGCAAGCTGTGGTCGGTACTCTTCTGAACAGCTGACAAACCAACATCATCAACATCTGATTCAGATTCAGCATTTGATATGTCACTCAGCACACCCTGCTAACAGAAGAAATAATATGCTAACATCAGTGTCCTCGTAAACTCGGCAGTAGTAAGCTCTTTAAAAGTCGTATGGTGTAAGAAACTGCAATTTCAGAACCTTGCCTTCAGGTTTTCTGCCCTTAGGGAAGATCCACTTCTTTCGTACCCGTCAGAAATTTGTTTGGTTTCTCTCGTACTACCACGGCCTCCCATACTGTGTATCAGCTACAAATGATAATTTCATATTTGTAAGTCTTGCGTCGATCATACTATTTTTCCTCTAAGAGGATTTGAAAGTTGAAACAAAACATCTCCCCTGACAGAAGAAAGCATTGTCCCAAACATTTCACTAGTTATGTTGAGCAGGCCCAACAATGTATCGAAAAAGCAGGCACCTATATAAGACATGGTTTGCAATTTAGAGGTACCTTCAAAATCGCAGGATCATTCCATGGCCCTTTGTTAGACCCGAGGCAACCACCCTTGTCACAACATGTGCATGAACCACCAAGAAACTCTGGCAACTCACTGCCAAAAACACAAAGATATTTTCAAATCATCGTAGGCTGACTACAGAGTCTTAAGAATCTAAACGTACATGTCACTGGGCACAATAAGTTGGCACCGACCTTGAGTCAATAACTTCAATTAGCCTGCTCTGGTAGTTTGAGCCAAGAACCTGAACAGATGAATAATAACTAAATTCTTTTTCTGTAGCATGCATAGTCATGAAACATGGATCACCTTAGATGTTGAGTTATGGAGCTTACATGAATCTTGGAAGAAGTTTTTGGGTCAAGAAATCCTTTAACACTATTCCATATTAGCTTGAATCCACTACCAGCATTCACAACATACATCTGATGCAGTGTCTGCAAATTTATCTTCACTTAGAAAGGCTGCTTAACCAAAAAAAAAAACACCACAGCCACATCCATTGAAAAGCAAACATACCTCAGGATAGTAGTCACTGTCTATTCTCTGCATACGTTGAACAAGCTCCCTTGCAGTCTTCGAGAAATTCTTAAACCCCTGCAACAGCAGCAAGAAACCAAATCGATGACAAATCCAACAGTACCAACGACATTGACATATGAAAACTGAATGTTGCTGACTGCTCGCTGCGCCATTAGCATACCACGCCATGGACATCCAATATGGTAGTAGTGGAATCAATGTGTCTCTTGGCTGCTAATGTGCAAGCAGGGAACTTCTCCCTGAAAGCCCTCTCGAACTCCTGCACATGGTACTTGATGTATCGATCCACCGAAGTGATCTGCATGAGCTTGTTTGGATCGGCCTTGCCGAGCCTCTCAATGTACACCGGCCGGCCTTCCCGGTCGACACCGTGGTAACCCTGAGGGTAGTACCGGAGCACGTCATCAAGCTCGTCGAACTCAAAGTCCTGATGGAATTTAACCCAGTTATTGAACAGAAACAAACCAAAAATCAAAGAGGTATGGCAACTTGTGAAACAAAATTGTGACTCTGAAGTCTCTGATCACCTCCACGATTGTGTCGGCTCCAAACTCTTTCCTCCATCTCAGCATCTCCGCCCACATTTGCGTCGCTTTCTCGGAATCGAACTTCCTGGCCTTCAGAAACCTGCATTGATCATGACATGAAACAAGATGAACTCACTAGTGGCAAATTAGGGAACTGCTAAAACGAGGGTTTCTCCCCTCTCTAATTGAACCTCAGCATCATGTGGTAGTCGTCGTGCTTGTCAGGCAGGAGGCCGTGCGCGGCGAGGCGGTCGCGGAACGCGGCGACGGCGCGCTCCTCCTCGGCGTCGCGGACGTCCTCGATGGAGATGGCGGCGGGGAAGCGGAAGTCGGTGACGCGCCGCCTGCCGCGCTTCTTCCGGAGCGCGTGGATGGCCTTCCGCCTGAACGACCCGATCTTCCGCCGGCGCCGGTCGTCCTCGGAGTTGGGGTCGCACAGCGATATCTCGTGCTCGTCGGCATGGCTCACTGCAGAGCGCACAAGGCGGCGTCAGTTCCACTGCTTCAGCCAAGAACCGCAAGAAAGATGCCAGCTTTGCCGAGAAGAACCGCGCTGTTACCTGACATTGTAGCGATTCCGAATCCAATTTCGTGATTGCGCGCAGTACCTGAGCTCTCGAGATCAAATGGCCCGCCAATCTTGAATGTATCTAGGAGAGAAATGTAGGATCTTATTTAAAGGGAACCGAGGCAACCGGCAAGAACTCCAAAAATGGCATCTTTTTACAGGCTGAAAGCTGGAGCAGATAGAGGAAACGAACAAATTCTTGGGGCGGGTGTGCTCTTCCCCCTCTAAATAAAGGTTGCAGTTCAAACTTTGCTAGAGAAAAAGCATGCATTGGCTGCTAGTGTTACAAAGAAGTTTGTAAAGTCTCATCCAAAGAAAAAACTACATTTATTCATCCTAGGACCCCCCCCTAAAGAAAATATGCGAAACAAGAAAATACACGAAAAATCAGCCCAACTCACACCCATACCCATTACTATCATCTCAGTACCACACGCAAATCCGTAAAACCAACCGCAGAATCCAACCACCAAAACCATAGGACCAGATTGACGAAACTTAAGACATTTCCGGATCCAGCCGGCGAGATCCTGATAGCAGCTTACCTGCCCTCTGCTAGCTCCAGTTGCAGCCGCGGCTCGGCGGCCTCTCCCTCTCCGGCGACTGCGAGAGCGGAAGGGCAGAGTGGCCGCCGATCACACACCCGCTCACGAGTCACGACTTGTTTATATGTGTCCGTATGTACCCGCACCCGTTACGTGGGCGGCGTGCATGCGGTGCGTGCGTGTACGGCGGGCGGTGACTCGTGTGCCCGCGCGGGCGTACGTGTCCGGCGGGGCCTCTTCGGCGTCACGCCGGAGCTAGCGCTAGGAGAAATGTCTCGCCTGCTCGCTTCGCTTGCGACGATGGCGCATCGTTCGATCCGTCCGTCCTCTCAAGTCTCAAGTCGAAGAGCCTCGCGTCTCGTCGCGGGCATGGGCGAGCTCAGCTGCAACTGCAACCCGCCCACGCCACGCTTGCCTGCTCACGGGCCACGGCACGGCACGGCATGGCACGGCGTCCCACTCCGGTGTCAGAATTGTTTATGCGCCGGAGGCTGAAAAGACTCGAAGAGCATCAGATCAGACAACGTCGTACTGCTGCTGGTATCGTGAGCGAGGAGGAGTTTAGCTGGAGCTGAGTAGGGGCCTAGCTATAAGAACTAAGCTGCTGGATTAAACAACGTTTTCTTTTTGGGTTTATCCGTGCATCAGATGGAACCGGAGACCCAATTGGAAGAGGTTGTCTCTCGATCGGCAGAACTACTGATTAGACTCGTCCCCATCCCAAGGCAGAAAGGAGGGGGAGAAGCCATGGATCAAGTGTAGATTGGAGAATCCGCATCGACATGCGAGTGAGCGAGCACGCAGCGACAGGCAGCGGCCCGGCCTGCCGTCTCGTCTCGTCTCATCGTCGGGGAAGAGACGCGTCGGGCTGGCGCTAGGCACTACTCCAGTGTGCTAGCTGACGTGCGACGGAGCCGGGGGACTGTGCCGGCGGTGCTTTCCGAGGACGACGACGACACCGTTCCAGTCAAACGCTCAAACTCGCGGCTGCCGTGGCGTGGGTGACTGCGTGGGGGATGCAGAGAGTAGTATTAGTATTAGACCGAGAGTCTGAGACCAGCGGTAGGGGGATTAACTAGGGTTTAGGATTTGGACTGGCGCTGTAACAGGGGGGCTCTTGTCGCGTTACGGTGGGTTGTTGCCTCGTGACTGTACAGTGCTCCGCCGCGCCGGACTATTTTACTCCTCAGATCTCACGTACCTCCTTGCGTGTATGTTCTCGCATCAAAAATGTGTGTGGTAAAACCAATGCCAGACTTGGGGCATCAGAGCATGTGACTCCCCTGGGTACGGATGCAGAGCGGCACGTGCTCACGGCTTGCACTTGCCGGGGTCCGGTGGCATGCGTCCACCGTCTACGCCCGGGCTGGGGGCTGGACGTGGGCCTCGGCCGCCGGCGACCCTGCCCTGCCCGGCGCCCACGCTCGCGCCCGCTCGGCATGGGAGCCGGCCTCCTGCACTCTTGGTTGGTGAGCTGCCTGTGGACGGATTTGCAGGTGGCCTTCCTGTTTGGAATGCTTGCTTTGCTGGCCCTGATGAGCCTGCCGTGTCCCCTGAGCTCTGAGGAGGCCCTGCCATGGCTGCTTGTCATCTTGCCGGTGGATCCACGCGCCGGAGTCAAGGACGGCCATTATGGCTGCGGCTGCGGAAAGATGATGGCCCTGGTGGGCGCTGCAGCGGCTGCTCTCCCGAACGCCCCAGCGCCCGGCGGTTTCTCTTCTAGGAAGATACTCGTACTCGTACATGGCGGTGAGAGGTCAAACGGTCGCGGCGTGTTGGGGCTGTAGCGGCAGCAGCAGAGGGGTTGGTTGTTATGGCCTTATGGGCCATCCTGACAAGGTTTCCTCTTGATTTGGGCTTTCATTAAGGCCCGTAAGCCCTACCCCGAAGTACATTATTATATCTCGGTATCAATCTTACTTTGCTCCAAGAGCAACCTCAACCCGAGTCTTTTTTTTTAATGCAACAGGAGGGGATTAAGGTCCCCTACTGATTATAATATATATAAAGAAAGGAAAAGGCTAAATCTTATTTGGCCACTACCCTTAATTCCAAAAAGGTTGACGCCTACTTTTGACGGCCAGACCACACATAGCACAAAAGCATCTCCAACAATGCCAAAAAGGAAGCACATCTGAAGTGCCTAGAGTTCCTTCAAAAGAAAACTACTCCCCCGTTTTAAATTATAGGTCGCTTTGATTTTTAAATTCATAATTTTTATTGTGCGTCTTGAATACATTGCAAAAACTATATATCTAAAAAATAAAAATAAAATATAAAAGATCTATAATTTTGGAGTGGAGGGAGTATTTGACAGTTTTGCCATCAGGATTAGATTTCACCACGATTTCACGGTACGACATGAATACATGACGCTCCGTGCGTCCTAAATCGGCGTGTCGTCTCCCGTACTGCAGGATACGCGATACGGTGCTCGCGATCGCACAGCAACGTACGTACACGTGCTCACCATCCCGTCGCGGCGTTGCCTCCTCCCCTGCCAGCTTCGCTTCGCTTCGTATCGTACCCGTACGCGTACGATGCGCGGCAGCGCCCATCCGACGGCGCGCCGCTGCCGCCTGCAGCCGCGCCGTGCCCAGCGGCAGTGGCGACCAGGAGTCGTGACCGCTCGCAGACTCACAGTCGCAGGCACGTCCGAGGCGAACCTGCCGCGCGCGACCGGGGCCGGCACGAGCAACGGCTTTCGGGGTTCGCTGCACGCGCGCGCTCTCCGCTGCTGCGGCGCCCATGCCGCAGGCAGGCAGGGCGTCCTGCCTCGCGGCGCCTTTTTGCCGGCCGGGGCCGTCCCAGCTCTGGCCGCCCGGCGCCCCGGCGACCGGGTAGGTAGGATCGTGGCGTGGGGACTGATTAGACTTGGCATGGCGACTGGCGACTCATCAGTCATCAGGTCCTCACCGGCTGCAGCGGCGCGGGGCCGGCCGTGCCCACAGCTAAAGCCTGAGCGCGCGGCTGCTACGTGTCTCGGCGCGTAGCGGCGTAGCTGGTAGCTCTCAGCGGTCAGCTCGCTCGACGGGGAGCTTCAGGCCAGGTCGCTTACCACCACTAGGCGAGCGGGAAAAAAAAAAGCGTGTAGCCATGTGTCATGTGTGCTCGTGCAAGCACGGCGCACGGCCATGTGGGGGCTCGGCTGGTACGGTGCGCACGCTGTAATATAAGCGCTGTGTAGCGCTGCTGCACGGCCTGACGGCCAAGGGCAGGCCGTGCTCGTGCCTGTCGCTCACCTGCTTTGCTATGCCCGCCCGTCGTGCCCCCGTACGTTTGTACGGACCTGACCGATGGCTGCCTGATGGCATCGTACGGCGCCCGTCGTTCGTGGCTGCATGACAAACGAAGCTCCGCCGTCGTCGCCAATTCGTACATGGCTCATGGCTGGCCGGTCGGCCGGCCGGCGGAGAGGGTCGGGGGGAGTCAGCGGCCGCCGGCCGGCAAGGGTGTCAGGGCGGCCATGTGAGGGCATATGCCATGCTCGGCCCTACCCAGCAGGTAGAGGGCAGTCACGCAAGGGCCGCCCGCGGATCCGACTGTGCATGCGTGAATTCACACCACATTCACATCGGATGCCAATGCCATGCATGTTCCATGCGGATAGGGATGAAAACGGACGTGAACGGCCAGCAAACTCCTCAATCATTTCCGTTTTCATATTTTATTATGAGAAGCGGGAGCGGGAGTGGAATAGCTAGGAACGGGAGCGGGATATACGGATTACGAAAATAGTCAGGAATCGAAAAATTTATAAGAATACATTATTGTTTAATCACCGTTCACTTTACACGAATATAATACTACACACTCTTTTACGTATCTATTTTTGAAAATATGATTAAGGTTTGTTATTTTCTATGATTAAACCGTGAAGTACACCGGTTGATGTTGATGAACAAAGGAGGATATATGGTGTGTCTATTAAATTCTTTTCGTATTTTTACGGGAATAATATGGAGTCATTCCGGATGAAAACAGAATCCTGCGAATACAGGCGGGATACACCCCTCCCCACTTCCCGTTCTATTTTCATATTTTTCCACAAATATAAAATCGGATGAGATAAATATAGAAATACGGACCGAAGGGAACTGTATTTTTCCGGTCCGTTTTCATCCTCACATGCGGCGCGCGCGCGATCGATCGAGCGGGTTGCCGGCCGGCGGCGTACGGCGACTACCGGCCTGCCACGCCGATGTGCGTACGACCAGGTTCCTGGCGTCTCCTTTTGCGCCGGCCGGACGGATCCACCCCGCCGGCGCGCGCGGTCGGTTTCGGCGACGCGAGGTGCGCCTGGCCATCGGCACCACCGCTGGCCTGCCCGTGTATGCATTGCTTCCAAGTACCAAGTTCCAAGGCTCAGCGTGTACCTACCAACCTGTGGTCTACTGAGGCCTCCAGCTCTGAAAGGCGTTCTGTCACCTGCACATGCGTCCGTTTTTTAAAATTTTTTTGAGAGATGGGACTTGCAATTACCAATCTCTCAAAGTTTTTACCGGGTTTTAAAGAAGTTATTATAAACACAGTCGTCGCCGGAGGCCCATGAGGCCATGGACTGGACTTACATTTCAGTCTAGTTCGCATTTGGGCTAACGTTTTCCACGGCCCACTATCGCATATCCCTTCCCCGTTTCAAGGTGAATCAACACAACATTTCTTCCGGACACGAGCACTAGCATTCCTTTATTTTAACGCTCATAGCTCTAGAGAGCACACACGGTAGATCAAACGAGCTAATAGTACACGTGGACAAACTCACAGAGCACATGCACATGCTACCAAAGCATCACAAGCACTAACGAACGGAACATCGCCGGTCGGAGCCCTTACGCCGAGGACGGGCTCCCGTCGTTCTTGACGGGGAGCCCCTGCGCGCCGGGCACGGCGTGGCAGATGACAGGCGCGCCGCCGGGCATCACGCCGACCAGCCGGAACGCGGTGCGCGCCGGGTCCCCACCGGGACGTGCGCGGTTCACGTGGCACGCGATGATGGCCGCGGCCACCGCCTCCCCGCGCTCACGGACCACGCCCTCCACGGCGGCAGCTCGTGGGACGCAGCGGAGCGGCAGGCTGCCCCCGACGCGCACCGCATCCTCCAGGAAGCAGAGCACCGTCGGCGGCGACGCGGCGGTGTCCCCGCGGGCGCCGCCGGCGAGGTGCCTCAGCACCTCAGGAGACGGGGCGGTGGCGGCCTCGTTCCGAGGCGAGGACTTGTAGTCGTCGTATTTGAAGTTCAGAGGAGGCAGCGGCGGCTTATCGTTGACGTTCGGATCCTTGGTCCCTGCACACGCACGCGGTCAATCACTTCTGCGAGAAAGGTGTTCCCATGAAAAAAATAGATGCTCATGGAGTCATCACTCTTTTTGCCTATCTGGTGTTGTGATCACCTGCGGCTTTAGGGTGCAGGAGCTCGCGGATGGCCTCCGGCATGGGCGCGTCGGGAAGGGCGGCGCACCAGAAGGCCTCCGCCGGCGACGGCCGGGCAGCACGCGCCGTCATCAGCTGCTTCCCGGGTGGAGCCTGACGATCAAGAAACACAGACGCGTCGTCGTTCAACTTGCTGACAGGAAATCTAAGGTTGCTAGCTGTGTTTCCGGTATTCTGAGAGATGTGGCGTCGAGTCGCACCGTGAGTACTGCTAGTGCGGCGACGGCGAGGACGAGAAGGCGCGCCATGGGAGTTGCAGCGGAGGGCGAGCTCGAAGGTCGAGAGCCAAAGCAAAAACCCCTCGAGCTCCGAGGACGACGAAGTCCGTGTACGCGGCGGACTTTTGAGAAGGCCAGCGTGCTCACTGCACCGAATTTATAGAAAGGTGCCTCCAGGCTGGTGGGCATGCTTTGCGTTGTGGCGACACAAATTCTTTCGCAAACCTGACTGGATCATAGGATAGATTCATAGATTTGTGCTACCAACGCGTGTTACCAACTAATTAACGAATGGAAATGGTGAGAGTGACATGAAACTGAAAGTGCTGGGTGTTGGAATAAAATCTTGGAGATGATGCGAACTCCAAATTGCATTGCACGGCTGACACCGACACGAAACGGAACCCCTGCCTCTCCTCCCCGCACGCGGTTACGTTGCCGTTGTGCTCTTATCATTCATGGATTACGCCGGGAGAGAGGAAACATGTAATGCTACTGCAACCTGCCTCTTATAGATCAACCTCGGTGGGAAGTATTATTTTGTTGTTTCTAAGAGTGTCGCATCATATTGACTTCTGGAGTGTTTTTAAAGTTGATGGATGAAACCTCTCCAGTGCATAGTGTGATTTTGTTGTTCCATAGGTTGGTTATATGCTCATAGCATTTAATGCACAGCACATTGTAATCGTAGACTGGGTGCATAAGACTCAGCCATTTTGCTTTGACATCATTGAGGAGGAAAATGACTGCCTAGTCAGTAATCTATTCGGCGAATGGGGCCAAAAAAACCAACAACAACATGAAACCTACTGAACTTACTTTTGTGGTGGTTTATTGACATGGTACGATGGTTTGGCAAACTCATACAAATTTCAACAAGCGCAAACAATATTTTATTCTACAGAATTGGTAATGCAAGCCCCTGAAAATATAGAGAACCAACATTATTCATGGGTTGTGATTTATGCTTCAGCCTATCTCATTTGCATTGCCATTGTCAGTTGAAAATTAGGATCGGGGTTGCTTAGGCTAATCACAATGGGGGTTTTATGGCGAGTTTCATGACATTAATTACCATGACACATCAGTATTTTTATGATGTGGCACTGATTTAATGAGTGAAGAGGAGGAACCAGTTTCATCCCCACGACACTCTGCTAACTCGTTTCCAAGATGTTGGAAATGACGTGAAACGATCACTGTGACCGCCGTTGTTTTACAGAGGATCACGTGCGCCAATAGATCAACTAGCATTTAATTATACTGATTAGCTTTGAAAACAGTGGAATGGAACTCTTCATTGAAGCATAGTATTTTATTTATTCCCTAAGCTAACGTGATATTTTTGAAAATAGGGATATAAAATCCCCGTTATAGTTAGCCTTGGAGGCCAGAGGTGGAGGGATTCCTCGATAGTCGGTAGCTAGCGCAACGGATCGGATTTGGCAATCAGCTAGCCAATCACTGCCGGAGGCAGGATGAGGCACCTGCAACGGGTCGTCAGGGGCTCTCTACAACAGGGCCACATCAAAAGAGCCACGTCAGCATTTGTACGTAAAATATTAAGAAGAGAGAGAAACCGTCGCTGCACCTAGCGAGTGCCGCTAGCACTCGCTTCCACGCCGAGCGGGCCCCACTCATGCGGTCTTCCTGCGGGAGTGGCGGAACAAGAAGATGGACGAGGCGAGGCGGGCCATGGCTGGTCGCAGCCCCGGCTGGCCGGCCATAGACGGCGGCGGTGGAGCCGGCACGAGCCGGCGCCAGGCGTGGCCGCCGAGCCGCCGGGTGAGGCCTCCGCCGCGGCGTGAGGCGACGCCGGCCGCAGCCTCCGCCTCGGACAAGCCGGCGCTGGGTGCGGCCGCCGGGCCGCGGCCTCCGCCGCTCCCTTTCCAAATCTCTATGATTGGATCGTCTGCTTCGTGTATTAATCTAGAAAAAATCCTAGTTGATTGCTAAATTGGATTGTTAGCTGCTGGCGTGCTTGGCCATGCGAGGGAGATGGTGCTAGTACTGCTATTTGCTTCACGGGAGGAAGAAGGGATGTGAGAGGGGGCGGCGTGGCAGCAGCTACTGAGATTGGAGGATTTAGATGAAAAAATCAGAGAAAGGGGGTGAAGCTATTTGCTCTCGTGGAGAAATCGAGATGAAGTGAAGAGAGGAAGGAGACCCGTTGCTTGCTATTCTTGGATAGAAGAACAGCGAGAGCCATCATGGCCTCACCCTGCACAGCTCGCCGGCTGCAGCCGGCTGAGGGCGCCGAGCTGCGGGGCGAGGTGACGCCGGCCGCGACCGCGACCGCGGTACAACCTTCCGGCCAGGCGCGGTGCCGCCGGCATGGGGCAAGGTGGTGGGGCAGCCGTCGCGGGCGAGGCCGGCAAGCTGCGGGGTCGGAGCCATGGGAGAACAGCTGAGAGGAGGAAGAAAGAAGAGAGAATGGGTCACGAACATTAAAAAATTCTGACATGTAGAATCCACGTAATTTAGAAAATCGTGCTATAAATAAAACGCTGGACATGTTGTATATAAGGACATGCTATATCCTACATGAACACCACTATAGAGAGCATTTTGCTAAAACTGTTGCGGATGCCCTAACAAGTACAAGGAGAGAGAAGGGGCGTGAAGGCATGGGGTGGTATAGTTTGCACGAGTCTATTGCCGGTGGCTAAAAGCATCTAAAGTGTTGCAAAAAACAGATGCTTGGTTAAGGATACAGAAGATCGAAGCATTGATTTGCACACTGCATAGGCGAAGTCTGGAAAATAAAAATCTAGCCTTGAGAGAGCTCCTCGATCATGCATCGATGCCCAGACAATAAACAAATGCCCGGTTGCACACATAAAAGGAGGAGGATATGGACCATGCGGAGGGAGAGAAATAATGTACGTAGGCATGCTTTGCGATTTGGATGGTTGGTTTATATTATATGCATTTGTACATGAACTGTTCAAGGCGGATTTTTTGATATTGTTATCGTTTCTCGCAGATTTCGATTTACTTTGCCTTCTTTTTTATTCCAAATATTGCATAATGCATTTTATAAGAAGATGGTCCGGGCCTTTATTCTGACGTTCCTCACTCAAGAGAGCACATACGCTCGACGAAATTAAAAAAAAAAGTAAGATCGAGAAGCACACGGACACGTGCATGCTTTTCGTAAAAAAGAAAACGAAACCCGACACCGTTACACATGGACTAGTAGCGTTGTTGCATCACAAGTTCATGGCGCCAGCACGTGTTACGCCGAGGAGGGGACCTTGTTGCTCTTCACCAGGAGTACCTGCGCGTCGGGCACGGCGTAGCAGGCCGCCGCGGCGCCGCCGCCGCCCCCGGGCTTCGCGTCGAGCAGGCGGAGCGCCGCGTGCCCCAGCTTAGACTTGGACGTGCCGTCAGTGCGGCACACGACAGCCGCGGTTACTGCGTCCCCGCGCTCGCCGGCAACGTCCACCACGTACGCCCTCGCCGGGCCGGCGACCCCGCGGCACCCGTACACGGCGCGGCCGCCGGCGGCGGAGCCGGGCGCAGCCCCGCGGCACACCACGAAGCTGGACCCCTGGACGGCGCGGACGGCGCGGACGGTGCGCAGCTCCAGCGGGGCCTGCTGATCCGCTGGCGCCGCCCGCGGGAACGGCAGGCTCCCACCGACGCGCACCGCGTCCTCCAGGAAGAACACCGCCGCCTGCGACGCGCGGGAGATGTCGCCGCCGTCGTCGTCGGTGGCGGCGTTCCGGGCGCCGGTGGCTTGGTCCACCGCCTTGGCGGTGGGGGCGACGTGTTCCAGCGCCTTGGCAGTGGTGGCGGCCTGGTCCCGAGGCGAGGGCGAGATCGAGGACGAGGCCCTGTAGTCGTCGTAGTTGAAGTTCATGGGAGGCGGGTCGTCGTCGCGAGGTTTGAGGCTGTCTGGGCTTGGAGGCTTGACCTCTGCATGCATACCTAGCAGCCACGTGTCATATAGATAGAGGCGTTATTATACTATATCCTCCAACATTAAGGTCGTAAAAAAACTATGAAGTTTTTTTTTGGTGATCACCAGCACCATGGCGCAGGAGCTCCCGGACGGACTCCGGCATGGGAGCGTTGGGGAGGGCGGCGCGCCAGAAGGCCTCCGGCGACGTCGTCCGAGCAGCTTGCGCCAGCTTCCCGGGTGGAGCCTGAGAGGATCAAGGAACAAAAAATAATGGAATGATGAATTTGCCGGGAAACTGACGAGCCCAGCAATGTCCATGTGCGTTTAAGTTCAGAGCTGCCTCTGCAGCATTGTTCACCGTGAGAACCGCGGCGGCGGCGACGAGAGCGAGGAGGCACGCCATGAGAGCCAGTGCAAGCAGAACCTCACGCCCCTTGAGCTAAGCTGGGACTCGCTCCTCTTGGGTGCGGATGCTGCGAGCGGTGAGGAAGCAATCGTGGAGGGCGCCGAATTTATAGGCTGGCTGGGGGATGGCGATCGAGAGCGATTTGGAACTGAAAGTGCCCGGAGCAAAATCTTCAGGATATGCTGCGCCCCGCTCGTGCTGCACTGCGCCCGTGTCGATCAGAGAAGAAGAAATGAAGCTGGGACGATCGGAATATAATCTTTGGTGACGCCATTTCAAAATGAAGCGCGCGCTCTCCTCTACCATCTCTGTGTAGCGGGCTCATGGGCGATGACGGCCCATCGCAACTGCCTCACCAACCTGAGACTCAGAGCGCGGCCGCGTCCTTGCAAATACGTCTTACAGGAGCAAATACGTCTTCTGCTCCCCCGCCTAGCAATAGGCGGCGAGACCATACAGTGCGAACACCAATGCAACGATTGCTTCCCCGCTGAGATCATAACCATGCATACTTCCTCATCACCATTCATACTAGTAAAAACTAGCAGTATGGCAGTATTGTAAAAACTATCACGCCCCATGTCCAGGTCTCAAGTATTTGCCAAAGTCTGGTCAATCAGTTGAACATGGAGACACCAACAATACACCGGCAGCAATCGCGGAAATGAAACCAAGTCACCCCGTGATCGGATAAAAGAGGATGCTGACAATGACAGTTAGACGAACAGCGTCCCCAACTATAAAACCATCTGAATTTGAAGAGCACAAGTGCTCAATGCTTGCAAGAGTTCCTATTGCACAAAACTTTTCCCATCCTTCCGAGAAAGAAGAGAGTACCTATTCGTTTGGGATCCGATGATCCAAAGAGCAAGCCAGCTCAAGCAAAAATTGGCGTAATAAGAAACATGTTGAACAGCAGGTTCAAACTGATCCAAAAATGAGCAGACTAAACATAGTTACCGCATTTTTTCTCTCACTATAAGCACAAGTTAACATGTAAAGATGAAGGCAAAGCCAAAGACATTTCCAAAATCATGTTGCAGCTTCATGATTCAAAATGATCAGCTGCATGAAAATGTTCCTATGGATTCAGAATGCAACAATCCAAAGAGAAAGCCAGCTCAAGCCAAAATTCTACTAATACCAACATGTATGATGGTATGGAAAAATTATAAGAATACCAGCAGAGTAAAACTAGTTACATGCACTTCTCCAAGGTAAGCGCACAAACTAACATGGAATACGATAAAGGCAAAGCTAAAAGCATTTTCAAAACTCATATGGCTGTTGCATGATTCCTGTAGAAACAAATGGCTGCATGGAATTAAAGAGGCCAATTTAACATAACACGCTTCAAGTAAATAGGCCAATTTAACATAACATGCTTCGACAATCAGATATCAGCTATCACCAAGCTACAGCTGGCGGAAAAAAAATCTCAATTATCACCAAATGTTTGGAGAAAAGAAGCCCCAACAAATGTCAAATATGCATGACGTGTACGACCAATGCATGTAGACAATACCGATGACTCCATATGAGTAGTCGTCATGTTAGACTACATTGGTGGAAGAAGAAAACATATACAAATACCTGTGATTGATTCGGTAACCAATCAGCTGCTGGGGAGCCACACTGGCACTCCAGTGGCCTGAAGTGTGAACTCTGAAAAACCAGAAATTGGAAGGAAGGGGGGGGGGGGGGGGGGGCTATCCTTTGTGCACAGCTGTACGATTCTCTATTTCAAGCTCGAATAGTTTGCATTCCTTAAATTCTAAGTGCAAATAACAGGAAATGCATAAAGACTGCATATAAAAAATCTGCAGTACTGCAGAACTAAATGATCAATAGGAATGAAGAGATGATGCTTGAATATAAAGGATTTTTTAAAGAAAGAAACTTCAAAACTTATAATATCCATTGAACGACTAGCTTGAAACAAACATGTGTCAACAAAAGGAAATCATCTAAAAGGTAAATGGTACAAGAACTAATGCATATCCTATTAACCAGATAATGACACAAAGAAGAAACATGTTGACCAATCAAATACATTAACCCATTCAGATCATAAAAGGATTCCATGACATGCCAAACTGCCACTAGGTATACATCACAACAAATTGAAACTTGAAGAACACTCTACAGAGCTCAAATCATCTAAATTTTTAAGCTTGTGGTATCAAACATTGGCTAACTAAATATACCATAAACACAATACAGTACCTTCATGACACAGCCACATTCTGGTCAGAGTGTTACACAGAAAGATGAAGAACAGAAACTGCACCATAATTATCGAACACCCGCATAATACTTGTCGGATTACAGCATCGGATGCGTTAGGCTTAGGCATACACTACCAACCCAATCAAAGGGCATCCCCAAACTTACTCGAGATTCTAGAATGAAGCAGCTCAATTCTTAAGCTCAGGGGGAGACCCATCATTCATCAACAAGTCTTATTACGCGGCAACAACAGCAGTAGCAACTACGACAGTCACGAACAACGCAACAACACATTCTGCGCTTCGGAAACGACTAAGAAGGCGACGATGATACATTACTGCTGAGGGACATAGTAGTAGGCAAGCGGGTCGGTAGCAGGCACACCGGCGGCGGGGCGCGGGATCCCGGCAGCCGCAGCCGCTGCAGCTGCGGCGGCGGCCGCGTCGGCGTCCTTGGCGTCGTCGCGCGGCACGATGTCGACGAGGAAGTCGAACACCTCGGTGCGGGCGATGGCGGCGGCAATGTCGGACTTCTGGAGCGTGCGGCGCTTGTTCTCCTCAGCGTGCGCCCAGCCGCGGTGGGTGAGCTCGAGGATGAACATCTCGCATGCGCGCGCGAAAACTACGGGGGCCTCGGCGGCGATCATGCGGACGTCCTCGTCGGCCTTCATGATCTTCTTGATGCGGGCGAGTGGGAGGTTGTGGTTCTTGAAGTCCGTGGTGGCCTCGATCTCGCGGTACTGCTCCGCCCAGAACATCTGCAGCTGCTGCTGCGCAGCGGCCGCCTGCTGGGCTGCAGCTGCGGCGGGCGGCGCGTAGAGCTGCGGGGCGTAGGCGCCGGCGGCCGCAGCGGGAGGGTAAGCCGCCGGAGGGTAGGCAACGGGGGCGCCCATGACTGGGGGAGGCGGAGGGGTGCTGGATTTGGTGGGATCCATGGATTTGGGGGCAGTTAGGGTTGTGACCTGTGGGGGACTGGGGGCGACGGGGAGGAGGGGATTGGGGACGGAGGAAGAGGAACGAGATGGTACGATTCAGCTGGTGATTTTTTTTTTTGAGGTGGGTTTGTTGCTGGATTTGTTAATAGGACAAGTGCCCCCTTTCTCTCACTCTCGCCTCTCGGTGTCTCACTAGAGAAACGGTGAGAGCATTAATTTTCCTCTTTTTTCCGTTCACACTTCACATATTGACATGTTTTAAGAAAATTCTTCCTTAGAGCATCGCGGCTACTAATGGGTGCCTGTTGTATTGCTATCACAACCAGAGAAGAAGCAAGGAGTTGAGATTGGAGTTCGAGGGTTTGTGGTTCTCCTGTAGGGTTTTATGGCCATGCGGATTTAGGTGGATAGCTCTCTATAACGATAGATCTGATTTCAACAGTGGATTAAAAATATCGTGAAAAAGTATAATAGACGCCACCATCGAGCAGCAGGTGACAACGGGTGGGCGGGATCGACGTTGGGGGTGAGCAATTACAGATGTAGTATTTAGTCAGACAGAGACAGTCCGAGATGCGCAACTGGCAAGGCGACTCACAACGAGAACAAGGTTGGTGGCAGGGTAACAGGACGAGGTGGCACAGTTGGCTTGAGGAGGAGGTACTGAGGATAAGTAGTGACGGCACATTAATTGTTGGCACAATAGAGGAAAGGAGAAGAGAAGTGGAAAGGAAGAAAAGAAAGATGATGAAAGACAAAGAAAAAAAGGAAAAGGAATATCCACATGTTATTAAAGTCCGGTAAATACCTGAGCGTGAGACCCATGAACGGTACCAAACATCTAAAATTATTCCAAAACTTTAAGCTTTAGTATATATAATATTGATTACTTTTAGCAATGCTAAATCCCCCCATCCTTGCACTTGTCCCCAATATTATTTCAACATCCTAATTCCTAAATCATCACTTTAGACCTTATAACGTACTTAGGGGCGGATCTAGGACGGGTCAAGGGCTGTTGCGTAATAAAAAGGTTTAGAGAGATATAACGTACATTACAAATTTTAATAAAGCAATTATGCATAGGTTTAGAGAGGTATAATGGTTATTTTTTGGGTTGGGGGTACCCCGTAGCAACACCTGCCCTTATTTCTTAAAAAAACACGCACACCTAACGTCCAGGGGCGGAGGTATGTTGTAACCGAGGGGGTGCCTATGCACCCACCAAAATTTGCAAACACAGTGCTTAGATCCAATATTTCACCATATATGCATCCCCACAGCTCAACTTCGTGCACCCACAAAGCAAGTGCACTTCTTCAATTTGCTCTAGCTTCGCCCCTGCCTATGTCTACCCTAATGTACTCACCAATCATCCTAAATACTGGTGCTCCGTACAAAATTCAAGGATTTATGGAGTGTTGAACCCCAACCAGAACCGTAATGATTTGGAAAATTGCTCTAGTGTTGAAGAGGATACTATACGAGTAATAAAATGATATTGCGGGATAAAAGTAGTTTAAAATGGTATCCTGAAGTTTGGTGCGGAGTTTAGGTCGCAAGCCGGTTTTGCTCTTTTTTGTATGGCACTATTGTATGCTCTAAGAGAGTGCCACAGCTTGAAAGGTGCAAATAGCCCAACGTCACTAGTAACATTGCTATAGGTTTACAAGGTTAATAGTAGCAGATAATTTTAGAGTTGGAAAAATTGCTCGTGATTCGTTAGCTCGCTCGACTCGCAGTTGGCTCGGCTTGGCTCAGCCGAGCGTTAGTATAACAAGCGAGTTCGAGCCAGCTCGCAAGCCGAACGAGCTACACGGCAACATGATTTCCACCTACGTTACAGACCGTCTAGAAGCCAAGACTCAGTATTTTCTTTGTGCCTTTGTGCTTGTCCAATATCCATTGAATGGATCGACTAATTTATGCATCTGAGAGACAAGACTCGGTATTTTATAACCTCTTTACTTATGATAGGCTAGTTTATAGATATATGTTATTGATGGAACATGCATGGTTGATGAATCATGGAAGTATCACCTGTGGAATTATATATGGTTCTGAAAGTATGAAAATAAACTATATATTATCCGTATATCACCTGGGAGAGTATGTCAACTTTTACTTCGCGAGCTAGATCGAGCAAGGCTTTTATGCTTGTTGGATAACGAGCCGAGCCGAGCCAGCTTGTTATCTTAGCGAGCCGAGCCGATCTTGCTCGTTATCCAGCCCTAGATAACTCGTATAGCTCGGTCTATCAATTGGGCATTGCATATGGAAAAAATTAAAATTCACGTTCAGAGAATTTAAGATTTAGGTTGCGTGCGTATCTGCCCCTAACTTGGGAAGAGGAAGGGGAACTCGTCCCACCGACGCGTGGGCCCTAGTGCAGTCGGATGCTCACGTCAGTGGAGCGAATCCCTCTGCGGAACCGTTTCCCTAACTTGGGGTCATTCCTTGTGCAGCCAGCTCCAACAGTGGCCTGTGTCGAGCAAGCGAGATAAGCTTTGGCTTGCTTTGCCGCAATCCGTTCCAACACCCACCCAACTCCTGTGAAGTGAGCACTTGAAGGCGACATTTGCCCAACTATCCTACACAGGGCTTCCCTGAAAAAGATCCTCCACGGCTAAAAGCAGCAGGCAAAATGGACCTGAACATCAGATCTCGCATGTAGTACTATTCAAGACATCTGATTAATTGGTACCTTTCCGTCTTAATTAAACTGGAGAGAAACGGAACTTGGAGATATTTACAGAAGATCAAGCAGATTGAGGAACGCAAAAAGAAAAGAAAAAGAAAAAGAAAAAGAAAGAAGCTAAGAACTCGGCTTCTGCAACCGAAGCAAGATCGAAACAGACCGGTCGTCGGTCTCCCTCTAATTGCCTTCACAAAGGGGAGCCCTCCCTTCTCTCATCCGGAGCCACGCCAAATCGATCGACGCCACTACACAACACACCCGCTTCGGCGTCGGTCGGTGGCGGCATGTACACGCTTGCTCGTCGCGCCGACGCTCGCACGAACTTGCTATAGAAGAGGCGAACGAAAGGGCTAGTCGAGGCAGGTTCCGCAGATGCCGTAGCCGCCGCTGCAGCCGGGCCCCGTGCCGTCGCAGATCCCCGCGGCGCCCACGAAGACGGGGCTCCCGCGGCTGCCCCGGCGCCTCCTCCCGCGCCTCCCGCCGCCGTCCTCCCCGCCGACCCAGGTGAAGATGATCCACGACACTACGGACAGCCACAGGATGACCGCGCAGTAGAGCGCCTCCCCGCCGAGCCCGCCCTCCGCCGTGCCCAGGAACTGGTCCGCCCCCATCCCTTCCGCCCCTCCCTTCCACCTGTATCGAGTGCAGTACCGTATCCGGGGATCGATCTCTATCCGGCCGGTTTGAAGCGGTGCACCGGGGCACGGGCGCGGCCTTTATAGTGGCCGCCGGTGCCGTGCTCGGGTTGGGGGTGACGCGAGCGAGGAGCCGATGAGACGTCCACGTCGGCGCGGCGCCGCCACGGCGGGAAAAACGGTGCCGTCACGGGCGGAAACGCGCGCGCCCCCTTTGCTTTGCTTAGCGCGGAGGAGTTGGCTGGGCACTACAGGGCAGGCAGGGTCGGTTGGCCGGCCTGTGGGCGGGCGGGCGGGCTTGGAAGCGGTCAGCCTCCGGCGGCGCCGCGTGGCGTATCCTACTGGACCCGATCGTACTCGGCTACCCGCATTCCGGCGAAGGGATTCACGAAGGCATGTGCTCTGTTCGGACCTCAAGTCCCGCACTGTGTTTTCTGGCGGTGGTGGGACGCACAACCAAGTTGTCCGAGTCAAGTCCCGGAGTTTCTTTTGTCCTTGGGATTGAATACGGCGACGTTGACGTGGGCGGAGCAAGCGGTTGAGCAACCGAGTTTTAGCTAAGCAATCGTCGTGATTGCTTCGTGCAGTGGCCGGGATTTCTTTCGCTTTCCTTTCTGCTTGGGGAGAAAAGATATACCGTCTCTGACGCTGCGGGCCGCGGCCGCGCCGGGTCCGGATGGGAATTCGTGACGGCGACCGGGGAGCGCGGGTTGCTTACGAGTTAAGGAACGGTCGATCGAGGAAGACGAGGCGGGGCATCGTCATCGTCATGCACAGCGCTGCCGATCGAGTGGCGGTCGCGGCAGGGAAGGTTTATCTGACTGACGAGGACGCAGGTGGCGGTCCGAGGGAATCTGTCGCGGAGCGAGAGCAACCTGCGAACATGTTTGCTTGCATCATCAGGCAGAAATCCATTTTTCGAAATTCCTTTCTATTTTCTCCCTTGTGGTGATGCGCACCTTGACCTGCCGCGGGCCTTTGCTCTGCAAAACTGGGAGCGAACTTGATATGTCCAAGTTCCAGCTCCAAGAACTGGCTGCAGGCATGGAGTGAACTGGCGGTAGGATTGGGGACGGAAGGAATTGACTGTAGTCGAGTCCTTCATGGCGTCGTCGTTGAGCATCGAATTGGACTAGACTGTGGCTGTACACTTGTTCAGAATTGACCGAGGACGCTTGCAGCTCCATGCTAGGGCGTCTGGCGTCCTTGGCCAGACCATTCGGCCGTCACAGGGTGGTTTAGGTAAACGAGAGCCCGAGCAAGTACATGTCAAGGTGTGAGACTGTCTCCAACAGGTGATCTATCAAGGGCATCTAAATCCAAAATGGATCTCCGAAAGTATTGTTTCAGCCTCTAACAGAGTATCTATATAGAAAAATTCATTTTGCATGCTAGGAGATGCACAACCTAAATTTGAGTATCCTCTTCCCTGAAGACCTATTTGCAAAAAAAAATTCTCTTTTGAATTTTATTGTTGGAGAAGACTAAAATAAGTATCGAACCTTTTACCTGTAGTGCTACGCAAATATGAAATGCATCTTATATTTTGAGTGTTATTGTTGGAGATAGTTAAAGGGCTGTTCGTCGTACCGCGGTACCGGATGGAAAAGCAGTGCCAGTGAAAGCTGCTGGAGATGGATCAGAAACACAAGCTGGTATTGAAGGCTCAACTGCCACCACAAGATGCCAACTTGGTTTTAACTTTTGATGCGGTAGAGATGTTCATGTGTTTTCTTGATCAATTGACTAAAAGCAGTGACTAAATCTTAGTCACCTTCTGTTTGGATCAAGTGACTAAAAGGGACTAAAGTTTCAAACAAAATAACTAAGGGGTAGACTCTCTCAACTCCTCCTTTTAGCTCCTTTTAGCTCCTCTTTGGAGGCTAATGGGACTAAAACGGTTTTAGTCACTTTTAATCATTTTATTTGGAACTTTAGTCCCTAAAGTAACTAAAGTTTAGTCACTTTCAGGACATTGGATCCAAACAGACCTTTGAATTACCGGTTGAGAAATCTCATCCTGCTATTATAGAGGGGTTGCAATAAGGATGAGAACAGATAGAAAAATTCCATCCCATCCCACCCGTATTTCTATATTTATCATGTCTGTTTCCATATTTATGGAAAAATATGGAAATAGGACAGGAAGCGGGAAGGGGTCCGTATTTGCGGGATCCCATTTTTATCCGGGATGATCCCATATTGGTCCCGTATTTATAAAATTCGGAAAAGATTTAATAGGCACACTATGTATCCTCTCTTATTTCTCAAGATCAATTGGTGCCTTGATCATTGATCATAGGAAACATGAAACCTTAATCATATTTCCTAAAAATAACTTGCATAAAAGAGTGTGTAGTGTTACATTCATACGAGGTGAACGATAATTTAACAATAATGCATTCCGGTAAATTTTCGGATTCTCGCCCGTTTCCGTAATCCATATATCCTATTTCCGCTCCCGTTCCCTACTATTCCGCTTCCGCTTCCATTTTTCATAATAAAATATGGGAACGGAAATGGTCGGGAATTTTCGCGTCCGTTCCCAGCCGTTTTCGTCCTAGGTTGCAAGGCTTATTTGTTTAAGGACCTGCAACTGCACACTGCACCAGGCCGGCCGGCCGCCTACTGCAACACCTTGGGCCAGCGAAATGAAATAATGGCTGAATGAGTGGAGTTTTTTTAAAAAAGGGGATAAAAAAAAACAAAATTCGAAAAAGGGGTGCCAGTTGGAGAAATTTAGGGAAATGGGTGCCTCCCGCCCGCTAGGAGGGCGGAAAGAGGCATCCCGCCCAACCATAGGGCGGGATGCTCAAAAAAAATTTCCAGGGACCTCTTCGCGAATAAAAAACTTTTTTTATTCGCGAAGTGGTCCCTGGCAGGCCTCCCGCCCGGCCACTGGGCGGGATGCCTCCCGCCCGGCAACTGGGCGGGATGCCTCCCGGCGCACTGTTATTTCATGTGTATGTGTTTTCTGGCTTCCAAAATTCGTAACAATTCACATAAAAATCCAAAAATAGCAAAACTAGTTTTGTTAGAAAGTAGATTTCAAACTCTATAACTTTTGTTAATGGAGTTTAGTTTGAAACAAAATACTTTTACTCCTATTTTAAAACTAAGATTAAGGAAAGTTTATGCATAAATTTAGGATTTCATGCTTTGTTGTTTATGAAGTTTGGTATGACTATTCTATAAACTCTAGGTACCTTTGTGCAAAGTTTCAAACTCAAATTTGATGTAAATTTAACTTCTTTTGTCTTGAATTTTTCAAATTTGAAATGTTAACTAAACCTAATTATAACCCTTTTCTAATTAAAATCTATTGTTATTCTCTAATGTGATATTATTTAATATCTAATATATAGTCAAAGTTCTAAAACCTATAAAGTTCTAAAACCTATAATCTTATGCTCCTGGTCCATTTTTGTTATATTTTTTCTTAGATTATTTGTTTCAGAAACTATTTGAAATTCAGAATTTTTTCAAATATAAGATTCATTCGCCATACTCTTATGTATGCACATAAAATTTTAATTCAATTTTCCAAAGAAGATTACGGTATCGAAAACTCGTACGAAGATAGTTAAACGATAACGTTTGCAACGTAGAATCTAAATATTACGATAGTACAATACATGAAGCCATTTAAAATAAAATAATATGATAATGAACATTACAAATATTACAAATACATGAATCCAAATATTGTGTCTTCAGTCAATGCGGCAAATATTACAAATACGTATCTAGGTCTGATAGAATCTCAACGCAGCAAATATTACATATGAGCAAACAACGTTTAAATAAAATTACAACTAAATGATGCCTGATGACGTACTAGCACTCGATCGGCGACGTCTCCCACTTCTTGATGCAACCGGAGGTCTTCCATCTGTAGCATCACCTGTAGGGCCAGCTTCAGCACAACTGGGGCCAGCATCATTAGTTGGACAACGTTTATACGTGTGTCCAATCTGATTACATGCACTGCAGCGTTGTATCCTCGGACGGAGCTCTGACTCATCCATATCATTACGAATACGCCGTGACTGACGGCGTCCTCTCTTAACCCGTGATGATCTTGGGTCTGGAATATAGATAACAGGATTCGCTGTCTCAGTGAACGATCCAACCAAACGGAACCCATAGATCTCATACTGCCAGGTGCTAGCAATTGTCTCCTTTCTGAAGTAATGTGAAACATATATATCGACAGGATGTCCAGTATCTGCACAAGCAGCCATTACATGAGAACAAGGTAAGTGTAGCAACTTGGGCCTCATGCATGAGCAACAACAAGTTCCATCGAACTTGAGAATGCACTCCTTTACAGGAGTTTGACGCCTCATGCCATGTCGCGCCCTATCTTTAGGAGATACCTCAAACTTGAGCTCCTGTGTTCCACATTGCCGTACATGGTGTAGCCGGGCGCTTTCTGCCTTCTTAGTCATGTATTCTGTTACCTTGAATCCAAAATTTCTGTCTGGATCTCGCATGAATATCTGATTTTTATTGAACCGCTCCCGAAAGTAATCGGTACACCCGCGGACAATGAATTCAACAATTGCAACAAGTGGAAGCCCACGAACACCTCGCAGCACCCAATTGTAAACTTCGGCGAAGTTGGTGGTCATTATACCGTATCTTGCACCATCGGTATCATAAAGTAACGCCAACTGTCTGTGTTCTCACTCTCAACAAAAGCAAAAGCAACAGGCAGCAATTGATTGTTTCCATCCACTCCAATAGCTGTCAGCATTTGCAATCTATACTTTCCTGTGAGAAATGTCCCGTCGATGCACAGGATAGGCCGGCAGTGATGGAATGCGTTAATGCATGGACCCAAACTGAAAAAGACCCGCTGCAATATGTGGGGCGGACCTTCTCCTCTGTCTAGAGTTTTCAGGTCATAGTAGCTTCCAGGATTTCTCTGACATAGGACGGCCAGCATTCGAGGAACATTATCATATGCAGCCTCGAACGTACCAAACCTCTTCTCCAACACCTTTTGTTTTGCACCCCACGCCTTACTGTATGAGATGGTATACTTGTACTTTTCCTGAATGTACCTGATAATAGACTTTGGTTCATATGACAAGTTCTCTACTATCGCCCCGTACATCTCATTTGCGATGTATTGCGACGTGAGGTTGCGATGGCTCTTCTGCACCCCAGGCAAATGACAAGTGTGCTGAGTGACAATGGAGCATTCCCAATAATCTTTCCATTTACCCTTGTAGGCATGCACCCGCCATGGACAGCCATCCTTCACACATACCACATCGTACTTACGAGATTTGCACTCGACTGTCTTAAACTCTCGCATAAGAGAGAGAGACCAGCACTTAACAGCTTCCTTCACCTCTTCAATTGAGTGGTACCTTGCACCCTGGATAATTTCATTCTCCCTGCAATCCGAAGGCCAGCTACATCCGTCATCTACGACAAGATGACTGAAGTCGCTGCTTACCCAATCTTGAGGCACATCATCGTCATCATCAGACGAATCGGCATTCATTGCTTCATCCAATTCACGTTCTTCGTCTTGCAGCTGTTCAACAATAAAGGGTATATTCTCCCCCTCATCAGCCACGCATTGAGGTGCTGCGGTGCCACCTGCCTCAATGTTTGCCTCCTCGACTTCTTCATCAATATTTTCATCCTCCGGACCAGCTTCAATGTTTATCAAAGGAGGGTTTTGGTGCACACTGACAAGGAGTACCAGTGGCCACTGCCAATGACTTGCATTTTGCAGATAAGTTAGCCAGTCCTCGTTGCTTGCAAGTGGCATAAGCTCCCAGATCAAAGCGTGAGTGGTACGATTTATGACGCATTGAACACTCACAGTGTGTGTCTCCTGATTAATCATTAGTCCCCTCATTAACCAGTTGCATAGGGATTCAAATGTCCTCTCGTGCGGTCTGGTAATTCCTCTGACCGCACAGTTGAATTCACTTAAATCTACCCCATTCGGCCCATAAATCACATTTCCTTCTCCGTAATATATACTGAAAATACCCTTCTCGGAAGACATATCTGTCAATCATTAATAAGCTAGTTATACTACATATTAATACACAACGAACGACGATCCTAAATTTCAGCGACTCTCAGATTATATTTTACAGATTCTAAACTATTCAGATTATAAATTATACTAAAAACAAATGAAAATACTAAAACTATTCAAAACATAACTACTCTAACAAATATTTCCTAAATTATAGTTATTTTCAAGTACTTATATGGCTAGAACGAGAATATACCTCAAAATCGACGCGTGGACAGGGCTTCGCCGCTTCCTCTTCTCTCTTCCTCTTCTCTCTTTCTCTTTTTTCTGATTTTTGCTGGATAAAATGGCATTTTTGGAGCAGGTTGGGGCTTAAATAGCCGGTGGGGGGACCTCCCGCCCGACCAAAGGGCGGGATGCCTCCCGCCCGCTGAACGGGCGGGACGCGTGGGGCCCGGGACATCCCGCCCTTTGGTTGGGCGGGATGCCCTCCCAGGGACCTCTTCGCAAATAATTTATTTGCGAAGAGGCCCTCGGGTGACATCCCGCCCTCTGGGTGGGCGGGATGTCCCGGGCCCCACGCGTCCCGCCCGTTCAGCGGGCGGGAGGCACCCATTTCTCTAAATTTTCCCAACGGCCACCCCTTTTTCGAATTTTAATTTTTTTTTATCCCTTTTTAAAAAAAAATTCGTTGTGGGGGCTGAGCTTTGGGCCTTTTCCCGGGCATTTCTCGTCTTGGTAGATCAAGCTGACGCATAAATCCAGTGGGCGGTGGCATGTACTACAAATTGTGGCGAAAGGGGCTGCAGCGCTATTGGCAGTAGCGCTTTACGTACCAGATTCGACTCCTCGTGAAGTTTGTCTAAAATTTAACATGCTGTACTTCCAGTAGGTAATATTTCCATCAAGAGCGAGACGTCTGTACTGACTTGATTAATCTCAAAATTTGCCCGGTCAAATTTTGAAAATGCTCATAGAGGTAAGATTTGCATACGTGTGTTTATACAGGGTGAGTGTATATCCGCTGTGAATGTCTGAGTTGAACCGTGTATTCTTAAAAAAAATTTGTATTATAAATTGGTAAAGTTTCTTGACGACCAGATTTAATAGTGCAGTAAATGACTCGCAAGATGAAATTGACAAGAGGAAACAAAGATTGACGCGACGATCGAACAAACTAAGCAAAACTAACCTTCGTTATTTCCTCATGATAATATGAGCGAGGCAATAGACGAGATCACGAGACTAATTAAGAAAAATTAACTCAGAGGCGCATCACATTTCACGAGATCCTACAAATCCACTTTAGCAACCGCCACCTCCGCCGCAGCCACCACTACCGCCACCTCCGCCGTGGCCGGCACTGCACCCGCAGGCCCCGGCAGCAGCAGCACCGCCCATGTACGCGGCCGTGTTCATGCTTGTTCTGTCGGCCACCGTCCATGACGACCTCGCCGTACCATCGCGGCCGGATGGCTTCGCCTTCAAGGCCGCAGAGGGCTTCTTCTTGGCGAGGCGGTCGTCGCCGTGGGAGCTGCGGCCGCAGATGAAGACGGCGAACAAGACGATCCAGATGGAGACCACGACCATGCATAGGCTAAAAGACACAACGACGACAACCTAGGGTGCCTCTGTGCCAATAATACTGCCTCTGTTCAAATGCCTAGGGTGCAAATTGGCAGTGGTGGAGCTAGGATCGAGGGTTAGGGGTGCTCTACTTTCCTTCTTCCTCCTCCCTCCTCTCCTTCCTTCTTCTTACTTCTTAAAATTTTCTCCTTCCTTCTTTTTTCTTATCAAAATTTGTAGGGGGCTCGGGGGGCTTCCATGAGCTCCCTGCACCCTCCGAATCCATCCCTACAAATTTGTGACCCTGCACCTAGAGATAATTAATTCACACCCCTACAAATGCACATCCATGAAGTCTCTTCGATAGTGTTGGCCAAGGCCCATGAGTAGATCTGCATGCATGCGTAGCTGCGCATACGAAAGAAACTAGAGTTAAATGGTAGCGGAGCAATTTTACCAAAATTCGGTAGCAATCAGCAAAACCAAATCCTTTACCGACAAAAATCGCTCAATGGTCATTGGCAAGCTAGTTTTGGCGTTTAGCACAGAGCTAAATTGAACAACCCCTTAGTCAGAACTCAAAATATCTCACTAAAAGAACTGTTTTATTGGAGGAGTATTCCTGCCGTGGAGTTGCTGATAGAGCTGTAGGCTGCAGCTCCGACGGCTGCAAGCCGCACCGTCGCCACCACCCACCATGTGGTTGGCATGAGTGCGTGACCTCTCAACCTCAGACGGCGAGGCCGCAGACGCGCTTGACGAGCGGCGGGTAGGTCGGGTTGAAGGGGAAGCCGGAGAAGGCGTCGACGACGCACCTGTCGCCGATCCTCTCCAGCACCGAGCAGCACACCCTGCTGACGCGCACCTGCAGCCCGGCCAGCGAGCGGAGGATGTCGTCCACGCAGCTCTCCGACGCCAGGATGGACAGCAGGCCGCCGCCGTCGGCGGCACGACGGGCGCTTCCTTGGGGTCGTCGTCGCCGTCGTCGAAACTAGGCAGCTTCTGGAGCCGCCGGTGCGGCGCCGCGGTCGCCACGTGCGCCGCCGTGGCGCTGACGACGGCGAGGGCGAGGCACAGTGAGAGGGGAGCTTTGTTGGCGCTGGTCATGCTGGCTTGGAGCTGGGGGTCGTCTGCCTCTTGGCTCTGGCACTGTGTTCTGCAGTGTGAGCTAGGGAGAGGGTTGATCCTTCAGTATTTGTAGCTTGGGAGGGAAAGGGTTACGAATGGATTCGATGGGAACTCTCGAAACGGGCACGGGTGTTATTATGCTGTTGTGAAGTTACTTTTGTCTGAAGTGTGTAAATGTTCTGATGTTTATTCATCTGCATCGGTTTTTTTCAGTAACTGCAAAAAATAACAATGCTCCATTGATGTATGCATTCACATATAAACGTATTAACAAACAAACAAATTCATGAAGGAAACAGGTTTGGAACTGCTGTTAATTCTCTCGTTCCATTGGGTCATTGTTGATACAAGGTGTGAAGTTGCAAGACTTAAGAGAACCTTTGCATCATACAGATAACAGATCATACGGTGGATGCATCAAATTGAAGCAGTGGAAAAGGGGTTCAAACTATATTATAACGTGGCTCCTTACCACGAAGTATTTCTGTATTTGTGAAAGAATCTTACAGGGGGTTCCACTCATACAATCAATAATTAGCTACCATATTAGTATTTATAAGTACAAAAACTTAATATGTCTGCGTGGCTCCTAATCATTTTTATGATCCAACCCTACCACTAACCTGCCTGCTTGCACCTTTACAACAGGAAAGAGATCAGTTAAAGAATTAGTGCTCTAGGCAACTTAAAATACCCAGAACACAAAGAATTGATCTACGAAATAATTAGAAGAAAAGATAAATCATACGCCACTATTTGCTATTCAGGGATTTATATTGCACTCCCGTAGAAACACTTGGTTGAAATTGACATGTGTCGACCAGTATTTGCGGTATTTGGGCAATCCAATCTCAAGCCAGGGTTTCAGATTTCCATTGTAGTGGATGACAGCCGCCCGCCTGATATCCCTTTCGTTGACATTTGGATTGTACCCAAGTCCCAACTGATGCCAGAATCGATCAAGAGGGAAAGTACGGTTCCAGAATGTTACAAGGCCAGCAGGGAGGGTACCGAGCTTCCACAATAGCCTGTTCTCATTCTGCAGAAAAAAGAGTCGTGAGTGAAACATACAAGATAAGATGGCATATTACATTAAAGAATGGCAAAACCCTACAGGAGTGTTCTTGTGCATCAAAATCTAGCAGCAAGCCTACTAAGATACAGGCTGCACAATTTTTGTGAAGTGCCAGATAGCAAATTTATAATGTGCATTAGGCCGTTAATTAACAATTTCAGCTCAAGCACTTTAGTGCATATTTTAGAATAGCATGGGAACCAGAAGCATAATTTCAAATGTAAAGCTCACAAATGCTCACCAGCTTCTGCCAGGTATGGTAGACCTCGGTGATGTTTTGCTTTCTCCACTCAGACAAATCAAACATGTTCATGCCATATGCCCAACCACATGCATGTGGATCAAAATTTTTGGCAATAAGAGGATTTGAGAAGTTGAGGTACTTATCAAACCTATGGAATGTCTCTCTACAGGTCTCAACAGCACCATTAACCTTGCCTCTGAGATCTACCAACCAAAGTGCAGTTAGGTCCCGCTGCACTACAGTATCATCATCTAGAAATAACACCTTGTTAAGCTTTGGGAAGATCTCAGGGAGATAGAACCTCAGATGGTTGAGAATCGACAAGTATTTGGGGTTCCGAAACTTAGGATTTTCGTCAGGCCTAGCATGCCCACTTCTGAAGTAGTAATCAATCATAAACCGGGATTCCAGCTGCTTCAGAACTGGACTGTAGCTTGAATTTAACCATGTAAACTCTTCAATGTTCTGAACCTGAATAGCAGCTTTACCCAACGGATTAGCCAGGAACCACATTTTCATCGCAGCATAATTAAGCTTATCTGTCACGATGTGGAATACATGGTCTTCTGGTTTCTGCATCAAATATAGCATAGAAAGATTAGTGGTGAAAATGGTTAAATCGACTAGAATAATGCACATATAAGAAGTTGATTATTGATTCACAGTAATTAGCCAGCCACCTATTTGGCAACTTAATATCATTCAGAGGTCAAGTGGTATACCTTAGCATGAAAAAGAGTTGAGTTAACAACCACCGCAGCAGCCAATACATTGTCTGAAAACAAGGCATAGTGATAGAGTTTGGGGTCTTCCAGCTTTTCCATATATGGAAAATGCTTATTCTTTGAGTTGGCGAAATAATACTCATTTGTAAGCCTCAGTGTAAGGCAATGGAGACCCTTGGGTAGAGATTTTGCTGCTACTTGCGCTAGATAGTTGGCTTGTCTTTTGTTTGAATCGAGTTGCTCCTCCGTTGAGTGAAGGACTGTACGAAGCCTGTTCACAGCACCTGAGCAGCTATCATGAATTTTCCTGACTTTCACAAGTGTCTGTTCCATTGCTCTAATTTTGCTGTGGACACTGTTGAGACAACAGGAAATAAGGTCAATGTTCAGTTACAATAAAATGTACCGAAACATCAATCCTAGTACAGTAGAAGAGAATGTACTTCCGAGGTAGCTGCCGATCACTAGTCGCATCACCTAGTGCACATTGTATATCTCTCATCCGTGCACGGAGCTCTCTTGCAAACCCATGATTGCCTCTAGAAGTAAAAAACCCAAGATATGTCTTTGCTATTGCCAACTGGTCCTTGATGATGTGAACTGTAGCATCTGGTGATGTTGTGGATTGACCAGTACTTCTGTTTGTTGTGTGATGAGCAGAACTACTGTTACTCAACCTTGTTTGATGGTCCCTAGAGGTAGTAGCATCTCTAGTCTGTGAAGATACTTAGAGCTTTAACATTAGATCAAGGAAAAAAACTGAAGTGGAATAACAAATAAAACTGTGATTGTGAATGATTACATTAGCTAAAGCCTACAGATAGCACCAGATAATACGATACTCATTCATACAAATAACACTAAGCAAGAGCTTTCAAACAAAGTGACAAATCGGCAATCCACAGACAACATTTTTACCTACAATGCCTTTGAATGAAGTTTCTAGGTTCTAGCTAACTTTTGAATGAATGGATACAAATAACACTAAGCAAGAGCTTTCAAACAAAGTGACAAATCGGCAATCCACAGACAACATTTTTACCTACAATGCCTTTGAATGAAGTTTCTAGGTTCTAGCTAACTTTTGAATGAATGCAGGCAATAAAAGTAAGAGATACTTCCAAGGAAACATAGAGAAACAAATTGATCTTCCGCAATAAACTTTACCTGACTAGAAGATGAATTCAGGCTTCCAGTGGCGTGCATTCCAGAAATGATGTTCTCCCCTGCTCCATCTGACCCATCCTTGTGCTCTGCATCAATTGAATGCGGCAACTTTATCCCAACCTCTTTTCCATTCCGCACTACAGCATCCTTGCCATCCCCCGGTTCACCAAATCTATCCGCACTTCCAACCACTTCCCTTATCACGCCACCCTGTCCCAACCCTGGGTTGCCATTCCCCTCAACAACCGGGGCATCTTCATCATCTGCGTTTCGTGACTCGGGCTCCTCCCTCAGCACAATTGCATCAAGCTTTCCGGACGCACGGCTCCTACTCGCTGCCTCAACTGCTTGCCAGTGATCGGTTGCAGATAGCACACGGTTTTTGTGCTCCCCAAGCCTCTCAATTGTCAAATCTACAAAATGCGAAAACCATCCATCTCCGTACCATTACACGATCCGGAACAGCCAGAATGCGAAAAATTTGCTTCGCGAATCGCGAGATGTGGTCCAACCGAGCAGGAAATGGGGGATAGAAGACATGAACTCACCTTTGGCGAGGGACACCCCGGACGCAGCTATCTGCGGCCACACCAGATTGGGCGCGTCCTCCCGATCGAACGCGCCGCTCGCCGCTGCGGAAACAAAACAAAACAGAACACAAATCCGCACCCATCAAGCACGGAACCTTCCCGCATTGCCGAAACCACACGCGGGGAGAGAGAGAGGGGCCAGGGAATGGGAGCGCACCGGTGGAGTCCGGGAGGTGCGCGACCGAGACCGGGGAGCCCCCGTAGAGCACGAGGGGCGCGAGCACCGACGCGAGGAGCAGCAGGAGAACCGCGCCCCGGCACCGCCGCCGCCCCCGCAGCACGGCCATTCTCCGCCAGCGCCGGCGAGCCTACAGCCGGAGAGACGCCGCCGCCGCCGGAGGGGGCGGGGGTGGGAAGGGAGGGAGGGGCGGAAGGGGGCGGGGGCGGGGGGCGGTCGCTTTCCGGTGGGGGAAGGCGCTTATTTTTTTTCTGGGTCCCCCGACGGGGTTTGGGCGTCGGCTTGCGCGGCCGCCGAGTTTCCGGGGCCGCGCCAGTGGTGGGGTGGCGAGGGGGGTAACGTGCGAGCGGTGCCGCCAGGCGCGTGACACCCATGCGACGCGAGATGCCTGCCGCGTCGTCGGTTTGCCGGGCCTCGCTTTGTGTTTTTGCTTTATCCAACCCGATCCACGGTGAAACGCAGCAAACTCGCCAAGAATTCTACTGGTTTTGAGAATTCGATTTGAAGTACGGATTCGAAACGAAACTTAGAGATGCAGTGAAATTTGAATCCGTTCTGCTGCCGCAGGATCTCGTGCCGGCCTCTTCACCAGCAAGCGTCGCGCTGCGGTTTCAGTTCGCTTCGAGCGATCTCTAGTAGGCGCGTGGTTGGCAGGTTCTGGTTGGCCGGCCCTCCTCGCGCGCTGCCGGTGCCGGCACACGAGCGCGGGCGGCGTGGGCGAGGTCGAGCTCTGCTGCTCTGGAGCCGCGAGGGCGTGGTCCTCGCCGCCGGTTCGGTTTGAGCCGTGGGGGCTGCCGCGATAGCCGATGGCACGCGTGCGTGCGTGCGGCATGGTGGTGGTGTACCTGCGTGGTGTGGGTGAGCAGGATGCGACGAGCCACCGGCCTAGGGACACTTGCGTGACGCCACGCGACGCCGCACGCGGATCTACTTGACGTCCCAAGCAAGTATCGTAGTTCCAGGCTGTGTGGTGTCTTAATTCGTAAGCAAACACCTTATGATAGCATTAGTTTTTTAAAAAAAAGGAAAAAGGACGCGAGCAAACTTCATTCGTCTGACTGAAAATTGAGGAGAGGTTCGCCAGCATGGTTTTTCACCATCTATTTTCTATGTGAACACGTTGACTCGTTGAGCAAACCACATGTGGACATGCATTCCAAACGTTAGGACTCGGTGGGCTTACCTGCTTACTCGACGCCGAAACAAAATGCATCTTCTTAAGGAGGTATGGAGGTAGGCTCACATGTGTGCTATGACATTAGAACACTACGTGCACGTTTGAAAAATGGCTCTCGATCGAAAGAGGAGCTGATTACTCAGAGTTAGCTTTTCGATACAGATTGCATAGTGGAGTAGTGGCAGCATGGTTCCTAGAAGATATGCAAGCTAACATTTCTTACTGTTTTAGGAGAAGGACATGGGCAAACTTCATGTGGTTTGGCTGGAGACCGATGAGAAGTTGGCGAGCATGGTTTTGGCCATCCATCCTCCATGTGAACACATTGGCTGGTGAAACAAACCATGTATGGATGTTCCAAACATAAGGATTTAGTTGTCTCACTTGCTTCCTCAGTGTTGAAACAAAATGCACTTCTTAGGAGGGATATGCTTGTATACATGCTATGGCATTCACTAGTCTACATATTTTACAGCTTTTGAAAGAGTAGCTTTTTGACCCAGATTGCAATGTGAACTCTAGCATGGTTACTAGAAAATGTGTCAGTAACATTTCTGTTCCGCTTAACAAGTTTCCCCTCCGAAAGAACAACTAGAAGAGAGTGACAAACAAAAAAAAAATACCATTCGTTTGAAGATTCATGCTTTACATTTATAAATTCTCATCATCTTTTAAGGTTTTTATGATGGGAAGTATATATATTCTATTATTCTGGATGAGGGTTGCTACCCATCATGGTGTGTGTGGCTAGAAACAAAGAAAAAAGAAATAAGGAAAGAGACGGTCTAAAAAAAGGATTTTATCAGTATGCTTCATCGCTAGTGAATTTTTAGGAAAATCATCGATCGTGATTGGTGAGGTGGGTTGAAAGCAGAGCATGAGGTGGGGGGTAGAAGCCATGCTTGAAGAGAAAAGGGCTGAGAATTAGGGTTGTGGTTTTGTGAGGCTATATTCTGAAGGGTTAGAACTAAAATCTGGATAGATAAAAATTAAAATGTTTCTCTTTTGTCCAAAAAAAAGGTTTTGAATGATAACTGTACAAGGAACATAAGGGACATTGGCAAGAGAAGAATCACCACATGACCATGGTTTTGTACACGTTCCTGATCTTACTTGAAAATCCTAATCATCACCACCCGCGGTCCCCACACCGGTGCCTCGCGCCACGTCAGCGTCACGCGGCTGATGATGGGGCGCCGTGGTGCACTCAATGCCACGCGGGCCTCATCCCCGGCGCGTGCGCGGGTGGGGTCCTCGGCATCCGTCCACCCCCACTCACGCGGCCGACGAGGCCGGCCCGCGGCGGGACATGAGCGCGGAGCGCCAGACCGGGTCCACCTCGCCGTCGGCGGCCGCGGCGAGCCAGGCGTCGATGCCCTCGAGGAGCGCGCGCTTGCTGGGCGGCGGCGACACGAGGCGGTCCCCCGGAACGCCGATGGCCGCGGCGCCGCCGTCCACGAGCGAGCGGAAGAAGACGTCCCGCAGCTCCCACCCCGCGGCGCCGGCGCCCGCGCCCGCGGCGGGGGACACGCCGAGCCCGCCGCGGCACTTCTGCCACGGGAACTGGAACACCCCCGGCGGCCGCCGCGACGCCTCCCCGGCGTCGTCCGCCCCCGCCGCCTCCTCGAACGGGAAGTCCGCCGGCGCCGCGCCGCCCTGCTCCTCCTCCTCCCTCGCGCGCTTCGCCTTGCGCTCCGGCCGCCGATCCATGCGCGCACTGCACCGCATCAGAAATCCAAGATTCAGAGAGAGATCATCCGTGCGTGCATGTGGGTCACGTACGATCGACTTCCGCCTCTCGGTTTAATTCCAAGATCAGCCACTGCACTGTGCTTTTTTCTTGGATGGAATGCATGCCGCATGCAGGAGGAACCAACCAGCTACAAGAACAAGAACCCTTGCCATGAACGGACGCTACGTACCTGAACCTGAGACGGGAGGGCAGAGGAGAGGAACGGGGCTTGTTGAGAGAGAGAGAGAGAGAGAGAGAGAGAGAGAGAGAGAGAGAGAGAGAGAGAGAGGTGTCGTTGTGGGTATACGAGGATCGGAGGAAGAAGGGTGCCGGGCTAGCTGGTCTCGGCCTCGGCGCGGGGGCCTAGCTAAGAGGGCGAGCGTGGACGGGCGATGGAGCGTTTTGCACGCACGCCACGCCACGGCAAGCAAGGCTCGCGCGCGGCTGGCCGGCCCATATTAACCGAACCGAACTGTCCCCCTGGAGACCATGCCGATCTCACTCGCAAGCGCACAAGCACTGAGCGCGTGTACGCACGTGTACCCATCGAACATTGCTGGCCAGTTCGCGTGCGCGCGGCTGCGCTGCCACGGACGAGCTCTAGTGCGCGCGCGCGTGTTTTCCGCGCCGCTTGCCTTGCTGGAGCGCTTTCTCTCCCTTTCTCGGGCAGTCGGGCGGGGTTAGCAAGCAGAGACGCGCCGGACGGGGACGGGATCGCGTGCGACCGGCGACGGCGAGGCGTGCGCGCGCGTAGGTGCCGCGACCCGGGACCGGGAGAGGGGATCGCCGCGCGTGCCCAGGAAGGGCAACAACAAAACAGGGCGGCGCAACCCGCAAAGTGTCCAGGCAGTGGCAACAGCCCGACGAGACGCGACGCGGCGCGGCTGAGGCCGGCAAGCATCACGTTCGCGTGCGCGCGGGTCCTCCGGCGCCGCTCGCCCTCCCTTTCTTTCCGGCCTCCACGCTCCACGGCGGAGGAGATGCATCCAGCACCCGGCCCCCGCAGGCTTTCAGCGCAGCGCGACTCAACGGCAGCGCCGGCCTTATCACAGAACCGGTCCGGTACTCCACCCCGACCCCACTCAGCGACCGGCCGATCTGTTGCGATGGGATCCAGCACGATCTGGTCGACCTGTACCGTGCCAAATTGTGCGAGAGCACCCTCAGTCCTCACGCAGAAAGGCACTGCTGAAACCTGGCGTCGCTCGGTCGTAGGACGCAACTTCGGAGTGCGCGCCAGCGACTTAGCGGAAGGATGCCCGATCTCAGGAGGTACCAGACCAGCCAGCGGTGTGCGTTCTGCGGCGATGAGCTGAGTGGACAATAAGAGAGTTAGCGATGGTTCCTTTCCGCCAATTCAGCACGACTATCTTCCTCAGATCTGTTCATGTAGCAAACAAAGGGGAAAGGGACACGGAAATTACGAGTTTGCAGCTTGTCTCAATGGCAACTTGAGGTCTCAAGAAAGCACTCAAGTTTTTCTTCTTCAACTGAAACTTCAGAGAGCACAACCGCACATCACGCAGAATCAACATGCAACGATCACGAAATTGTGCAGGTGTGCGACGCCCAGCTCCTACAACACAGGACCAGAGATGTATCTTTCTCTTCCCCTAATCTTCAAGTTTGATCCGCAGCAGTCACAAAATTCTCTGATACAATCATCAAAGGAGCTTCTTTCGTTTCTAAGAGGGACTCATCCATTGGCCTTGCTCGTCTCATCCATTGGATCAAAACAGAACGGCTGCGACTGATTGAAGCGTTATGCCCCTGGTGTGAAAGTGCCGATTTCCTGATACACTAGCCTGCCATTTGCCCGAACTGCAACTGACTTCAAAAGAGCTGTCCGATGGCAACTCAGCTTGGCAGGTTTTACCCAAATAGGCAGCAGCCTCTATAAAAATTAAAAAGGCATGGATATTTCATCAATATAATCTGAAATGCAAAAAAATGCAGCATTGTCAGCTGTAGCAATGCGTAAGTAGCAAAACAATTTTGTCACTGTTGCAAACACATATCATCTTGCAAACTACCTGGTTTATATCAACACAGCAAAATGGATTCTAGGAAAAGGGTACCTGAAAGAAGCTACCTGAAGTGCGTTTTTCAATCGAAGAATCACAGTCCTGAGGCTGCATCGCGACGAATTCCCATGTCCCTTGCAGGAACCCATATGCCAGTTAGCTGAAAAGGACAACAAGAATTCATTTCTGCAGGAGTCAGTTCCCACACATTCCTCTTAAGGGCTGCAGAGCAGTCTTCATCAATCAGAAAGAATACATGGGTTCATCATGCCGCCTTGCTCACTGTTAATGCATGAACCCATAGCCAACAAGCAAAATGGATGAATGGATAGCCTGTCATTCTGAACACACATATATATACAAGAGAATCATAATCACCAGTAATCTCCACAAGAACAAGAACCATTGCTGAAATGGTGGAATCTATTAGTGTCCCTCACAATAATCTCTCTCTTGAAAACTTTGGAGACATAATTGAAAGCAGAGTGGCAATCCCCACATATCCTAATGTTCTTCATGATCCGAATCGTTGCCCCTGCAGGCATGTTGATCAGTGCAAATGCAAGTGCAATCTTCTCACTATGGTACTGCAACTTTGTCGCCCTCTCTTGTTCGTTTATGTGCAGAAGCACATATTCTGTATTGGGAATATATCCTGCTTTTCTAATCCTCATGTTTATCTCTTCCCACATCCTATATATCTCTGCTGCATTTGGATGGGTATCATCATCTGCCACAAACATGTGCACCGAATTCTCAATCTCAACCCAACTGCATGCAGGCTCCTTCTTTACACCAGTTGCCTTCATCATCTTCCTCACTCTAGCTGCATCATCCCACTTTCCTGTGGAAGCATATATGTTATACAACAGCACAGGTGGACCAGTATCATCTGGGTCAAGTTCAAAGACATGATCAGCAGCAAATTGCCCTATTTTAGCGTTCTTATGCATTCTGCATGCCCCAAGCAAGGCTCCCCAAACAGCAGCTGTTGGTTTCATGGGCATTTTAAAGACAAAGACCAGAGCTTCATTCAGTAAACCAGCTCGACCAAGCAGATCAACAAAACTAACATAATGATCGATCTCAGGCTCCACATTGTAGTCCTTCATCATGTTAAAGTAGTGCTTTCCTTCCTTAACCAGGCCTCCATGGCTACAAGCAGTCAAGACTGAAAGGAACGTTATATGATTAAGCTGAATGCCACATTTCCTCATCTCCTCAAAATGGGCAACTGCTTCCTTTCCAAGTCCGTACTGTGCAAACGCAGTCAGCATCGTGTTCCAAGTGACTAGATCCTTCTGATCCACACGGTCAAACACCTTTCTTGCATCAATGATGCTCCCAGACTTTGCATACATGTCAAGCATTGTGTTTCCCACAAAGGCAGTCAGTTTTTCTCCAGACTTGATCATATGTGCATGCACCCATTTCCCCTGCTCAAGAGCACCTATACCAGCAAGGGCAGAGAACACGCTCGAGTACGTAAAATGTGTCGCCTCAAACGCATTCCTCTGCATCCCTGCAAACGTCATCAACGTGTTCTCCCCTTCCCCCTTCCTTGCAAACCCAGCAATCAGTGCGTTCCAAGACACCGCGTTCCTCGAGTCCAGCCGGTCAAACACCGCAACTGCCATGTCCATCTGCCCACACCGCGCGTACATGTCCAGAAGCGCGCTCCCCACATAGACATTCTCATCCCAGCTGCACTTGAGGGCAAGCGCGTGTATCTGCTCCCCGACCCCGCGTTCACCGCAGGCACCGGCCGCCTTGAGGAGGCTGGCGAACGTGAACCCGTTGGGCTTGGACCCCGCCTCGAGCATGCCGGGGAGCAGGGCAACGGCCTCCGCCGGCATGTCGTTCTGCGCGTACCCGGCGATGAGCGAGGTCCAGGAGACCACGTCCCGGCCCGGCATCCCGTCGAACACGCCGCGCGCGTCCGAGACGGCGCCGCACCTGCAGTAGAGGTGGACGAGCGAGTTGAGGAGGAAGGCGTCGGCAGCGAGACGGGAGCGGGACAGGTGCGCGTGGACGGCGCGGGCGCCGGCAAGGCTCCTGGACCGCGCGCACGCGGTGATGAGGGACTGGTACAGGCGCGGGGTCGGGGCGAGCTCCCCCGCGTCCACGAGGTCGAGGGCGCTGAGGCACGATGGCGCGGGGATGGCTGCGGTGGCGGCGGGAGTGGCGAGGTGGGAGGCCGAGGTGTAGGGCTTGCTGGCCCGGCCGGGGAGAAGGCGCTGGAAGAGAAGCTTGTGGTGCTTTCTCATGGTTCATGGAGGTGGCGGCGGGAGGCGGAAGCTGAGATTGAACTGGCGCGATCTTCGTGTGTTGGTGTTGGGCTGTTCCTTTCAAAAAAAAAAGATGGGGCTGGTTGGGCTTGCGTGGTGGGCCGTGTCATGTTGATGAGGGAGCCGAGAGGTTTATTTAGTTCAGCATTAGAGAGAAAGAATTAGAAGGAATCCCGTAGTAGGCCGTGCCACGTCCGTGGGCCGAAATAACTGTCCATGATCCGCGCGAGTGAAACGGAGCCCGCTCGCGTGCGGCCCGTTCTCTTTCGGCCGAGAAATCGTCGCCCCGAAGCCAGCCGCGGCCGCCGAAGCGTCGCCCCCACGGGACGGGACCACCACCACCACAGCACCGGCCGCCAAAGCCACATCCGACGGGACGAGCGCACCCGAATCGATTCCCCCCCACCCGGCCCACCTCGGCAACCCAGCACCAGCAGCCGCGCCCTTTATAGCCCGCCGGCGCGGCCGGGCACGTACGCCCAGACCGGACGACCCGACCGCTCCCCAGTTCCCGTCCCGAGCGAACCCAAGCCAAAAGGCAAAAGCGCCTCACCCTTTCGCGAGCGTCTCGGCACCCCCTTCGTCCCCGCGCGCGGCGAGAGGAGAGAATCAGGCGAGGGCGAGCGGAGAAGATGTGCTGCTGCCCGAGTAAGGCGTGCTGCATCTGCACGCTGATCGTGCTGGTGCTGGTCGCCGTCGGCCTCGTCTTCGGCTTCGGCATCTACACCCGCGGCTTCCACAAGCTCACCAGCAACATCCACCTCGACGATCGCCACCCCGGCGGCTCCTTCCGCGCCTACGGCCACTTCGCCCCGCCGCCGCCGTACTGAGAGGCCGGAGCACCCCGCCTCCCCGAGAGAGATCTACTGGGGCTTGCTCGCCGGGCGACTCGATTCGTTTCGGCCGCCTCCGCCTCCGCCGCCGCCGCTCTCCATGGAGTAGTTGTTAGTTGGGCGCCATCCGCCGCGCCGCACCGCATGTAAAAAGGGAAGGAATCCTGGGATTTGTTTACTCGCTGCATTTTGGTTTCGAACCGGTCGATTGGATTGGCTACGAGTGTCATTTGATTTGTTGAAGTGAGAATTGATCATCCTGATTGAATTGCTGCTGATTTGTGATGATTGGACTCTAAAAATTACTATGCGGGATACTACTCATTTAGGGGGAATAATCCTTCCAGATACTACTAATGTGATTAGTTCCTGATTGATCGCCCAACCGTTTAGGGGGAATAACCCGTTTGGCGATCTGCTCTGAAATTTTTGTGGGCAGTGTGGCGCCGCTCACGCCATGCAACATGTGTGGGTTTGGCAGCCGTGGCACGCGAACCCACGAACTGCCTGGTGAGTGCGCGGGCGGCAAGCGCTCGCTTGCCAGAAAAAGTGGAGTGCCGTTTACGCCAATCCTCTCATGCCTGAACCTGAGTGAGTTTTCAACAACTGCTCCTCCTAAATGATGCTGACTGATGAGTGGAGTCGGTGGTGAATCCAAAAGGAGGTCCCGGTTGGACGGCACGTTCCGCTTTATTGGCAACGGTCGCATTAGGCCTGTTGCTGGTACGCCCAGCAATCTGCCGGCCAAATGCCCAGTGCTGCGGTGGCTGGAATTACGGCTAACCATTTCTACTCTTAACATAATCCACCCCTTTTCATCTTTAACTGTGAATGTATAACCATTTCTACTCTAGCATAAAAAATGCTGTTAGACATTACTATCAGTTAAAGTGTCACTTTATAGATCACGCTGAAGGATCTAAATTATCCCAGTTGCTCTTGTGGGCTTCTTCCCATACTCCAACCATAGATCGATATGCGTCCATCAACACCGACACGCGTAGACCGGGGCACGCACACCTGTGCAGGCATGTTGCATACATCATGTACCCCCTAACTTGTCCCGCATAGGTAAAAGACTAGCTAGCTCAGCGTCACTGTAGTCGCTTGAGATCAGGCTCGATTTCTAGTCAATCTTTAACTGAGCACGTGAAGATCTAACCTCTCAAGGTAACTTGCGATCTTTATTTCCAGCCGTAGGCCTAAATATTTTAACAAGACTGGCCAGAGTATAGTATGGCAAAGGATTAAGAA
Source organism: Panicum hallii (assembly GCF_002211085.1). NCBI lineage: Eukaryota > Viridiplantae > Streptophyta > Magnoliopsida > Poales > Poaceae > Panicum > Panicum hallii. The sequence continues at coordinate 45,901,658 of NC_038043.1, read as the reverse complement.
CAAGACCATTTAAAATATGCAAACTTGGGATGACATGATACCCTTATACTAATAGTTGCTATCCCAAATGAGCAGGTGTTGAATGTTAAAAAATAGTAGGTGTTGATTATTTTTCTTTACAGATGAAAATAACTGTTTCCAGGGTGCTGTCATCCCTGATTACTAGACGTTCCTATTGTTCTAAGATGGCAATCACATTTTCAGCAAGAAACGAGAGGAGGACATTCTTGATTCTTGGCTCTCAAGATTTTGAGCTATTGTTCATCTAGATCTAAGTCTTTGAAATCTCCTCTTTAAATCAGTCCATACTATTACATGGCGTTCCACATGTATGTCACGACTCTGCGCCATGCCGCTTCATTAGACATTTTGTATCCACAGTGCCCTTATGCAATTTATCATTGCATTGTTCTTTATGCTATTTCTGGCAAAGAATTCAGAAAATAAAAAAAAGGATTAAGGGTGTGATTAATTGAGCTGTGGCTTTTGAAAAAATAGGCATAGGCTGTAGAAAATCTGCTGTGAGGTGTGAGATACGAGAAAGTAAAAAAACGTTTGGTTGGGCAGCCGCACCTTTTGAGAAAAACTGTTAACCGAACCCCACGAACCCCACGTGTAATCCACGGCCCAAACACTCAACTTCCACCCCCCCCGACGAGCGGGTCCTGCTTGTCAGCATCTCCATCCTCCCGAGCGCGCGGTGGAGAACAGCGCCGGGACCTCGGGGTGTCGCCGGAGGCCGGCGGAGCAGGTCTGGGGCCCGGGGCCGCGGAGGCTCGCGCCGGCGGCGCCCTCGGGGCGGATCTCGCCCTAGGGGCGAGCCCATGCTCGCGGCGGAGCTCGCCCCCGCGCCGGCGGCGCCTCCCGCGCGGGAGCTTGCCGGCAGAGGGACGGGTCGGCGCGGGGAGCTGCCCGTGGCACGCCGGCGGAGGTGCGACGGGGCGGGACAGGACGGCGCGGGGAGGACGGGCGAGCGGCCGGCGGGGAGGGAAAAAATAAAAGAAACGAACCGGTACAGTGGTAGTGCGGTAGTTTCAGGGAAGAATTGGATTCGACAGCCGCTAAAAGCATACTGGGATGCTGCGCGCTTTGTACTACTGTGGCAAAACCTCTTGTGGGACAGGTCGTTTGGTTGGTTTTGAAGTTTGGGCGTGTTCGTTTCCTGGGGTCTAAAGTTTAGATGGGTCATATCAAAGAGAATCTTGTCATTTAGAAGTATTAAATAAAGTCTAATTACAAAACTAATTGCAGAACCCCAGGGCTAATTCGCGAGACGAATCTAATGAGGTATATTAGTCCATGATTAGCGGATGATTACTGTAGCATCACTGTGGCAAATTATGGATTAATTAGGCTCGTTAAATTTGTCTCGCGAATTAGCATCCATCTGTGCAAAAAGTTTTGTAATTAGACTTTATTTAATACTTCTAAATAACAAGATTCTCTTTGATGTGATGGGTCTAAAATTTAGAGGGTAGGAAACGAACACACCCTTTGGCTGGAAGCCACGTCCCCCAAAAATCCAACCAATCGGAAGCTTGACTTAGACAAACAAATCCATTTATAGGTGTCAAATGACATTGGGTGAAAATGAAATCTATCAAGATACGAGATCCACCGGCAATTTTGCATATGATTTGGATCTTTCGTATCTCGCCAACAGTGTTATAGTCAATCTGCAGTTCGACTTCATCCCCAACTAAAACCCTTCTTCCCGATTCCGCTCCAAAATCCAACCCTCGCATGTAGTTTTGATTCAAATAATCGAAGATTTATTGCTAATAATCAGTAACCACGATCGCCTCGTGGCAGCCCTTAGCATGCACGTAGTCGCGGAGCTCCTGCCCTGCGATCCCGCGTTCACCGCCGACTTCCCCCGAGGCCCCAAACAATTTCCGGCGCCGCGCGTCTGCTTCACGCGAGGAACGGCGACGGCGCCAAGCAATCGCGCGCCATGAGCTGCCCGCCGAGGAACGACGGTGTGAGGGTCAAGGGATGATCCGTGCGCTGGGACGCCGAGCTCGGGCCCCACGACTGGATCAAGACGAGCCGCTTCACACTCGGAGGCTGCCCATGGTATTCCGATCATCATCCAATGCCCCTGTAAACAATAGGAACTTCATCATCCTCTTACTGGCACGCACGACTGATGAGTCCTCCGGAACTGTGAAGGGAGCTAGCCGTGCTGAGGCTCCACACGAGTACCTGCGTGAGGCTGGCTTCGCCTCCATCTCCGTCAGCGTCGCCAATCTCACTCGCGATCCGCCAACACGGACATCTGACCTGAGTAGGTTTCAGGGTCTCGTGAAATCTGTCACTACTTGATTACCTCCCCTTTTACACCGGAAATCTCAGCTTGCTTTTTTACGTTTGGGTTGAAATTGATCTAGATCGTCATCGTACCAATCACGGTGTCATATAGGCTGAAGCTGGCGTTGGTGCCGATCGAGTTCATCAACTTCCAAATAAGAAAGAATGCAAGTAAGGAATTCATTTTCAATATATGGCATGACATGACATGGTATTATAAAGAACATAAGGTCTCGTTTGGCATAGCTCCTCCAGCTCGAGCTTCATTCACTGTAGCGTCCTATAGCGCTGTTGTAGCATGAAGCAGGAGGAGCCACGTTTTCGAGCTTCTCCCCGCGCGGTTGGCTGTAGCATCTCGTGGTTCGTTTTAGCTTCTTGTTACAGTGCAGCACAGTCCCGCACAGTACCGCGCTACTGTAGCGCGAACCTGAAGGTCTTCAGGCAGAGTGGTGCTAAAAAGACCCTGATAAGGAATGTAAGGAACACTAGTACTACGTCCTTCCTTTTTAAAAGCTTTTTCTTCTCAATAAATACTGCAGGGCGCTCCTCCAACGTCCTCATGGCTATCCTCCCAGATGAGGACCGGGTGGCGGATGGAAGCGCAGTCCGCCGGCCTCTCGCGCATGCTCAGCGAGGGCATCCTCAGCGACATCGTCGTCAACGCCGCCGGCGGCGGTGGCGGCATCAGGGCCCACCGCGCCGTCCTGGCGGCGCGCTCGCCGGTGTTCGCGACCATGTTCTCGGCTTCTCGCACGGCCTCCGGGAGACGACGGAGTCCGCGCTGGACATCCCGGACATGTCCGTGGGCGCGTGCCGGGCCTTCGTGGGCTACCTCTACGGCGACCTGCGCGGGGAGGAGTTCATGGCGCACCGGGGCGAGCTGCTCCGCGCCGGCGACAAGTACGACGTCGCCGAGCTCAAGCGGGCGTGCGAGGAGAGCCTGCTGGACGGCGTGGACCTGGACAACGCGCTCGGGAGGCTGCACGCGGCGCACCTGTACGGGCTGCCGATGCTCAAGAGAAACTGCATGAAGCTGCTCAGGGATTTCAGGAGGATCTACGAGCTCCAGGAGGATTTCCACGAGTTCATGAGCACGGCTGACCCGGATCTCGTAGCTGAGGTCAATGCGGATTTGCAGGCGAATAACTGAGGATGACAAGTAGCCGATTGATGTACCAGTACTACTACTAAGTAGGTCCTAAAACCTGACTGTACTTGATATTTCAGGAAGATTTACGAACTCCAGGAGGATTTCCATGAGTCGGCGTCACATAAAGTCTCTGAAAATCCATGGATCCCCACAAGTCTTAATAATGTTATAAATTGAACTTAAAGATCAAAAGGAAAGGAAAAGGAACATGACGATTGCCAGTCAAATCTGAAAATTTTGTACACTTTAGTTTGAACGCTCGATTCGTTGTCAGTACATCGTTATATTGTTCATCAAGCCATACCTTCTTTGGCCAGGCTTAGTTGCTCATCAGTCATCACCACGGATGGGAATGGGATCCTAACAGATATCGTCAGGCTATGGAAAGAGGCTTCTTCTTCTTCTTCTTGCTGTCTACGACCCTCACCACTAGGGGACTCCTGACGCGGTGCCTGCCGGCGCCGTCGGACCAGATCAGCCGCCCGAACACGTACTCCCCCGGCAGGAAGAACCCTGCCTTCGCCCTGAACGTGACGGTGAACTGCTTCTCCTCCCCCGGCGCGGCGAACTCGAGCCGCCTCGGCCGCACGTCCACCGCCACGCCGCGCGGCTCGTGGACCCTCGCGTCGTACGCGGCCGCGCCGGCGCCGACGTTCCTCACCCGCCGCGTGACGGCGTGCGCGGCGCCGGTGGGGGACAGGTGCGGCACCGCGACGGACGGGTAGTTGAGGTCCTCCGGCCTCGGCGCCGTCGCCGGGCAGGCGTACTGCGCCTGGCGGCCGCCGTCGTCGCCGGCCATGAACGTGGCGATCACCGAGGAGTTGTACCCGAGCGCGCAGAGGAAGCCGAGGTAGTCCGTGGCGCCGGCGTCGTAGACGAGGCCCGGGTCCGCCGCGCGGTTGGGCTGCACGTGGCCCGCGCCATAGCCGAACGGCGTCGCCCGGAGGAACGACGAGTTGCTCATCGGCCTCCTCATGTTGTCCTGGACCCTGGCTGCAAAGCATCAACCAACTCAATCGTGTCAGCAAGCACGATACATGCGGCAGCAGATGGGAACGTGCGGTGTCCGTGCGCTGGTACCTGTCGTCATGATCGCCGACTTGATGGCGGCAGGGCTCCAGTCGGGGTGGAGGGCCTTGAGGAGGCCGGCGATGCCGGCGACGTGCGGGCACGACATGGAGGTGCCGGACTCGGCGTTGAAGAGGACGCGGCGTTCGTCGAAGGCGAGCCCGGTCGGCCCCGCCAGGCCGGTGAACGCCGCGAGGATGCTGACCCCCGGCGCGGTGATGTCAGGCTGCCAGCAAAGGCGTGCAGGTACAGTTAGGATCGTCGGAGGGAAGCTGCAGATGCGGCGTACTTGGCGACTGGTCGCAGGGAAAATTTTCGGACCTTCAGGATCTGAGGCGTGACGGTGTTGGGCCCCTGCGACGAGAAGGCCGCCATGAATGGCGCCGGCTTCGTGTCCAGCGCGGTGTATGGGGCGGTGATGTAGCCAGATGCCGACGACCTATACGACAGGACGGAGCTCAGATATTATTAGCAGGCCAAAACATCCAAAAAAGAAAAAGAAAAAGGATGGACAAAAATAGATGGCCCATGCAGGTCTCGAACCTGCGACCTTCGCGTTATTAGCACGACGCTCTAACCAACTGAGCTAATAGGCCTGTTGACTACGTTTCAAACATATTCCTAAAAATCATATATACCTGGTCGAGTTCAAGTAGGTTAATAGAGCAACTCCATCCGAGTAGGTGATGTGCGCGGCCGGGAGCACGTGCGCATCGGCGATCATCTCGTTCCCGCTGGCCTCGTCGTTCACCAGCACCAGTCCAACTCCGCCAGCCCGGCGAACCGCCTCGCCTTTCTCCACGCGCGCGTTCTTCCCACGGATGCACACGACGATCTTCCCCTTGACCTTCGCCTTGTCCAATGCCCCCTCAATGCACAACTTCCTGCAGATTCAGCAGGTGCACAAAACTCTCAACAATAGGAAACAGCATTTTCAGGCTTGCAAGATTCAGTTCGAGGTTCATGCTTACGCTTGTGTTGCAGTTGCATTGGCTCCCTTCGCTTCTTCCGAACTGATCAGCTGGTAGTACTTGCTGCCAGGAAGGCGTGTTGGGGAAAGACTTTGCCCCTGCCAAAATCAAATTGTTCTACTCTCTGTCAGATAAAAGCTGCAGTAATTGAAGTCTTCAAGACGAGTTAGAGCTAGTAGTATCATCAGCCACTGACTTTGATCCGCTTCTTGTTGTCGAAGACCAGGTACGCGGGGAACTCCCTGTCCACGGTGCTGGCGCCGACGGTCAGCAGCCACGGCGCGGTGTTCGACACGGTGCCGGCGGCGGGCCCGGAGTTGCCCGCCGAGCAGACCACGGTGACGCCGTGCCTCGCCGCGTGGAAGGACCCGATGGCGACGCCGTCCCGGAAGTACTCCGCGGGGGATCCCCCCAGGGAGACGGAGAGCACGTGCACGCCGTCGTGGATGGCCGCGTCGAACGCCGCGATGATGTCGGCGTCGAAGCACTCGCTGCCGTTGACGGGGCGCCAGCACACCTTGTACGCCGCGGCGTGCGCCCGGGGCGCCCCGCCCTTGGCCGTGCCGTTGCCGAACCCGAAGAGGTTGGCCCCCGGGACGAAGCGCCCCGCCGCGGTGGACAGCGTGTGCGTGCCGTGCCCGTCCGTGTCCCGCGTGCTCGCCGGGTTCACCTGCTCCTGCCCGACCGTCGCCAGGTACCCCTTGTTGAAGAACCGCGCGCCGATCAGCTTCCTGCACGCAAGACGAACGCAAGCTAAGGATTTTGACACTAAACTGCCAAGGCTAATGGCGATGCTTAAGGATGATAATGGCAGTCAACATTCCAGGACACTGTAGCCTGACAGGAACAGAGGGATTGGGAGGGAGACAAATGTGATAAGATCATAAGGATGGATGGTCCATGCCTGCAGACGACATGCTGTCCGTGCTCTGACCTCTGAGAAATTCGGTCATGAGCGCAGTTCATCAGGGCTTTGGCAGACCTCTGCTTGCACTATAGATTGTCGAGCTAGCTGCAGTGTTGCTGCTGCACTGCACCGCGTAAAAATAAAGCAGGCGATGCTTGTGCTGTTCTGCACGAAAGATGAATGGACGCCCATCCATCCAGCTCCGTCCGTTTGTAAATTTTCAGAGTTTTGTGCGTGGATTACCCCGTCCTCTTGGAGGTTTTCCGGAGACGATGCAGGCCGTGGTGTCTGCTTGCGGCTTGTCGATACCTGGAAACCGTGGCGGTGATGCAGCGCTGCTGCGGCAGCGAGCTGCTCAACCGGGGGGACACGCGAGGACGAGGCGGATTTGGCAGGAAGCGAGCGCGACCCCCGAGAAGGGAGGACGGTCATCCGGCCATGTAATCATGGGAAAGCGCACGGCAAAGAGGTCGAAATCTTTCTGGGGTTGAAGGCAAAGGTTTGCAGAATTATGGCAGCAATCTGTGGTGGCAACAGAAAGGGAATCTGCGTGAATGCGTGATCGGACCAGCTCCATCACATGAGTGATCCGCAGGGCTACACTGTGCTACAACGAGATGAACAGTAAGGTATTTTTTTTAGCAAAATCAACATTTTGGTTCCTCAGCTCTATCGAGGGTCAAATTTGCCCCTCGACTTTCAAATTCGCCAATATAATTTCTTAACTTTTATTTTAAGGTTAAACTCATCCTTTACTGATATTACACTCTATAATAACACAAGATAAATGTAAAAAATCTTTTTTACCTTTGATTTTTTCCCTCATCAATTTCCAATGTTTTGTGTCACTGTTTCGCTCAACTTTCCGTAATATTTTATATGATGGTGTGTAGTTACGCAATATGTAGCATTAATTTTACTCTCCATACGTCTGCAATATAATATGATGTATGGGTAAATAAAATTCTATATTCTAAACTAAATACTTGTAATGTTCAGTTCTTAAATAAATTTAGAAGGGAATGAGCTAAGGGTAAAGAGAATTTTTTCCATAAATCTTATATTATTATGGAGTACAATATTAGCATAGGGGATAAGTTTGACCAAAAATAAAAGTTGAGGAACTATATTGGCCAATCTGAAAGTTGAGGGGTGAACTTGACCCTTTGCTCAAAGTTAAGGGACTAAAACATCTAGTTTGCCTTTTTCTTAAAAGTAAATGCACAATAAGATGTGAGAATCGAAAGGGAGACGAGAGGCTCGTAGGGTTTTCTTGGACATTTGACATTTCTTTTGGACCTTGCTACTTCACAGCACTCGCCTGTTTTGCTGTTTCTATGCCATTCCACGCTCATGCTCAAACTTTTCTGCCGATGATCCAACTCCTTAAGGTCACCTTCATCCTCTAGATTATCTTCTTCCTACAATTCCTTTCACGATAGGTAGCTAAACAAGACGCACTGCCCCATCCCACCCTGGTTGAGATCCTCTGCAATCGGAACCGCTATGAGTTTTCAATGTTAGAGCAGCTCCGGCCCCAGTCACCCCCTCCATCTTCAATGGAACGGGCCACTGAATCCTTTGATGGCACCCGCTGCCACGCTAACTGATTGCCATGATACACCTGCCTAATCCTTCTAAATTAGTTGTCTTCCTTTGCGTGCGGTTTGCCACGTCCCTGCCGACTCATTACCGTCGTCACATCCGGAGTTCCCTCCCTCCAGCAGGCTCCCTTAAAACCCTGGATAATGAAATCCTGATCCAAGAGCATGATTGGTCTTATTCTAAAATTTACCTTGCCAAAATTAGGGCAGGCCAAAATATTAGAAAGAATTTTTACCTAAATCTAAATCTTGGCAAGTACTTTGTGAGGGGGACTAATTTTCTAAATTCCAACTAAACGAGTGCCAAAATTTATGGTTGCCAAAACACAAAAGATAAATTTTGGAACCACACCAATCAAGCTCCAAATCCGTGGCTACAACAGAAAACACGTGGAAGTCCTCACCGGAGGTCGAGAAGACAAATGAAACCGTATGGTGATGGTTGGAAAAAACAAATGAGTGACATGGAGCTAAAATTCTAGATGCTAAATAGGATTTCCGTTTATTTACATTTGCACCTTGTTCGTATTTATATTTTTAAAGGAAGCTCTTTGCCCTAAATTATGGAAGATGATATAGTTTAGGTGTTACTGTAGCACTCAATCCAGGCCGTTCGATCTTTTCTTACCGCACAGTCGCACACTCTCTTTCTTCTATCTCTAGACTTCTTCATTTGTTATTCTACAAGCAAGCCCCCCTCCCCTCTCTTGCCGGCCTCGATCTGCTTGTCTATGGCGGCTATCCCTGCCAGACCTGTGATCATCATCTCATGCTAACCAAACTCATATCCGTGATCCATTGCCATTGACACTACCCAGCAGCTGTCCTCTCTGGAGATGTTTTGACCAAGTCATAGAACACGCTGCTGCTCTCACAACCCCCTTCCCGGATCAAAGGGATCTCACTAGTGGCTTTCAAAAGTTATCGATGGAAACTTCCTTGTTTTTAGTGGATTGAGCAATATGATGTTTTTTTTTTCAATTTTAAAACTGAAACTACTGCTATTGGTTCAACGTTTTTAATTTTAAATACAGCTGAAACTTATCTTGCAAATGGCAGGAGTAACATGCGTCAATGCGTGGTCAACCTGATGTGATCCCTTTGTACTCTTACATAGCTGAAATGCAAAAAAATTATAAGTGAGGTTGTCTAACTAGTGGTCGGCACTTGCCTAGGTCGTAGCAAGGCGAGTTTGGTAAAGCTATCGGAGTTCAATAAGGACAGCCTGCAGAGCAAGGCTAAACAAAGTCCCTGAAACCGAAGCGGCTCTTTTGTCACCTCCTGTTAGTTTACTTTCTACAACGCCGCGCTGTTCCAAAACCAGCAGAGCGAAAAAGAACATGAGTAGTCATGAGACACTGTCATTGCCACACTGCCACGGGTTAACGTTAAAGAAACACGATCAGCACAGACAGGAGAAGCTCACAAGGACAATGGCGTGGATCAGTGGATGTTTTTCTACTAGTGCTAGAAGAAGCTACGAGTGAGACGATGGCACAGGCGCACAGCACACAGGTTAACGAAGCGCGCGGCGCCGAGGCAGCGCCACGGTCCACGGAGCACGGGAGGGGGGGGGGGGTGGGGGTGGGGGGGTGCGGAGGGGAGGGCCGGAGGGGAGGGAAACGGGGGAGACAGACCTGTTGCAGCGAACCTGCGCGTCGTCAGAGGCCTGCTGGTCCTGGCAGATTCCCCGCCACCGCGCCGGCGCCGGGCCCATGCCGTCGTCGCTGAAGCTGCCGGCCTCCGGCCACACCCCTGCGCAGCACAAGCAACCTTGTTTAATCTCCTCGCCGCACGCGGGCATGGCCCCGGGAATACTGTAATGCCCACGCCCGTCGCCCCCGCCCGCGCGCACGGCGGCTGAGCACAGGCACAGCAGACTAGCAGAGGGCTGGGCGCCTGGGCCTGCCGCCTGCCGCTGCTAGGGACAACGAGACGACGGAGGGAGCACCGAAGCAAGCGAGCTGTGGGGATCGGACTTGACTCCACATGCGGGATTCCCTGGCACGCCGCCGTGGCCGTCGCGCCTCACGCACGTACGGCGGCAGCCGCAGGCGCGGAAAAGCCCTTTCCATGCTATGGTATGCTATGGTATGCTTTGAACGCCCACACCATGTCACCATCTCTGCCTGCCTTTCGCAGCACCTCACGAGCGGATCCACGTACTTGTACTACCCTTTATTACTACGAGTATCTCGATTAACCCTTGCATTGTTTTTCAAAATGATGATGAGAAACTTTTCTCGAAAGGAAAAATGATAATGAGCAGCATGCAGTAGTCTACTGTCTGTCTGTCCTACAGTAAAATCCAAGCAACCTAGTAGGCTCGGTTGCTCGCTTCATTCAGCTGCAGAGAGCCAGAGAGCAGCAGCCAGCAGCTCCTCCGAGTTCGAAAAGCCACGGTAAACCCCGGAGGAGAACTGTCCGGAAAGCCGTAAAACCCGCGGCAGGCAGGCGTTCCCAGTTCCCACGAGGGTGCAACGGACAACCCCCATCCCCCTGCTCGCGCCGGTGCCCCGCGCTCGGCTCCACGGGCGCGGAAACAAAACTCAGCAGTCATCGCCAAGCGCAAGCAAGCATTTGCGTCCGCGCGCAGATTCTGATTGCAGCCGCTGCCCTGTCTCTGCAACAACGGCAAGCACGCGGCTCACAAGCCCACAGAACTAGCTAGCGTAGAGCAGCCCGGTCAGCCCGCGCCCTGTCCTTTGCTCCTCCGGCTTACACGGATGAGCTGGCGCGCGGCCAGAATTTGGACTGGTATTTTGGTCCGAAGCCTGAAAGCTAGGATTATTTGGAAGTATTCAGCTGATCTAATGCTACCGGTTATTTGGCTCTGCTAGTTAACCCCCAACTCTCGGTTAGTGATACGTAGCCGTAGATCGGCCATGCTCTGAACAGATGGATGAGCATGTTCAGGAAGCAAGAGCGAGAGCGCGTACCGGTGTCGAGGTTGCCGATGACGACGCCTTCGCCGAACCTCGCCTTGGCCCAGAGGGAGCCGGGCCGCACCCGGCCGCCCTCCTCCTCCATCCCCAGGAACTCCCACGACCGCGTCGTGTGCAGCCGGTGCCCCCGGTTCGGGAACACGGACACGACGCGCGGGTGCCCTGCCATTTCCCAAGAAAATGAATGAGGTGCAGTGGGTCGGGGTCGTCAGAGCTCAAGCAAGAACTGTGCCACGGCGAGATCACCCCGCAGCCAACGGTTAACAATGAAGAGAGAGAGAGAGAGGGCGGCCGAGGAAACGGAGAAGACGGCGGCGCACGACGTACGTACTTGAGACCTCCGCCGCCTCGCCCTCCTCCAGCGTCGCGGCGAAGCCGTTGATGTAGCGGGTGTAGGAGTAGAAGATGGCACCCCTCGCCCTGGCCTCGCTGCGCAGGACGGAGCCCAGGAGCTCGACGTGCGACCTCCTGGCGCGCGCCCGGCTCGACGCCAGCGCCGCGCCCGCCCGGCCGTGCGAGTGCCCGCCGAGGTAGACGACGTACGACTGCGAGGAACGAAACGAACCAGCAAAGCTTTCCGTCAGCAGGCCAGTATAACAGTGACAATCAAACGAGAAAGTAGGAGGGAGTCAAAGCTCGAGAACAGTGACCCTCGTTCTCCACTCGCCTTTTTCTCAGCCGAGGCCGGGTGCTGCTGCAGAGCGCTGGCGATCAGCAGCAGCGCCAGAGCAAGAAGAAGAGCACGCCGATTTCTTCTGGGGGAAGACGAAGCACACATCGCGCTCCGCCGATGATGGTCGGGCTAACAGCTGGTGATTATCGAGAGTGGAGTGGAGTGGACAATGGAGCGAGGATTGGAGACGTTGGCGCCGAGCGCGGAGCAGCAGCAGAGTGGATGCGCTTGCTTGGGCACTGTTGTTTTTTTATAGGCAGGCGCGAGGACGGACGGCACGGCATGGGGTGGGTCTTGTCCTAACAAAAAGTAGTGGGAGCGAGCTTTCTGTTTCCCGAAAAGTCCCTTTTGGTGGCCTGCCTTTCGGTTATCTCCCCACCCTGGGGCTTGGGATTATATACGCCGGTGAGAAAAGAGAAACTTTTCGGAGATTTTCAGCTGGAGAGGTGATGATGTCGTCGGACTCGTGAAAAACACGAGGGCTCGTTGGACAGTTGACAGGCTTGTTTTTGCAGTCTGCACCATGAACTCTGTAACACGCTCCGTTAGTGCAGGGCTTTTTTTAATGCAAAGTTACCTTTCAGTTTCAAATGATATGGCATCATGTGGAAGAGCATCTGCAGGATAACTGAACTGTGTGTGGGCAGGAGGGAAGGGCACGTTGGGTAATCACAAGCTGCAAAAAAGTTCGTTGGGCTGGTCAACCGACCAGTCTAGTGTGGGGGCCCAATACTTTGCTTGGGTCTCTTGACTAACTTACATAAGCCCAAAATGCTGCTCTTTTGCAAGCTCCAAGAATGCTTTGCTTGTCTTAACCTGATTGGCTATCTTCTGAAGATGTAGTTGTGTTAACCGTTTTGGTCACTTCACTGGAGATATAAAGAACCATTTCGTTCCCCATTCGGTCTCCAATTCAGCAAATTTTCCTTGCACAGGTTGATGTCACTCACAATCTTGGCACACAGTGTTGTCACAATCTTGCAGGCACAAAGTTTTCCTTATCCTTCAAGAATTTTTTATTTTTTAAAAAAAATGGCATTGTCTCCGGGCTCTGCGTGCAGATGGTGAGATGGATGAGCATTTCCAGGACCATCCAATTCAGTGGCCAAAGTTATTTTTTTGTCCCCCAAGGCCACGGTTATTCCAATTCAGTGGCTTTTGTAACCTTCAAAGGCAGTAGTAGGAGGATAAGCAAGTCGTGGGCACTTGGAATTTGAACGACTTTATTTGAATCCAAGTTGCAAATTCATACAGCCTTGTAGAGGCCGGCAAGGGCCTTGTCCTCCGTGCTCTGAACGAAGTCGGCTGGTTCGTGACGGACCTGACCCACGCCCACTTGTGGTCCCTGGTGTCGACGGGGTTCCGCGCCTCGGCCTCCTCCTCCACGGGGATGTACCCGTAGTTGCCGTTGATCGGGCCCGGCACGAACCACGTGTACCCGGGCATGGCGCCGTGGATCGCCGAGTGCGCCAGCAGCGTGCAGTACAGGCTGTCGGCGGCGTTGGCCGGCACGGCGCGGATCATGTACGTCGGGTCGATGTACTTCACCGTGAGCAGCTCCCCGGCGTGCTCCTCCGCCCACCACGCCCGCAGCTCGGCCTTCAGCCACGCGCCCACGTCCAGGAACGCCGGGTTGCCGGATCCGTCGCGCCGCTGCTCGCCGCCGGTGTGCCGAGGGATGAGGCGCTGCCCGGCGCCCTCGGCGACGACGACCACGGCGTGGCCGTTCCGCTTGAGGCGGCGGTGCAGGAACTCGAACAGCCCGCCGGGGCCGCGCAGGTAGAAGTCCTCCTCGGGGATGAGGCAGCAGTCGACGTCGCGCCTGCTGAGCGTGGCGTGCAGCGCGATGTGGCCCGCGCTCCGGCCCATGAGCTTTACGAGCCCGACGCCGTTGGCCGCGCTCTCGGCCTCCACGTGCGCCGCGGCGATGGCGCGCTGCGCCTCCTCCACCGCCGTGTGGAACCCGAAGGAGCGGTCGATGATGCCCACGTCGTTGTCCACCGTCTTGGGCACGCCCGCGACGGCCACGGCGAGCCCGCGCCGCCAGGCCTCGCGGAGGATCTCCACCAGGCCGCGCATGGTCCCGTCGCAGCCGACCGCGTACACCTGGTTGAACCCGCGGCGCTCGATGCCGTCCACTATCCTGGCGAGGTCGAACCCGCCGCGGGACGCGCCGATCGCGGTGCCCCCGGCCTTGTGCCAGTGGCGCACCATCGCGGGCTCGAGCGGGAGCGGCTCCTCGCTCGCCGTCGAAGTAGAACCCGCGGTACCCGTTGCGGACGCCGAAGACGGCGCGCACGCCGTAGAGCTCCCAGAGCCCGACGACGAGCTCCCGGACGACGGTGTTCGTGCCGGGGCAGAGCCCGCCGCAGGTGACGATGGCCGCGCGCACGCGGGACGGGTCGAACGCGACCTCGCGGGGAGGCCCGGCGCGGTGGTAGGCTGCGAGGGTGCCGCCTCCGGCGGACGCGGAGGAGGCGTCGAAGAGGATGTCGCGGAGGACGACGTCGGTGGCGGAGATGAAGAAGGACGGGGAAGGGTGGTAGAGCGGGTGGCCCGCGATGGGGTTGGGGATGGCGGCGGCGCGTCGGTCGCCTCCGCCGAGGTGGTCGGCGAGGGTGGGGAGCCTGTGGAGCGTGAACGACGGCAGCCGCATCTCGCCGCTGCTGTCCATGGTCGTGTCGTGTTCGTGTCACGGTGTGTTGGCGTACTCGTGTCCGTGGGTGGTGAGGTGCGGCGCGCCGTGACAATCCGATGCTCGATCGCCCGCGCGTGTGTTTGTTAAAGGTGCCGGGTGGTAGGGGAGGAGAGGGATGTGGCAGGGCGGAGGCGTGCATGGCGCCACGTCGCGGTGGGCTGGTCAGTAGAGATGGCTCCGTCCACCGTTCACGATTGCGAGTGCGTGCTGGCGGTTGTCCTCCACAGCCCGCGGTTCCTGCCGCCTCGTCGCCCCACCCACAATCCGCCACCTCCGCCCGCTACCCTGCCGCCGCCGACCTCTCCTACAGCCAGCCACGCTGGAGACAACCCCCCCCCCCCCCCCCGACCTCGAACCCAAAGCCCGAACCTCCCAAGCCCCAATCCTGGGAAGAAGCAAGCAGCGGCGGTGCAAGCGCGAGGAGGAAGAAGCTTACCTTGGCCGACTCCGTTTAATGGGCTGAAATAACCAATGCGAGCTCTTCAGGTGATGGATCCGAGTTTTGTAACATAGGCGATGTATAGCTCCCCTGGACGATGAGGGCGCTCCTCTGTGCATTCCGAGCTAGTGGCGGCCGGCCGTGACTCCATAGGGGTCGATGCGTTGACGACGCAGGAGAGCTTTCGCATTCGCATCCGTTCTGCAGATGCATCCGGAAAACGCGTCTTGTGTGCATTCGTCGTTATAGGGAAATTTCGATATTTGATATTCAATCCGCGCGCCTTATTATTTTTGACATCCAATTCGCAAACCTCTCGAAACATAATCATCCCTCCGTGAATTGTTTCGATTCGGAGGATTTCTTCTTTCTTTTCTATTTTAGATTTTGCCCTCACTTTATCCATTCACGTACTGATTGGATCCGATGGATCTCTTATCTCCCCCCAACCTCTCTCGTCCGTCTCCGTCTCTCTCGCTCTCTTCCGGTTGCCACCTCCAGAAGCCCCGCCGTCACCTCCCCTTCGACGACTCTAACATCGCTATGTGCCGGAAGGCGCATCGTCGGGAGTATATGAGTTCCTACAGTGGGTGTCGCAGCCGGTGAGCCGGCTGGTGAATCGCCTGCTCGATCCGAATCCGGTCACCCACGTTGCCGTCGAGGCGCTGGTGACGCTCCCGTGGTTCAAGCACTCGTTCAGTGTCGACTCGCAGCTCGGCGGGCTGCTCAACGGCCAGCAGGGCGCGCGCTAGCATTACAGGCGGTGAACGTCTATGGCATTATCTCCATATCATCGAAGCTTGATCTATCCGGTTTGTTCGACAAGAGGAACCGAGAGAAGTGGTTTATAACCACGGCGCCCGCCCTCCGGCCGCCGCCTTCTTCTACGGAGTCGCCCTTTGCGGCGGCGATGCGTGGCTCCCCGACGCCCCCGTCGATTTTTCTTGAGAAGGACGATTATATCCAATTGATCGGGTGTAAATTGGTGTATTAATGTGACCTCTCAAATGAAATCGGAAAAAAGGATATAAATTGAGAAAAGAAGAAAAATATCTTCTAAATCAAAATAATTCGCAGACGAAGAGTTATATTTTGAAAGGCTTGTGAATTGATGGTTAAAAGGCGTGAGATGTGCAAATTTAGCGTTAAATATTGAAATTTCTCGTGGTTATGTTCGTGTGCTTTTGTGCACGTCTTTTTTTCGGAACGCCCCCTAGTTAGTTTTGGACGGCCGTCTCTTTGGTCTCTGTCCTCTCGCTCCACCCCGACCCCTGCGGCTTCTCGCGCCCGCCCGCCGCCCGCCGCCCGCCCGACCTCCCTGCCTGCGAGTATTGAAAAGCCCCACCTCACCGGTTCAATCCCTGACATCCCAACCCTCTACTCCTCTGCTCCTGTTGCTAGCGTCTAGCGAGCATCCCAGCACCGGTCGGGCATGGCGGCTTGGTCCTTAGCGAGCGTGCTTCCGTCTCTCTCGGACCGCGGAGGTCGGAGCCTGTGCTTGCCGCGACCGCAACTGCGGCGCGGCCTGGCCCTGGTTGCTCCGACTTGAGAGGCGAGCTCCAAGCTTTAGCACTCAGCGAAGAAGAGGGACAGGGATTGGTTGCGGAGAGGTACCTTTCTATTCCTTCGAGCCTTTGTCTAGCCATGCACGCACCGATCAAACACCTAATTTTGGGGGTCAAGTGTGCATAGACATTGACAGTGATGGGATTAATAACCAGTAACTTATTTTGGACTAATTTCTATGAGCATTCGTTGGATCTGGTCTGAAGTTAACATTGACCAACCCAACCTATTTCAGTGGACTAGCCCAGATGTTTCCCTCACGCGCTTGTAATTATTTAGCCTAACTGTTGAGCTAACATGAGCCAGGATAGGAACAGAGAGTAATAAAGTGATTATTAATCATCTGTTCTAACTCTATAATCTTAATTCTTAACTAAACAAGTTATTGATGTGGCCACCAACCCAGTCTATGCATAAGAGTCACTGTGGGGAGTTGGAAGGAACTTACATGGTGATTACATCAGATGGTCTAGCCATGAAAACACTGAAGACTTAAGTTTCCCTATTTTGCACTCTGAAGTTGCAGGATACCTTCCTCCTTTAATAGGTCAAAGTCTTTATAGATGATGAATCTGTGTAGTAATGGAAGGGTATTTTGCCTGTGAATTTCAGAAGAGAAGGTCAACTGTGATGGAATACTTTGTTTACGAGTTAGGTTGTCTACAGATTATTAAAACAAAATTTTATCTACTACAAATCTGATATCCTTTGAAATCTAAATGCTACTAAATTATAATATTGCTGAAACTTAGAGTTGATACAACGACAGCCATCCATCTATATATGTGTAGAGTACTGCAGCTAGGGTCACCACTGCAAGCATCAAGTCTATACTCCTTTGTTTACTTATCATGAACTTATGCCGCTTAAGTTTTTTGCCTGCCTTCAACACTGCCCTTCTGGACACTTCGACAATCTCTTGCTTTACTCAAAAGGACATATTTTCCCACATCGATGTGATGACAGACAACTTGATCAAACTTGTAAAGGTGCAATCTCTCTCCTCTTCTAAATCCTTTTCATCTTCTCATTGTCTTGGAGGCTCAGAGCCATATATTAGCTATATGATAAATTTGAATCCACTGGTTTATTCAGGTAAGAAAAACCTGGGAACTAAAGTTATTTCTCTGTTGCAAGGAAAGAAATTACCACCATTTCCGTGCCCTTTTATCTTTAACTGACAATGTTTCCTCCATTTTACTCTGCTGAAATAACTATGAAAGTAACACGAGCAGCAGTGCTATCCTATATATCATTCTGTCTTAATGTTCATTCATGTTCTTTTCCCAGCAAGTGCATGCACTTTAATCATACCTCACCATTTTTTTTAAATCAGCAAGTCTGTGTGTATTTCTTGTGGCTTTAGAAGATCAGACTTCAAAATATTGGCTCTCATTCAACAATTACAATTTTCTTACTAATTAGTAGAGTCAGTACGTCCTGATTGATAAGAAGTTTGCATTCTTTTTGTAGATGTGATGTAAGGAGGTGGAATTTGTGACTGGATCGAGTATTGATTATTGCAAATTAGTTGTGCTGACATTTTGAAGTCAAACTGCATGAAGAGAATGGTAGAAGTTCTTGTTCCTTTTGTGATAAAAAAGATAGGGATAGCAGTGGCATGTGAAACTCTAAAGTTAGCTAAGCCCTTGCTTGGAAGCAATTCTGAGATGCGAATGGCTCTTCCAGTTAACATGAAATTAATAAAAGGTGAACTTGAAATTATTAATGCATTTCTGAAGGAAATTGGCATGAATGGTTGCAATAGTGAAATCATAGAAACTTGGACAAGACAAGTCCGAAGGTTGGCATATGATATGGAAGACATTGTGGATCAATTCATGCATGTGGTTGGTGAATACCAACAGAAAGGGTCATGGGCCTGTGTGAGGAAAGTTTTCAAGAAACGTCAGTATTTATTTTCACTTGATGAAATTGCTGCGAAAGCAGATATGATAAATAAAGAGCTTATGGAGCTTTCAAATAGGATGGGTCGTTGGACCCAACTAATACCTGGTGTGAGTTATAATCCTGCAATGAACTATGACAGTGAGCTACTATATCAATTTGGACATGATCATTCTATCAATGACAATGAGCTTGTAGGAATTGATCTTAATAGAGAAATCTTGATTAAATCATTGCATCTACAAGATACTTCCCTCCGGGTCATTGCTATTTGGGGTATGGGTGGCCTTGGGAAAAGCACCCTTGTAAATAATGTCTACAAAAATGAAACAATAGCATCAAAGTTTAGTTGCCACGCATGGGTTTCTGTTTCTCAGTCAAATAAAATGATTGATATTTGGAGAAACATGCTGAAAGAAATATACGGAAACGACAATAGAACTTTTGATTCTGGAAGCATGAACAGTGCAGAACTAAGAGTGGAATTAATGAAAATTCTTGATAAAAAGAGATATTTGATCATATTGGATGATGTCTGGACAGCTGAAACTCTTTTTAAAATTAGAGAGGTTCTTGTTGATAATGGCCTGGGAAGCAGAGTAATAATCACGACAAGGCTTGAGGAAGTGGCTTCAGTAGCTGAGGATGGTTGCAAGATCAAGGTAGAACCGCTAAATGACCATGATGCATGGCTTCTATTTTGCATGAAGGCATTTCCAAAAACTAAGAATCATATCTGCCCTCCAGAACTACATCAGTGTGGTAAAGACATAGTGGAGAAATGTGATGGTTTACCATTAGCTATTGTGGCAATAGGGAGTTTGTTATCCCTCAAAACAAGGAATATTAAAGAATGGAGACTTTTTTACTATCAGCTTATTTCAGAGATACACAACAATGAGAACCTAAACCGAGTGGAGAAAATTCTAAATCTGAGCTACAAGTACCTGCCAAACTATTTGAAGAATTGTTTCGTATATTGTGCTATGTTCCCAGAAGACTATCTGATCCACAGAAAAAGATTGGTTAGACTGTGGATCGCTGAAGGGTTTATTGAACAAAAAGGTGGCTGCAGTTTAGAAGATGTTGCTGAAGTTTATCTGACAGAACTTGTCCAGCGAAGCATGCTTCAGGTTGTAGCAAGGAACAGTTTTGACAGGATACAGTGTCTTCGTATGCATGATCTTGTGCGTGAACTCGCCATTTTCCAATCTAAAAAGGAGAATTTCTGCACAATTTATGATGATACTCATGGGCTGGTGCAGGTGGGATCTGATCCTCGTCGTATGTCAGTACTCCAATGCAACAACGACATTCAATCCAGCATAGATCCATCCAGGCTTCGCACCTTCATAGCATTTGAAACCTGCATAACATCATGTTCATGGTATTCTTTTATTCCCTCTGAGTCTAAGTACCTTGCAGTATTAGATTTATCAGGCTTCTCTATTGAGACGATTCCCTATTCAGTTGGTTTGCTATTCAACCTGAGGCTTTTGTGCCTCAACGACACAAATGTGAAGGAACTACCTAAATCTATTACGAAGCTCCACAATTTACAAACATTGAGCCTTGAGCGCACACAAGTACTGAATTTTCCACAAGGATTTTCAAAATTGAAGAAACTGCGTCACCTACTTGCTTGGAAATTGCTAGATGCAACATATAGAAGTTTAAATAATTGGGACTCTATGGAGCCATTTGAGGGCTTCTGGAATTTGAAGGAATTGCAATCCTTGAATGAAGTTCGAGCAACTAAAGTCTTTGTTGCAAAACTAGGGAATTTGTCCCAGTTGAGGGCCCTTTGCATTACTCGCATAAGGAGTAGCCACTGTTCACAATTGTGCAACTCTCTATCGAAGATGCACCACCTTACAAGATTACACATAAGAGCAATCAACAAAGATGAGTTACTATTTATGGAAAATTTGACATTGCAAAACCCTCTTGAAAAGCTCGATTTGGTAGGGCGCTTATCTGAAGGAACTCTGGAATCTCCCTTTTTCTCTGCCCATGGAAGTCAACTTCTGCAAATAGAGCTAGCATGGTGTCAGTTCATAGGTAGTCCAGTGGCACAGCTTTCTAAATTGTCAAATTTAACTGAATTACGCCTTACAAGGGTGCACACTTGTCAACAGCTAAACTTCCATGGGAAGTTATTCCAAAAATTGAAGAAGATAGTCTTGTGGGATTTGCCAGAGGTCAATCAAATATGCATACATGAGGGTGCTTTGGTCAGCCTTGAATGTCTTCATATTGATAGCCTCAAGAAATTGCGAGATGTACCTATTGGTATCGGATTTCTCAGTTCTGTCAAAGAAGCATACTTTACCAGGATGCATTCTGAATTTGTGAGGAACCTTCAAACGGGAAAGCTAAATCATATTCCGAAGGTCTACTGGTCAACAGAAGGCAAGTGAAATCACCTTCCGGGCCAATAGCTTTATGCTTTATTCAAAAAAATAATTTTATGCTTGTACTTAAAATATACAGACATTATTGTGGTCTATCGGTTGCAAACAAAACCTTTTCAAGCTTGCTCGCCTCAAAGTGGTAGCGATTTCTGAGTTCAGAATCCATCCTTTGAGCAAACAAAACAAGTCATGTTAATAAAATTTAGTTTAAATTGCACAAAATTTTGTTTCTATTTAGAAAAGCAGTTAGACAACACTAGGTTTTGTTCAATTCCCTAAGCTTTGGGTAAGAACAATAAGGAGATGTCACCGTTGAACACTTTGCATTGCTAGATTATTTGCACCTCCTCTTTATGCCTCCACTTCTCTATTTTAAATGCAGGAGTGTCCTCAGTTGAAACAGAAGTAACTAACCTGCCTGGTCCAAGCAGCACCAGCCCGCAGTGGCGCATTTTAGGTGGGTCAGGTTGGGTTTTCATCTAACCCGGCTTGCGAACGGATGACGAAGATGAATCCCAGACTTGCTGAAGTACATGTGGTGAATTGATTCTACACTTCCATCATGGTTTCTTTGGTCACAGTGTTTCTCCAGCAAGCTAAGTCTTCATCAAAATTTGCAGTTTCTCCTATGGTCAGCACGGCGGTGGCAACTCCTGGGAAATTCGTTTTGGTGGGTGTCAGTTTCAAGGGCAGCTGGGACTTGCCACTGCACTCTTATTCGACAGGATGCACCGTGTCAATCTTCTGGTCCAAGAAGCTTCTTCACCGGGCCAGTTTCTTGTTGACTTCGGTTGATGTCGGTGTCCATACCGTTGCATCTGAAATCATACTACATCCATATGGATTATTGTTACAATGTTGTCAGTTTGGCGTTGTTCTTGTGTAACTCTATTTTGGCTGCCATCTAGTATGCCACGTTTTAAAACTTTTGAATCCTTGCCTTAGAAATTCAGGTGAAATTCATATTTGCGACGTGGTGTATAGAAAAAAAAATGGGTGGGTGCCTGGATGTGATAGATGCACCAAATGAGCAAAATTATCCTGGGGAAATTCTGAAGAAAATGCTACCAGCAACCACGACTCTAATTTCGTTGGAAAAAATGATCACCTGGGAACTTGGGTCAGTTAATCTTGACCATCCCTTTTTCCCTCTCCGTAAAGGCACATGATACATGAAGAAGAAAACTCCACGGACTTCAACGAACGCCATGGGGATGGGGGCGTTGAGGCAGTGACGGTCAGAAGCAAGTGGGCAAGAAGTGTAAAGGTCGGCACGGCGCGGTGGTTCACGGCTGCAGCAGGCACTGTCGTCGCATTGAAGCGCCGCGCGCGGGAGCATCTCTGGGCGAGCAGTGGCCGTGAGCGGCGCGCACGGGGCTTGAGGAAGCGGCGGAGCGGGTGAATTGGACGGAAAGCTAGCGCGGGAGGTATGGTGGCGGGGTTAGCGGAGTTCACCGGCGGCACCACGATCTCGCCGGCAGCAATGTCGCTGGCCCGAAACATCTTCAGAGAAACCCTGGTCTGTAATCGCGATCTGAATATTTACATAAAGCTCTATAAAGTTTGCAAAGTAACCCCAAGTTTGGACCTGCTAATTTCTAGTTTGGAGGCACCTCCAACCCCCTCTGCATATATTTGCATAATAGCGGTGTTTGATTTTTGTTGGTTTCTAAGAACCATTTCACATGTCCTAAGAATGAAACTAGAGCAATGTTTCAAGATTGCTAGGTGCTGAGCAAGGAGTATGAGGGTGCCTAGTGTTTCAAGATTTCTAGATTACTTGCATAATAAGAACAGGCTGTATCCATAATCCATTATTGATGCTATTTGTCCACATGTTAGGTGTTCCGCAGCATTTTAAACTGAGTAACTCAAACTATGGCGGTTCACTCACTCTTATAATGAATAGTATAAACTAATGCCGTCCGCAACTCCCATATAAAACTGAAGTCTCGCAACTAGTTCAGATGGAAAAAGTCTTGCAGTTTGCCCAGTCATGGTTTTCTCCTACTCGCTGGACCAACTGTCCTACTCGCTGGACCAACTGTGGGCCTAATGACCGTTTTTCCAAATCGCTATGAGCAACCTTTGATAGTGATCGGATTTCATGACCCAAGACTTGACTATTCTCGTCCTGGGTAAGTCTTCCTTGAATCTGGTCTAAAAGTGTTTTCCTTGGCCCAACCTAACATATTTGAATGGACCAACGGATACAGATGTTTTCCACATTGTGCTTGCAGTTACTTAGCTTAGACAATGAGTGGATGTGAATTACGATAGTGCTAACTTAGAGTCATCTATGATTAATGATTATTTCTATAATCGTAAGTAAACAAGGTATGAACATGCATACTAACTCGCTAGGAGTCAGCTAGTCAAGTCAACCCATGCTCTTAGTAATCATGGCATGATGCATCAACATACAGTACTAAATATGTCGTTTGCGTTTGAGTTTAGGTTGCAGATGGATTAGGAACCATATTATATATTTTATTGACCAATCTTCTGTAGTTCCCTGTAATTTCTGCAGCTGCTGAACTCTTTAGCATACAGTGACAGCGTACATCTGTATATATGAAGCATTATGGAACTGCTACATTGCCCATCAACTCTATACTCCTCTGTTCAATATTTCAACAAACTGGTGCTGCTTTAGTTTGGCCTTCATCTTTGCTCTTCTGCACAATTGGATTTTCTTGTGAAGCTCCCTTGCAGCTGAAAAGGGTACATTCCACATTGACTCGAGGACAACGACAAATTGATCAAACGTGTAAAGGTCCAATACTCTGCCCTCGTTTCATTTCTTTTCTTCTCACTGTTTCAGAGAAGTATCATATGCTTGTAGCCAATATATACAGCAAGAATAGCAGAGATGCATGTGCGACATTGAATTCACCAGTAAGTTAACAGAAATAACTTGCAAACGTTAGTTGTCGTGGAGAAAAAAAAAGAAATTACAATTCATTCTAACATTTGTTCACAGTTAGGAAAAACATGAAACAGCCCAAAATGTTTTGATGTCTTTCTGAAGTCATTATGGAAGTTATAGGAGCAGGGCTATCTACACATTGATCCTTCTGTCTTATGGTGTTCATCCATCTTTTTGTAGAAAGTGCATGCACTCTAAGAATAATGCATGTATTTTAACTTCTTTCAACACGCATGAGGGTATTCCAAATTAATTTTAGCAGATCAAGTTTCAACAAAACGTATCCCTTCAACATTATATTGACTTATTAACTAGTTCCTTTGGTTCAAAATACATATCGCTTTAAGGTACCCGTCGGTCTGTCTTTTTAAATTTAACCATCAATATGAAAAATTACATAGATTGACAATGTAAGATAGATA
This sequence comes from Panicum hallii, assembly GCF_002211085.1. Classification (NCBI taxonomy): domain Eukaryota; kingdom Viridiplantae; phylum Streptophyta; class Magnoliopsida; order Poales; family Poaceae; genus Panicum; species Panicum hallii. Next base: position 45,877,654 of record NC_038043.1, on the reverse strand, counting down.
TGTTACTAGATTCACCACAAAATTAGTTTCAAAATATTTAATTACATTTCTTCGATATTGGTTAACACTTCACACCTTGTAGATCGTGTTGCTGTCTTAAACAGCATGTATTTTGAATCAGAGGGAGAATACTCTTGTTTGACAAAAAAGTT